>NW_006262022.1:6110196-6187709 GCF_000493195.1 Citrus x clementina
AAAATTGTAAATAACCATAATTCAGAATCTACCATAACAAATATTATATTCATAAAGACAAGAGAATTGAGAAAAAAAAAAAAAGATAACCTTCTTGTCCAAAAATCCAATCTCTACTGCAAACTATTGATTCCACTGTTTCGGGCTTAAGTGAACTTCGAAATTGATCAAGAACCCGACCACCTACGTTAAAGGCTGATTTAGATGCAACTGTTGATATTGGAATGGTTAAGACATCATGAGCCATAGAAGCGAGCTTAGAATAACGAACTTGGTTGTCTTTCCAAAAACTTAAAATGTCCAAGTGACTGCTCCTATCAGCTCGTGGTTCACTCAAATAAAGCTCCAGCTGAGTTTTTTGGGTACAACTAGATTCCATGCTCTCAAAATTATCAAATTCCTGTTATACATGAAAAAAAAAAGAAATAATTCAACAAACATGAAATGTAACTAAAATTCATCAAACATAACATGTAACTATGACGTAAACAAGAATAAGTTGCGATTAAAAATATCTATATAAATAAATAAAATTAACCTCAAGACATGAATCCAATTTTCCTCTGCCTTTTCTATCATCATTCTCATTTGAGTGAGAAACCGAACCTTGCATGGAAGATGTATTGGTAGATTCAGTCGAAATGATCATATATTCATTAAACAATGAAAACAACTTCTCTCTAATATTTTTTAACTCATTGGAATTTTCACCATAAATCTTTTTGTATGCCTATTCAACAAATTGTAACTCGTAACAAGGATCCAAAATAACAACTATTGTCAAAATTGTACAAAAGTCAGACCAATACTTCAAGAATTTCTCAAGCATCCTCTTCCCCATGTCTTTCATATACCCATCCCCATTTTCTGAGTATTCCCTCAAAGTTACATAAGTTGCAAATACTTTTGGAAAATACAAATTTGAAGTGGGGTACTTTGATCCATAAAATATGCAAGTAATCTCATAAAAAAATGCCAAAAAATTATTAATTTTCTCCCATTTAGTCCACTCATCTTCTAAAGGGCAATACTTATAATTAGAATCACTTAAAGCTAAGTGAAAAAAGGCAATTTTGTAATAAAGTGCACAATCAAGCATAATATAAGTGGAATTCCATCTTGTAGGGACATTTTCTCTCAAGCCTTTTTTCATGTCCAAGGACATTTGATTAACACACTCCAAAAACTTTTGTTTTCTACCTTGAGATGCTTTCACATATTTTACCTCCCTCTATTGCTTTTAATCCATCTTGAACAATTAAATTGATGATATGAGCACAACAACACATGTGTAAATAATCACCATTAAACAGTAAAGCTTTCCTAATTTTGAACTGAGATTTCAACATAGTAATACATGCCTCGTTAGCTGAAGCATTGTTCAATGTTATAGAAAATATATTTTTCTCAACACCCCATTCTGTCCATAAAGATAATAAGTTTTTATACAAACAAAGTCCAATGTGTGGAGATGGCTGATAGACCCTCGATTTTGTTGTAGAAAAAGTAGATAGTTTGACAGGAAAGGGATATGTGTTTTATTGAAATTAAAAGGAACAAGTTAACAGCCAGGTAGTTCGAGAGACCTGGTTCTCTCCTAGAGCCAAGGCTCAATACAAAATAATTCTCGATACCCATACACTTTCCCTTGTGCCCCTTTTATTGCCTACATATTACTATAAATAAATCCTACCCATAATTACCCAGATTCCATAGCTATTATGACAGATATTGGTTGCCATATCCATACCCAAACAATGTTCCCAAATTGCCCGTAAATCAAGGTAATTAGCAGTTAAGTACTTCCTTTCTTGCGTCGCGCATATGTGTACCTAATTGGTGGCCCATCATTACCCGCCGCCCAAGCTTCACCTTGTCCTTAAAGGGAAACAGAAGAAATTGGTGTTGAATGGTGTCGAACTGCTCCCAAGTGGTGTCAAACAGAGGTAAATCTTTCCATTGAATCAAAACTTCAAAAAGAGCAGGTCGGTCATTGTCAAGATGGCGCACTCCAATAACTTCAACAGGCTCTATGAACAATTCCAGGTCAGGTGACAAATGTGGCGGCAAAAGGGAAGAAGAGTTAGTCACCCCATGAGCTCGGCGAAGCAGGGAAACATGAAAGACATTGTGGATAGATGAGCTGAGGGGTAAGGATAGGTTATATGCCACTGCACCTACACGAGCCACAATTTCAAAAGGGCCATAAAAACGTGGACCGAGTTTCTCATTGCGTCAGTTTGCCAAAGATTTCTGGCGATAAGGTCTAATTTTTACAAAAACCTTCTCTCCCACCTCAAACTCTTTATCTCGCCGCTTAGCATCAGCCCTGGACTTCATCTTCTGTAGAGCACACAAGAGATGTAGTTTAAGCTCATCTAACTGTGCATCTCGCTCCTCCAAGAGCTGCTCCATTGACGAGACCGAAGTACTCCATGATTTGTAACGAATGAGCGATGGTGGATCCCGCCCATAGAGTGCTTTGAAAGGAGTACAATTAATGGTGTTATGGTATGTGTTATTATACCTGTATTCTGCCCAGGCTAACCATTTGCACCAAACCTGCGGTTTCTCCGAGATGTAGCATCACAAATATGTCTAAAGCAATGATTCACCACTTCGGATTGCCCGTCCGTTTGAGGATGATAGGTTGTACTACGACACAACTCCGATCCTTGGAGGTGAAATAATTCCCACCAAAAGTGACAGAGAAAGACTTTGTCGCGATCAGAGATGATACTGCTAGGTACCCCATGCAACCAAACGATTTCTCGCAAGAATAACTCTACCACCGTTCGAGCTGTAAATGGGTGCTTCAGAGGCAAGAAGTGGGTGATTGACACTAAAAAATGTACATTTAATAAAGATAAAATTATTAGTTTTTCACTTATTGTGTCGATTAATGCATTCATTATTTCTATATTATTTTAATACTCCCCAAATATATTTTATGTTAAATTAATTCGTAATTTGTTAATTTTTATCTTGTAAATATTTTTTAGGAATAAAAATGGAATTGGAATTAAAGCGGGAACAAAGAAGAACTACTAGAACACAATTGAGGAGATCTAATAATAAAAAAATAAAAAATAAAAAAAAAGAACAAAAAGACAAAAGAGTAAAAGGAAACCAAAACATTGGTTGCCTCTGATGGTCAGGAGGCCATCACGCCTCCTGGCCATCACACTTCTCAACATTTATTTAAATTATAAAAATAATATAATAATATAATAATAAATTAAATAAGAATCAAAAGAATGAAGATGAGGCAATTATTGCCTATAAAAGCCGGAGTATTGGGAAGCTGAGGGGGGATCCTTTTCAAAAAAGTCGAGAGAGCTAATTTGAGAGCTGAAGCCGAGATTGAAGATTTTCTTTCTTTCCTTGTTTCTTTTATTTTCTTGTTTCCGTTTGTATTAATTTTCTTTGTAATACATTTCAAAAAGTTTATCAAATAAAAAGAGTGTTGTGTTTTCTTTCAATATGAATAGCTAATTTTATTAAGTTGAGGTAAAGGGTGAAGCTCAATGTTTCAAACTATTAATTATTATTATTTTCTCAAATGAGTTTTTTTATTCTTTTCTAATTATTTTTATATCATGTTAATTTATAATCTCACTGGATTTTATGGCATTTTGATATAATGTCGACACATTAATATAGTGTAGCACATTAAGTACTTTATTCTATATTTATCCACACACATAGAATTAAATAATATAATAATTAATTAGTAAAAGTGAGGCAAAATATAAATGAGAGAGTATTAAAATTATAGTTTGAATACAGAGACTGGATCCTAAACCTTAGTTTATTTTTAAATTGATTTCAAATAATTTCTTTTCCCCACAATTAATTTTCTTAGTTTTACTAGATTTAAAACTCCCTGTGGTTCGACCCCGGTCTCACCGGGTTATATTATAACTAGACACTCTTATACTTGAGAGTAATACACTTTTGAGTTGTGTCAGTGGCCATATTTAGTCAACCTGTCAACCACCACTAGTATTGTATCCATACCTTCTGACTTGGGCAGCCCTCTATAAAATCCATTGTTAAGTCCTCCCAAACTTGGTTAGGTAAAGCAAGGGGTTGTAACAACCCTGCCGACGTCATGGACATAACTTTGCTTCTTTGACATACATCACACTGCTGCACCCACTTGGAAATGGCCCCACGCATGCCAACCCAGAAAAAATCAGCAGCTATTCTTTTATAAGTACGTTCCTCTCCAGAATGTCCACCCAGAGTGGTACTCCTTCAAAATAGAAGGTAGTAGGGTAGAATGCTTGGGCAACATCAAATGCCCTTTATAGAAAACCCGATTGTTTTCCAAGGAAAATTCGGTAGCTCGCGTTCTTCCTTGCTGCAGCTCCACTTTCAATTTTGTTAAAAATTCATCGTTATCAATTTCCCGCTGCAAGGCTGTTGAGTGTTAGAAAATATATAATTATAAAGAAAAAAATCGTCATTTTACATTTCAAGTCTTAGTAACACCCTTACTTTTATGTATTTAAACTTCTTGTGATTTAATTACGTGTGTTTTATTTTAATTAAGTATTTTATGTATTTTAGGGGCATCATGGTCATTTCACAATGAACGAGAAATCAGACGGCAAAACGGACATCACTTTTGAACTCAGGATAGTCGAAAACCTTAGGAGGAGTATAAAATGAAAAATGTCATTGTTCACATGTACGACACTATTCACATGTACGATACTGTCCATGTTACTGTTTATGACACTGTTCACACATACGAAATGATGACGTGGCATCGACCGATGATGTGACATTGACTGATGAGTTGTCACGATTCTATTAGACAAAATTTAAATACATTGTTGATCGGTGACGTGGCAGCATGTTAGTGGACCAAAAATCGCACGTACGGTACATGTATATATATATGATTATTTTCAACCAAACCGCGTCACTGTTCAAGCCGGTTGACTATTCAAATCGCGTGGTCAAACTGTGTACTGTTGACTGATGACGTGGCGCAATCCTGAGCATCCAAACTGTTTTTAATCCGATGGTCATGATTTACTCAATGTATCTATAAAAAGGGGGCCTTCCCCCCTAATTTGATATCTCTGAATCCATTTTTGGGCTCCATTTTCTGTAATTCCTTCTCCATCTTATATTTTCTATGTATTTTAATAAATTTTTATTTTTCTCCTAGTTCAATTATGAGTAGCTAATTTTTTTTCAAGTTTGGGTTGAAGGTGAAGTCTCAACATGTGTCATGGACTTTATTTGGTAAATTTATTTTCTCTTTCCCTCTAGTTTTTGTGGATGTTTTGACTTCTCGTCGACAAATAATAATAATCTTGTCTAGATACCGCCTTGGTTTCACCGGCTCCCTAATACAAGATTATTATTATTTGACACGATAAGCCCTTAGTACCATATTGATTGGAGTGTGGTTCATGAGGTGTGGATTCCCCCCTCATGATTTAATTGACACTAATAAGAAATATTTAGCCCATGGTGCATGTTGATACGGATCCAGATACCCAAGCGCTACAATTATTATAGTTTCCACTTTAATTTAATTCTGCCATTTTAATTCCAATATTAGGATATTTTAAATCATCTTTACCATAAATCCAACCACCCAATTAGAAAAATTAATTCTACACACAATTAAAATTCACCTCCTCGTGGGATCGACACTCGTCACCATTGATATATTCTACAATAGTTTCGTACACTTACGAGTTCAATAAAATTTGCACAACAAAGGCCTCCCAATCTAACCATTGTATGCCCACCAGCTGGTGTAACTCTGTAGGAAGTAGTACTCTCGATAGTGCATCAGCCACCTTATTGCTTGCACTTGGTTTATATTGAATTTCGAAGTCATACTCAAGTAACTTGGCCATCCATTTTTTATAATCAGGTGCCACAATTTGTTGCTCCAATAAGTGTTTTAGGCTTTGTTGATCAGTTCGAACTAGGAATTTCCTCCCAAACAGGTATGGCCGCCATTTTTGAATGGCAAAGACAATAGCCATCAATTCTTTTTCATAAATCGAACGCAGTTTCGCTCGTTGCCCTAGCCCTTGGCTGTAATAAGCCATTGGTTGTTCTTCTTGCATCAAGACGGCACCTAAACCATACCCCGATGCATCGATTTCAATGACGAATGGTTTGGTGAAGTTTGGAAGAGCTAAAACAGGAACCGTGGTCATAGCCTTTTTAAGAGCCTCAAATGCCTCCATAGCCTCCTTATTCCACCCGAAACGATCTTTCTTCAATTGCTCTGTAAGAGGCCATGCAATCAATCCATACCCCTTGACAAACTTACGATAATACCCTATAAGTCCTAGAAAGCCTCGCAATTCTCGAATTGACTGTGGTACTGGCCATTCAAGCATGGCTTGTATTTTAGAGTTGTCCACATCCACATCATCCCGAATATGATATGCCCCAAATATTCCAAACAAGTACAAGTGAAGAAGCACTTCTTGCAGTTTGCATATAGTCGATACTTTATGAAAATGTGCAATACCACTGCCAGATGTTGTGCATGTTCTGTCATACTGCGACTGTACACTAAGATGTCATCAAAAAATACTAACACAAAATGACGAAGGTGTAGTCGAAAAACCTGATTCATTAGTGCTTGAAATATTGCCGGTGCATTAGTTAGCCCAAACAACATGACTAAGAATTCATAATGACCCTCATGGGTTCGGAAAGCCGTCTTAGGAATATCTTCAGGCCGTACTCGAATCTGATGGTATCCAGACTTCAAGTCAAGCTTAAAGAACATAGTTGCTCCATGTAACTCATCCAGCAACTCATTGATCATTGGGATGGGAAATTTATCTGCTATCATCTCTTTGTTCAAGGCACGATAGTCCACACAGAATCTCCAACTCCTATCTTTTTTCTTTACTAGTAGTACTGGACTTGAAAAAGGGCTCACACTAGGCTGTATGATCTTGGCCGCCAACATCTCCTTTACTAACCGCTCAATCTCATCTTTTTGTATTTGAGGATATCGATAAGGACGGACGCTGATAGGTGAAATTCCTTCCTTTAAGATTATAGCATGCTTTTTTCCACGAAAAGGTGGTAAGTCTATAGGTACCTCAAACACTTCCTTAGAATTGTTTAACACTGTCTCAATCTCATGGGGAAAAATAAATGTTTCTTCTGTGGCAACTCTTACTGCACCAAGCTCCACTACATACCCATATCCTTCGTGTATAATGGTACGACATATGGCTTTAAGTGATACCAATGTTTTGTGTAATGAGAGATCCCCTTGTAAATTCACCGGTGTATTTCCCACATTAAATTTCATAGAGTGAGTCTTCCAATTAATGTGAGTCACTCCCAACATCTCCAACCATTGAATTCCAAGGATAATCTCAGTACTACCCAAATCTAGAGGTAAAAAATCTGCTATTGTCTCTACTCCTTGTAAAATTAACCCTACGCCTCGGCAGATTCCTTGAGCTTTGGTGGCTGAACCAGTTCCTAAAATTACCCCATAAGGCTTTGTATTAGTGATGGGAAGCTTCAAGATTGACACAAGCTCGTTCGAGATAAAATTATGTGATGCGCCGCTGTCGATAAGTACGACCACCTTTTGATTATTAATCTCACCCGCCAATTTTAGCGTTTTAGGTGAAGTGAGCCCCACCACCGAATTTAATGACACCTCTACCACTTGATTTTCAGCCCCCTCTGTCGGCTTGGACTCCAATTCACTTTCTCGACCTACATCTTCCATTGCATATGCCTCTGCTTCATATTCTTGAAGTAGTACCACTTGTAGTTCTCGTTTCCTGCAACGATGTCCTAGTGAAAATTTTTCGTCACACTTATAACACAGGCCACGTTCAAGCTTGGATTGCAGTTCTGCCTCTGTTAATTTTCGAAATCCTCCGCCTTCGTGAGTTTTTGTTGGAATTGTAGTCTCTAATGCTGTAGTGCCTCGCCCCATCTAAGTTCTAATAGGTAAGTAATTAGAATGCCCAGGCCCACGTGTGTAACTTTTAGACTCTAAATTTTTAGCTTCAATTTCATTGCTAATTCCATAGCCTTTTCAAGCCCATTTAGACCCAATACAATTAATTCAGCCCGTATATCACTGTTCAGCCCATTTATGAAGGTAGACTCCAAAACTTGTTCAGATATATCTTCTAATGTGGAAGCCATTTGCTCAAACCGTCTTCGATACTCCCTCACGGATCCACTTTGTTTAAGAACCAAAAATTCCTCATAAATGGAGCCATTGGGTAGAGACCGGAACCTCAAAAGGAGTTGAAATTTGAGTTCCTCCCAACTCAGGAATGGTCTCCACTTGTTCTCCCATCCAAACCAAATCAGTGCTTCCCCTTCAAAACTGATAATGGTTGTCTCCAATTTGTCTGTGTTAGTCATCCGGTGCAAGGTAAAATATCTCTTTGCCTTTAATATCCAACCGTCGGGGTTCTCTCCATCAAAAAAAGAAAGTTCAATTCGCCTAGGTCGGAGATCCCACCGAGCGTTGAGCGTCATCTCTCTACCAAGGTTCCCGTCTATTGCTCCATTAGTCTGCTTCGGAGTCTTACCTGTCATTGACGCTTAAAATCGGCCATTCTCTCGCTTCGCATCCTCTTGTGTCTGAACGACCTGATCGAGCTTCTCCATCAAGGTAGCGATTCCTTACTCCAGGTTAGGGATTTTCTGCAATTCCTATTTGATTGCACCTAACTCCCCCTGTACCAACGTCACCACCTCTTCCACGAACTCCACCCGTGATTCCATCCTCATGACCATATTCCCAGAGCTTGCTCTGATACCAAATGATAGACCCTTGATTTTGTTGTAGTGGAAGTAGATAGTTTGACAGAAAAGGGATATGTGTTTTTTTGAAATTAAAAGGGACAAGTTAACAGCCAGGTAGTTCGAGAGACCTGGTTCTCTCCCAGAGCCAAGGCTCAATGCAAAATAATTCTCGATACCCATACACTTTCCCTTATGCCTCTTTTATTGCCTACATATTATCATAAATAAACCCTACCCATATTTACCCAGATTCCATGGCTATTATGACAGATATTGATTACTATATCCATACCCAAACAATGTTCCCAAATTGCCCGTAAATCAAGGTAATTAGCAGCTAGGTACTTCTTTTCTTGCGTCGCGCATATGTGTACCTAATTAGTGACCTATCAATGGCATCAAGGTGAAGTTCAACAATCTTTTTTTGTAAAACCCAATTTTTATCAATAAAATGTGCAATCAAACTCGTGTATCCATCAATAGTGCAAGCAGTCCACAAATCATAGGTGAAACAAATTCTACCAGGAACCTCTTCTAATATAGCTTTAATCTTAAGTCTTTCTGCATTATAAGCTTTTAGGATATCTGCTTTTGCTGTATTTCTAGAAATATTTTGTACTTCAGAATTTAGAAACTCAAAACAAGTTCTAATTGCATCAAACTCAACAAACTGAAAAGGTAAACCATGGTTCACAATTACTGCAGACAATAACTCACGAAAGACAATCTGGTCAAATTTTGAAGAACATGACCATATAGAACCTAAATGGTCTAAAATCATTTGATGGGGGTCACGTGGCTTTTTTAACTTAGGACATTTTTTTAATATTCTTAAACATGTTACCAGTCCCATAATTACTTTCGCTAATGTAAACTTTTCCACAAACACACATAGACCTTTCCTTTCCATCTTGGTATGCATCTAATGGAAATTTAGTGAACATACCCCATGCTTTAAATGTTCTTCTCCTCTTGCATTGTTTCTTTGGAACATCATTGTCACCATCTTGCTCTAGTTCCTCCAAATTCACTCGATGTCCATGTCAGAAGGCTTCAATGTTAGTTGAATTATCATTATTTGGATCTGGTTCCATGTTACTACTGTACTAAAAAAAATCATATCAATAATGATTGTAACATTAAGTTATAACAGAGGAATGCAATCAAGTGTCAAAAATTTAAACAAATTTACAAAGAATTACTTTCAAACCAAACTGCAAAAGCTATAACCTATAAGCACACGGGTGAATGAAGCAATAGAAAACAAAACCCATTAAAGAATGCAAACAATATTTAAATAATTGAGAAATTGATTTTTAAACTAACCTAGCCATGAATGTTTGATCTCAAGAGCAGCCGATCAAAGTCTTGCAACTTGCTAGAATTGAAAAACTTGAGATTTAATCAAGTGTTTGCTAATGACAAAGAAAGTGGGGGTGGTAGGTGGATAAGACCGAAGGTACATCAGTATATGGATTGTGGCACCAGAAAAATTTTTTATCTTAATTTTTAATTGGCAACAATCTAGATTTTTTAGGTGGAAATTATTTTTTTAATTAGTGGCTAGAAATGTTTATCAATTGGGGCGCAATATATTAAAGGCTTAAAGCTTATTTCTTTATGTTATTTTATTTATATTAATTATAAATATATTCTTATATTTTTTTAAATGTAAAAAATGTCATATTTTAGTGGGTCGTGTTAGATGGTTCGAGTTGACACGACCCGTTTACCCACTTAATAATCGTGTCATTGATCGGGTAAATAAGTTAAAAATTTTGACCATAACCCGACCCATTTAATAATCGTGTCAAATTTAACGACCCAAACCGATTTATTCGTATCGGGTTCGTGTCGAGTATTCAGGTCGTGTCAAATTTTGCCAACTCTAGAGTCACTCAGTTCTCCAACTTGACGCAAAATGAGGTAAAAATAAGCATTTTAAGGAAATAAGAAAAGTAATTCATCATATAAGTTGTACATACCTTGTTAGATCTCCAGCTGTCCACCTCATACAAAAGGGAGAGTGGACTTGAAGATGGAAGCCATCGCCCACTGATGCATCAACCAGTAAATTACCCTGATATCAGAATTATGTGGAAACATAAATTTAAAATAGAACCCATAAATCAGAAATTTGCATGGTCATTAAAACTCCTTTACAGTTTAGAATACAAGG
The DNA here is from genome assembly GCF_000493195.1 of Citrus x clementina. NCBI lineage: Eukaryota > Viridiplantae > Streptophyta > Magnoliopsida > Sapindales > Rutaceae > Citrus > Citrus x clementina. The sequence continues at coordinate 6,121,166 of NW_006262022.1, forward strand.
CAATAAAGAATAAATCAAAACTATATGGTCCCCTTGGAAAAAGGAAATACCAAAATAGGAAGAAAGAGCCCTCTACCCTCACATCATGTGACCTGTAAAGTTAATACAGATAGAAGCTCTCTCAATTCTTCCATAAATTTTCATTTGGGTATTATTATGTAGTTCATGTTAAAACATACAAAATCTTCCAATTCCTAACACATTCCCAAATGTGGACCAGCCAAGCCTGAACAAAAACAAAAATCAAGAAATAAGCAAGACAGTGACTTTTCAATTTGAGTTCCAAACAAATAAGTTCAAATATGCATGGAAAAGATAATTATTCAAATTCAGAAAGAAATTTATGCGCATTACTATTGTTCAATCTCAGTATCAACTTATCACCTTCCAAGACATTACAACATTCGACCTGATTCCCACTATAATTATGATCTTCAGTTAGGATTCAAAGCTTTTCCAGGGTTAGCTAGAGAGATCATGATTAAAAAACATACAGTGCTCATACTCATCAAGTAAAATTTCAGCAACCTGTTTCCAGGAGTACTCTGGTAGCTTGGTGTTTGCGATTCCCAATTTCTTGGCATGTGGATGTAATTATGATAGGCCACATACCCCTTCCTATTGCATCTCCAATCCTTCAATACATAACAATGTGGGAAGCAATTGCTTAATCATCAAATAAAATTAATATACAGATCAAAGTTGATTGTAGATTCACCAACCGGAAAAGGACACACGTTGAACTTAAACACTCATAATTATTTAAAACTTAATGATAATGCGATAATTTATATTACGCTGAATTTAAACATCCCACGCGACAAAAAGGAGAAAAAAAAAGAAGTTACCAGTCGGCGACGGGCGCCAGACTCGGCTTTGCGAAAGAGAAGGAGGCGTCGAACGCCGATGTAATCGGAATCGGAATCAGATGTCGCCTGCTGAAGCATGGAACTGAACAGTTCTGGATCTATTACATTCTCTTTTTCTTCATTATTTTTATTGTCTTTATTATTATTGTTGTTGTTGTTGTTGTTAAATAAATAACAGTGAGTTAACAATTAAGAACAATAGGAAAACAACAACTGGAAAAAAAAAAGTAAGAACAACTGGAAATGATGAAACAGGGAAAAGAAATTAACGAAACAAAAGAAATAAACTCGAGGCTTGTAACATAGTGTCCTTAAAATAGATTCCCAATTTCTTGGCATGTGGATGTAATTACGATAGGCCACATACCCCTTCCTATTGCATCTCCAATCCTTCAATACATAACAATGTGGGAAGCAATTGCTTAATCATCAAATAAAATTAATATACAGATCAAAGTTGATTGTAGATTCACCAACCGGAAAAGGATACACGTTGAACTTAAACACTCATAATTATTTAAAACTTAATGATAACGCGATAATTTATATTACGCTGAATTTAAACATCCCACGCGACAAAAAGGAGAAAAAAAAAGAAGTTACCAGTCGGCGACGGACGCCAGACTCGGCTTTGCGAAAGAGAAGGAGGCGTCGAACGCCGATGTAATCGGAATCGGAATCAGATGTCGCCTGCTGAAGCATGGAACTGAACAGTTCTGGATCTATTACATTCTCTTTTTCTTCATTATTTTTATTGTCTTTATTATTATTATTATTATTGTTGTTGTTGTTAAATAAATAACAGTGAGTTAACAATTAAGAACAATAGGAAAACAACTGGAAAAAAAAGAAGTAAGAACAACTGGAAATGACGAAACAGGGAAAAGAAATTAACGAAACAAAAGAAATAAACTCGAGGCTTGTAACACAGTGTCCTTAAAATAGATTTACCACTTACTGCAGTACTTTAGATTTACTAGTATACAACGGGTACGAATTATCCGTCAAACACTGACAAATAATTCCGGCAAACCACAACAACGTTCAAACTCAATAAAAAAACAGAACGTCAGAAGGAGGAAAGAAATTTTGAAGTGCCCTATGTGCTGGCTATTCTTGTGTGTAAGAAAGAGAAGATGAAAATGCCTTTTTATATATATGTGAGGATATAATAGTAGCATAGTATTGAATTTTCGAATTCAATATATGCCATTTAATTGTTATACACATTTGGGCTGACATTCGCGTACGTACACGCGTTCAACCAAATCAGTCTTAGATTTGCACCCCCTGCGCACGCGCGTGTGGAGAGAGCATTTATCTTTATAATTCTTGCTCATGCATGGGTAAGTGTCTATATATAAACACAAATCCCTTAGCTTATTTTTTCCTTGTGGGATAAACCTCATTTCTTTTCAAATTTTTAACTCCAAAAGTGCACTTTAAGAGATAATTTCTCATTCACCTAAGTACCATTTTAATTAAATAAATATAAACTTTCGAAATATTCACGGAGTAGAATCCAAACCTCAAGATTTCCCACATTCGCTTAGTGGAACTCACTCAAAATGTGCCCTCAAAATAGCATATTGAACAATTATTAATATCGCTAATGTTGTCGTTATTAGCTTCCATCGGTGATGTTGATGTTGAGCTACTTAGCTGCTCCGCCATTCTACCGGACACGTTGTGTTACCTCATCAGCCGCCGTTCGTACGGAGAAAGATCTGGCAAGCGTGTTGATCAGAATCAGGGGTTCTGGTTGATTTGATCAGTGGAAGCTTAAGTGAATGTGTTTGTTTTCTTAAAATTGTGTTGAATCAAAACGATGGATCAATGAATGAATCAAAATAGTCGCAGCCAGTTTGTGCAATTGTGCTCTGTGCTTGGGCACTTCGAAATGAAAATGCCAACTCAGTAACTACGAGACGAGCTTTTTACATTTTCTTTCGTAAAAAATGACGACGTTGCATTCCTAAGTTGACTCCAAATAGAATAATAATATTTTCATTTTCAATGTACTTTTATATAATTTTGCAAACTTTGGATCACTTCAAAAAAAATAAATTAAGGGGTTTTATTAGATTTTACTTTGAGAAATTGAATTCGAGACTGGATTTTTCTTCTCTTAAATTCAAAACTTCCTCATGGATATGATTTCTCGAGTTCAAATCTTTGACCTGATTGATGATTAAGGAATAGGATTCTCGGTGAGGAAATACTATCGTTTCTTGATTTGAGTTTCTTAAAAGAATTGATATAAATTTTATTGAGTTTTTAAAAATTTACTATCACGTATCTTTTAATAAAATTTTAGGTAAAATTTAACTTTTTTTAATTAATAATTATTAATCAACACTTCAATTATTTATTTAATATATGATCATATCAGAAGAAAATAATAATCCTTCAACTATATAATTGTTGACCTTTACTGTAACTTTAATTATAAGATCATATTATCCTTTAATTATGGGATAGTTGACCTTTACTGTAACTTTAATTATAAGGTCATATTATCAGTAGATTAAAGTTTTTTCATCTTATGTTATAACTCACACGAATGTTTAAAAGAAATTTGGTGAGTAAATTTATTGTCTAAAAATGACTAAATAACAACTGGCTGAAAGCCAAACATTTGACCTGTATGAATCATATAGTTTTGCTTTATCGATAGGCAAGAACAACGTATACAAATAGCATTACATTAAAGATTGAAATTATCAATGACTCGGGATTTTGTATTTATTCCAGGATCAAGTTGTGTATATATCTCATGAATCTGCTGTTGTAGAATCATCAATTGGACTCCAAAATCTGTTCAAAAACCACATGGAATCAGCTTCCACGGCATACCCATCTTGATTGCGGTTCCAACCGTAGTAAGCGTGAGTTCGGTTCTTGATCTCAAAAATGGCATGGCCAAAACTGGCCTCACGATAAGCTGAGTATGCTGGCTGTGGCTCCGTCATGCTGTATCGACAAGAAATATTAGTATCTGACTACAACCCCAAAAAATAAAGTCCGCTTTATGTGAAAGAAGATTGATTATATGTACAATGATCTTACTTGGTTGCTAAGCCCTCAAGATTGCCTCCATCACCAATGATTATGTACACGGGTGCAGATAGATCCTTAACGGGACTGCAAAGACCATTCACGACATTGTAGGCAATGTTGGAAACACGTTCCTGCAATTTCAATATACAAGTTGTCTTGAGTAAGAGCAGAAAGGAGAAATACTTTCATATTTCCATAAGCAGAGATGAATATCATTTTGAAAAACAAAAGAAGACAGAAAATGGCACGCTTCTGAAGCACATTCTAAGAGTGCTAAAGCTATCATAACTATACAAGGAGACTTGAAGAAACTAAAAATCAGTTTAGAATGTAATATCGTTGAAGGAATACTTACAGATCGTTCATAGGCATGGACATGGCCTGCAAAGACCACATCAACTTTGTACTTCACAAGCCATGGTTCGTACATTACTCTCATGGTTTCTCCTTCCATGTAATGATAGTTGTAGCTATTATACCAAGGGGCATGCATGAGAACAATCAACCATGGTGTCTCACTTCGGTTGACTTTTGGTAGCTCCTCTTCCAGCCATTTATACTGAGGAGTGTATTTTCCTAGAGAAACAGAGAAAGTTAGTCGGTAGCAGAAACTTCGAAGAAGTATGCGAGGCCGTTGCCAGAATTTGAGTTATCATTGAAATTACTAAATACCAAAACAACACTACATGGAGATCCAGAAAACTACAAAGAGATATGTCCCCACGAAATGTGAACACAACGTTCCTTTATCAAAATTTTCTGTTGGAAAAACACAATGTGTTCTCCCTTAGAGTGAATCAGGTACATTGACCCAAAGCAAGGAGCACAAAAATCACAAAGCAGCTAGAAGGTAGTCTTTGTTTAGCAGTTTTTGGATCACCACAAATGCGCTCAGAAGTCAGAACTGCTAGTTAAACATAAATTTTTGTTGCAGACGTGCATCGTGCACAATTGTGAAGTTTGAAATTCTTGTTAATAACTGTAGGTAATAACACATCCTTACCATATGCTGAGTATGAAGACAAGACTATGATGTAAACTGAAGCTCTCTTTATCGAATACCAAAAGGGAGCAGTACTTCCCGATGCTCTGTAAGGAACATGATAACGGTGGGAATAAGGCTTGAAAGGTACGGTTTCACCCTGCAACAAAGATACAACTCTTCTGTCTTACCATTTACTGACGGTTACAAATCCAACAATGGCAAAAGCAGTAACAGTTATAGCATACTTTTTCCAAGTTCTAATTTTATTTCATTTTCCAGCCCCAATCTCAAGAATAATTGGCATGCCTAGCTCATGAGACATAGAGAACCCTTAGCCCCTAGGGAAGCCCAAGATGCGAGCCATTCTCATAACTAGGCAGTGAAGCAGTAACAATTAGCTACCAATGGAAGATTTAACAGATTAGGAATCTAGCTGCAATAGTTTTTCAGATTGAAGACAACACTGCAGGATTGAAAATAAATTGTCTGAGAGGTATACTACATAGCAATTCTTCTGCTAAACAGATATCATAGAACTGCTGATTCATGTTAGGAAATGGAAAATTGATAAATGTATACTTTCCAAGGATATCTTAAGATACGCTTACGATTTCTGGGTAAAAGTCAATTTCGTGATTTCCGGCTGTCCATATCCAAGGTTGATAAGCAGCACTTCTTTCAACGAACCTTCCCCATGTATCCCACCTATTATTATCGTGACAAGGATAGTTGTCAGCATAAGATAAGTCCCCAACAAACAACAGAGTCTGCCCCTTTCGTGGATTCCTCTCGTAATGAGTAAGTGTCACATTTGAATCATAACTCTGACCAAGATCCCCTGCAAGCCAAGCCCCAACAGTAACTTAGACATACACACATACATATAGATATAACAAGCACCAAAGGACAAAGATTTTGTAGAGTTCCTATAAAATTTTGTCAAAATCACTACTAAAAACCAAAACGAAGTAACAATTCCAAATTCGAATTACCAATGAGACCAAATGAATATGGGACATCAGGGCCAACTTCAGGAGGAGTCACAAACCAGAATTGTCTTTCGGTGTGTCCAATGCCAACCACATAGTAATATTTAGTATTGAACTGCCAAGAATTCACACAAAGAATAAAATCAACATAATATTCAAAATGAAAGTTCTTCAATTACAAATAAATTTACAATACAAAATATTCACCTCTAAATGTCTGATAGTGCAGTGATGAATGTAACCAGAAGTATAATTGTAGTATTTATAAGTATAAACTTTGCCCTCAGCCTGTTCCTTCTGCTCGCTATTTTCACTCCAATAAACCACTGTATTAGTGCCTGGCTCATCCACTGTAACCCATGACACTATCACTGCCTTCCCCACAAGATCCCCTTGAGTTATATGAACCTAAAAAAATATTAAAATTATCTTTATAAAAAAAAAAAAACCCTACCCTTTATTTAACTTAGGAAAACAAACAAACTTACGAAGATGAGAGACAATAAAAGTGAAAAGGATCAAAGAAAAGGAACCTGCTGAGGAGCATTATAGCCAGGAGGGACTTGAAAGACATCAGCATCAAGGGGCATGTCAATGGTCTTTTCAACTTTCCTGACAAAGCTGCTAGTTTTGCCTCCATTAACAAGCGAAGCTGCATTCAAAACCAAACAGAAAACGGCAACAACAAGAGGAGAAGAGAAACCAAGCAAACCCATTTGAGTATTCTCTGTAAACAACTCTAACACATTGTCGTCTTGTTACGGTCGATATACAGATATATATAGAAACTTACCGTTTGAACATAAAATTACGAGGAATATTCGGAGGGAAATACGAATAATATACGACAACGTAAAGGTCAATTTTTATTTTATTTATTTTTGAATGCCAATAAGACTCTTTTTGGCTGAGCCCGAACTTGAACCAGATGTCATTGCTTGAGGAGAAAACTAAAGAATTAGCACATAGAGTGGAGAAGAAATATCAAAACATGTGAATAAGACTAAGAAAGTAAGAAGTAATTGCGAGTTGACTTGGACTGGGAGTACTGGAAAAGTTGTAAACAATTATTAAGACGGGTAATTTTAATCCCACCCCCAAAATGTTTTGATATTTGACATCGCGACCCAAATGATTTTCCGCTTACCACCTCATAACCATTCCGTCCGAGTCCGCCGTTAAGTGAAACGACTTTGCTTTTAAATTTGTTCAAATGACGGATATGTCCCTTTTTTGAATTGCATTGATTGCAAATACCCTTACAACTAAACAAATTTTCATTAAAAATACAGTTTTTTTTAACACTAATTTAAAAAATAAAATCTAAACCCAGTTGAACAACATGCAATCCACACTTTACAGTAAGCAACAATCAAAGAATTAGCAATGAACTGTTAAAAAAGAAAAAAAATTATAGATGATTGCTAAATTTTCATTAAAAATACTGTTTTTTTAACACTAATTTAAAAAATAAAATCTAAACCCAATCGAACAGCATGAAATTCACACTTTATAGTAAGCAACAATCAAAGAATTAGCAACGAACTGTTAAAAAATAATAAATTGTAGATGAGTAATACAATTTACTTCGAGTCAAACACCGAACATTAACACCGTTTTAATTAATTTTATTTTTTTTAATTTTAAGTTCAACTTTTGCATTTTACCTTTTTTTTTTTTTTTGTCTTCCCAACCACAGACCCCCTTTATCTTCCTTTTGGGCTACACAATTTAGCTGTGGGGATGCTTTGTGATTGGAGAGGGTTGTAGCTGTAAAAATAATGATAAAAAATACAAATAACATTTTTTTATATAGTTTTACTTAAATAAAACAGTACGTTTTAAAGTGTCAAGATTTAATTCAATGCAAATAACATTTTCGATTGTAATAGATGGAATTGAGTTCAATTCTATTTTGAGTCATCGTCGAAAGACAATCCAATGTCTCTAACACGTCATCTAAGAGAAAGGGAGGAAAAACTAAAGATAAATAACAAAAGAATAAAATTTATTTTCAGTCTATTTGAATCGATTAATTAAATGGACAGTTACACTCTTCGTACGCGAAAAAAACTTTGCGGGCGCGGTGTCAAATGTCAAGAAACTTGGTGGTGGAACCAAAAATTTCCCATAATTATAGTAGTCAAAGATTTAGATGGAAAAGCGGCAAATGACAAAGCGCTTCGTTTTTTGACAATTAAGAGGGTCAAATCCGACATTTTGTGTTGTTGGATTTGTTTCTGTACCCACGGTCCCATTTTAAACTTCAAATTATTCATGATTGATTTGAGGACAAACATTTTATGATCATAATATATAATCCCAACTTATTTTTTTAATTGGACGTGTCCGATGGAAATAAATTTTGGACGATCTTGTTGTGACAAGATTTACATAATAGGATAAATTAACTGCTAATGGATATGTTATATTGCATTAAATGATGACACATAATGAGGATTTGCTATTAATTTGCTTTTTGGATAATTCTATCGGAAATGCCAAAAAGTTATGGTTGTTGGCGTGAAAATTTGTATCGCCCAATATTCGATTCATACGGTTGTTTTTATTTGTTCCTTTTTTCAGTCGCTTTCATCACGAAAAAGAAAAAGAAAAAGAAAACAAAAAAAAATCCCTTCCGTTCCATCACTCTTCCTTATAGATTGTATCCAACAAAATATGCTTCAGCACAAAATTATAATAAATTAAATCAATTTCATCTCCAACTAAGGTAGCAAAATAATATAAAATGTTTATATCCGATGACAAGTAATATAAATATCGATGGATTAAAATGTTATATGTTAAGAATAAATAGCAATTACAATGGTATTATAAAAAAACTATTGCCAAATAAATTGATTCATACAATTAAATTATTTAAGTAACCTTTTTTTAATCTCAAATCGATTATTAAAAGAATTTTCCTAAAAATACAGTATACATGAGTCTTTGTTATATATATATATATATATATATATATATAATATCACATTATGAAATCTCAACGTCAATTGACATGGATAATTATCTTCAAATATTTATGTGTCTTCTCAGCATAACACTATCATATTAATATTATTATATATAATCATTTTTAGGTATGAGTGTCTTTATATTTTTTAATATAGACACATCATAAAATAATGCGGTTTAAGAGAATTAAAAATTAACTCTCTCAATTCTCATTATTTAAAAACATGTATTAAAAAAAGAAAAATTATCAATTGTATATCTTTATTTTACTCTGCTATCAAATTTACTACAACACTTTCAGGGTATATCAGTCGTCCACCCTAAATTGACAAAATGTATCTGCCGTCCACCAAACCGTTAGTTACCGTTTAAATATGATGACGTCAAAAGGGTAATATAGTCTTTTCACATTATTCAAGTGATAATTTAAGGGTATATAAGTGATAATAAGAGATTTTAAGAGTATACAAGTGATAATTTTTAAGGGTTAAATCGTCAATCTATTATAGTTTTATTAACTTTCAAACGGTAGCTAATGATTTAGTGGTCAGCATATAATTTTTGTCAATTTAGGATGTACGATTGATACACATTTAAAGTATTATAGTATTTTTTATAAAAACGTAAACTTAAGATATACAAATGATAATTTCTCAGAAAAAAAAAAAAAAAGAGTGTCCGGACTAGAGAACAGCTCTTATCATATATGTGTGTATATTTATGTTTTTCTAATGAACGGGTGAGAGTAAAAGTTGCGAAATTCAAAATACAAAACTTCAAGCATCTGATCAGAGCAAGTAGTAACCAAATGGACTCTCAAAAGAGAGAAAAGTAGAAGAAAGGTTAAAGAAGCTTTGATTGATTTGTATCGCCCACATTATCGTCATCTCCTTCAATTGGTGACTCATGAAAGTGCCTTTTTCAAAATCACGTACTTCCTCACACTTTTCATGGAGCGTGTGTCCAACGAAACATACTTTATTGAGATAATAAAAAATAAATAAAAAAAGAATAATTCTATCTTCTCCAGACATTATTATATCCGTGTTTCCGGCTTTAAAGTCAAAGTTCTATATAAATTTTAAATGTCATCCACTGATGATTTTATCCAAATTCAATAGACAAAATTTAAAATCAAAATATAAGATTTAATATGATTAACTTATCGACTAGTGTATTTTTTTTCTTTTCTTTTTTCAGAATATTACATTTGCAGATATATATATTTTAAAGATTCCTTACTAATGCATAGTCGAACCTTTTCCAAGGTGTGAATATGAAATGGAGACCGCACCTTAAATGTTCACGTGATCAATAAACATTTAAGCAACCTTAGTTTTTTACCCTTGAAACCGACAATCTTGAGATCGAAGAAGTGGGGGCGGAAAAGTCGGAAAAGCTCTTCGTTCCTAATTATCCTGTAATTAAATCAACCAGAACCATAAAAATGCATAATTACAATGGGATTTCAATCAGTGACTTTTAAGATTTCGAGTAACAACAAAAAATAATGCCAACTTTGATCATAATATTGTTACTTATAAGAGATTCAATCTCAAGTGAATATATATTTATCAATTGGAATTTGGTCATTCAAAGGGAAAAAAAAAGCTCTTAAGATGATATCTCATAAAACACCAGTAAAATGTAAAATTATTAACTAAGAGAACAATTTTTACTCTTATGTATACAACTCTACATAATCTAAACATGTTTTTATAGTCAAAGTAAACTTTTTTTTTTTCATATCCAACATTCGAATTCCTTACATATGGACAAAATGGGAAGTGCCGTGCGTAAAGTATACAGTAGCTAGACCTTATATCGGTCCCAAATTTAAATGAATGGAAAATATATATGTCATTAAATTTGTATGTTTAATTAGATATGATAATAGAATCTGAATCTAGCCCGCATTCGTAAGGATTTGGAATATCCAAATCTAGAAAAGTTCATATCCACTTATTAAAAATACGGATTCGGAGGTGGAAAGGTTAGATCCACTTATATCTAGATCCAGATCAGATAACCTGATCTGATTAAATTAAAAACACACATTAAAAGTTAAATTAAAAATTAAATTTATTTAGGGATTTATGATGTTGTTGTATGTTATTCATGTTAAATTGTTAATTGCTGAATTGTGATTGAATTTTATTTAATGTTATTACGTAAATTATATATATAATTATTGAATTTTGATTTTGCGGATCCAAATATTTAAAATATCTTACTGCATTCGTTGCGGATATTACTCGTATTTAAATCTACATATTTTTTTATAAATTCAGATGTGAATCCGAATAGAGAAATGTAAATGCGAATCTGAATCCGATTTACCCAACTCTATGTTTAATAGAAAATCTTAAAAACAACTCTAAAAATTTGCTGTGTTACGGTTCAATGTAACATTAGCAAGACCCATAAATGATCGTTCGCAAGACTTTCTGCGTGCTTGAAATGTGTGCCGCCCACGTTGCTCATGGCGGGTGTAACGAACGTGGAAGAAGAAACACTTGGATGGGCGAATCTTATCATTATCACATTTATGTCATGTCAGCTTTTTGGGCTTTTCGGGTTTTTTTTTTTCACCCAACTTTTCTCAAAATATGGCAGGCCCATTTGAACTTTTTAAATAATTTTTGCTTCGCATCAGTTTTTGGTCCATCCAATCTTCTTTACTAGTTTGAAATATCCACTCTCATTTTTTTTTTCCTTTTTTTTTTAAATTTGACATAATATTAAAATATTTAGTTTGAGTAATGAATAGCATGTATAAAATGTATTTCATTGCTACTCTAGTTTGTATGCATGGTAATTTTTTTAAAGTATCATCAATAATCAAAATTATAGTGAGAACAAACATTATCTTTGAAAGAAAAACCAGTGGGGACTGTAAAACAAACATCAAATACGCAGTAGTTGTGGAACTTTTGGGGCAACACTCGACACTCGCTTGCAAATTTGGTTACAAAGCATGTGTCTTTATCAGATTCTAAATGGACCCATTTTAGAAGGACGTGGGCTTGTTTTGAAAATGGGTACAATCATGTTAGAAGAGGGGCCTTTGGGCCTGGGGCTCAACTGAATACTAATTTTGATTTCAAGGTCTTTTTGATTTTGTAGGATCACACCTCATCAGTTTCTTCAAGATATTTGTTTCCTTCACTTCATCACCAAGTAACCGTAAGCACTAGTAGAGATGGCAGAAAAGTTCGTCCGGACCGGACCTGGCGTATGCGGTCCAGGTAAATATTACGGCGTCAGCCACCATAGCTGGTCTCACTCAATTGTTTTGTCACCATATCAACTGCAGCCTCGCCATCACAGCCATGACCCATGAGGTATTTTTTTTTTGCTATTATTTCAAAAAAAATGATGAAATTGAGTATTTGGCATTATTATTGTTAGGTGTTATATATATATTAATTATTTTCTTGGATGCTGGAAGTGTTTAGAAGCATGAATAATCCTGGAAGTTTAAATTGCTTTCAATTCTCGTTATGCACTAAAAAGGGCAGAAATTGTTCTTTAAAGACAATGCTTCTTTGGCACGATTGCTTCTTAACTTCATCACATTTTGCAATTTGTGTTTGTTGTTTTATTGATCTGTCATTTCTGACTTTGCTTGGAATTGGTACCTGCCTAGTAACTGTTTGGCTGAAACTGGGGACGTTACTGGCTTACTGGTTTATTTCGATGGATATGAATTTGAATTGTTTTTTTAACTAATTTCAGTTATGGATAAAAAATATAAATATATATCAAGGACTTTAATAGATTCTTAAAGAGGTGCCAATAGTTCCAACGTTAACACACTCGTCCAAATGGATATGAATTTGAATTGTTGCTTCTAATAGTTGAATTTAGATTTTAGATATGCTTAATGATAATTTTTAGATTGCTTTAACTTAATTTGTTGCATAACATTTAGGTTGCTTGTAAGTTAATTTTGTTATATAATATTATAACTATGTAATTTGCATGATTATTTATAATTATTCATTATTTTTTTAGAATAAAGAGCAGTGCGATGTCACAGTCACAGTCAGACAATATAGAAATTAATTCTTCAAATACTCCAAATTTATCTCGGAATGTTGAAGATAGCTATGATAATGAGGTTGAGGAGATTTCATTGTCAACTGTTAAAGATAAAAAGGGAATGAAAGTCTCTACAACTTGGGATTACTTTACAAAAGTAACTATTAATGGAGGAAAAAAAGGCAAAGTGCATGCACTGTAATGCAATTTTAGAAGCCAAATACACATCGGGGACCACGAGCTTGAACAGACACGTGAAATCTTGTTTTTTGAAGAATCAATGAAAAATACAAGAAGCACTTCAAGGAAGTCTCAAAGTGCTCAAAAGAGAGGATGAGAGTTGTGACATTGGCTTTGACAGTTTCGATCCAAATATTTTGCGGAGTTTGATTGCAAGGATGGTGGTGATGCATGAGCTTCCACTTAAATTTGTGCAATATAAAGGCTTTACAGAAATGATGGCACATGCCAACCCCGTGGTTAAGCCAATGAGTAGAAATACATTGAAGAATGAGATTTTGAAACTTTATCATATTGAGAAGGTTAAGACTTTGCATATGTTGGAGAAAAATCATGGTAGAGTGGCTATTACTACTGATTTATGGACAGCAAGTAACTAGAAAAAAGGATACACGGTTGTCACAGCACATTTTATTGACAACTCTTGGAAATTACATAGCCGAATTTTAAGTTAATTTTTAATTTTTCTATAACTTTTTATTTGCTTAATTTTTCTTTCAATTTTTTATTACTTATATTTGATTTCTTTTAAAGTTTAAATTGTTATAATATTTTAAGTTTGTGTATTTAATATTATCACTTGAATATTTGTTAGGTTTATTTATGTTCCGAGCCCTCATACTGCTGAGGCCATTTCTAATGAGTTGGTGCAATGTTTGTTGGATTGGAACGTGGATAAAAAGTTGTCTTCAATGACCTTGGATAATTGTACCACTAATGATGCGATGGTGGAGAAATTGTTATTAAGGTTTGATCTCGGTACCTTAATTTCCAATGGTAAATTTTTTCATATGAGATGTACTGCTCATATATTGAATTTGGTTGTGCGGGATGGGTTGAAAGTTATAGAAAACGGGGTTGGAAAGATTAGGGAGAGTGTTAGTTACTGGACACAAACACCAAAACGATTTGAATCTTTTGAGCTAGTTGCTAGGCAACTGAAAATTAATTGTAAAAAAAGTTTGAAGTTAGATTGTCCAACTCGTTGGAATTCTACTTATGCCATGCTTAATGAAGCATTGATGTATAGAAGTGTTTTTTCTCGGTTACAACAGCGTGAGTCTCAATATAAGAGCTTGCCTAGTGATAGTGAGTAGGATTTGGCAGCCACAATGGTGGAGCATTTGAAATCATTTTACATGTTAACGGAGATGTTTTCGGGTACAAAATACCCTACTGCTAATTTATTTTTTTCGTTAATATGTAAAATGAAAATGTCAATTAATGGGTGGCGCACTTTCGATAATCTTGCTATTAGAATTATGGCTGATAAAATGGTTGATAAGTTTGAAAAATATTGGAATGAAATTCATCCGATGTTAGTTGTGGCTGTAGTTCTTGACCCGAGATATAAGATGTTGTTGATTGATTTTTATTTCCCAAAGATCTATGGTGATACAACAGATGAGCATATTGAGTGTGCACGTCAGCTTTGTCATGATTTAGTGAAAGAATATGAAATGAAAGCTATGATTTTGAGTGATAGGCAGGATGTTGGGTTGAATGATGTTCCTTTGGAATCTTCTTCGCCGAATAAGTATTGGGATGTAGATGAGTTTGAAACATTTTGAAGTCGAAATAAGCGTGTTAAGGTGACTAATATCCTATTTTGGGCGAGTTGGCCAAGGATATCTTAGCCATTCATGAAATATAAGTGTGCAACCCAAGGGGGGGTAAATTAAAATTTTTAAAAATTATCCTAACAAATCCACACAACAAGCAATCTAATGTCTTAATAAAAATTGAAAGCAATAAGTTCAATAAAAGCACAATAACTAATGAGTTAGAGAGAAGAGAAACAAACACACGAATTTTTACGTGGTTCGGTAATCCCCACCTACGTCCACGCCTCCAAGCAATCCAAGCTTCAGGATTTCACTATTCAAGTCTTTCCAAGGCTTCAACCGTTTACAATTGACTTCAAGGTGTCAATGAACCTTTACAACAAAGAGATTATCTCCCAATCTCTTCACTCAAGTGTCTCACACACTCAAACTCTTATAATTAATATGCAGAAATGAAAGTTACAATAAAACTCACTCAATGAGTAGATATTCAAAAATGAAGAATAAGGAATGATTCAATGTTTTGTGTTTTGCAAGTTGAAGGCTCAAGATATCTCGTATGCTTTTTGTTTTTGCTTGTTGGAGAGCTTGACAATGAATTGGATTTGAGTTTTTATAGTTTGAGCTCAAAAACTAGCCATTATGCACATTTTGGTCGTAACCGGCTTGTCGTTTATGGACATCCGATTAGCCACTTAATGTTACTTTTATAGTCAGAATTTTGAATTTCTGAACATCCGGTATGCCGCTTGTGAAATCCGATAAGCCGTTTAAGTTTCAGAAACACTCTGCCCGAATCCGGTCTACCGTTTGTCAGGATCCGGTTAGCCGCTTGCTACAGTAACTGCTACAGTGAAATATTTTCTAATTTTATAGTTTGACCCCAAAACTTTATAAAACCGTATTATGACCCAAAACGTTATGAAATTTTTCAAATAGGTCCAATTTCAGAATTTCTAAATATTACTTTATTACTCCTAAAATATTCTAAAATTAAGATATGACCCAAAATATGTGAAATTATAGAATGACCCAAAACATTTAAAGATTTTCAAATAGGTCCAAATCCGAATTTCAAAAACAATATCAAAGGTTTAAAAATACTTTCATTTTAGTCCAGAACACTTTGATTCCATAACATCATTTTCTTATTATAAAAACACAATTCATAAATCTTTATTTAATCAATACATGTAGTTTGTTATCATCAAAATCAATATCTATAGCCATATAGGCTAACAATTCCTATATCCATTGTTGCCTCTGAGTCCGCTTTTAGTACCGGAGGCAGATTTTTGAGTCCGCATCGTAGTAGACTTCATCCTAACACTTTGGAATCCTTGATGTGTGCTCAAAATTGGATTTGGGCTTCTTCTCAAGGTATAAAGTTATTTGAATTATGTTATAGTATTATTTGTTTGCTCAAAATGCTTTTAAATCTTAATATGTTATTTTTGTTATTAGGTGGAGTTTCGGAAAATGAGATTTTTGTTGGGGAGGAGTTAATTTCAGATGATGATGATGATGGGGCACAATCGTCGAGCTGCTTGACATGAAGTTATTATTTACATATGTTACATTATTGTATTTTAAACTCTTTTATGAATTACGTGTGTTTGATATTTTGGGATTTTTATATGTTATGTTGGTTATTGATATTGGAGTTATGATATGTATTATGTATGCTACATTTATTTAGATTTATTTGATGATTATTGTCATGTTCAATTTAAATTTTAGATAAGGATTGAATGAATTTAATTTAGAAATTGAATGAATTTAGGTAGTAGATAATAGATTGAAATGATTTTTATTTTTTATTTACTTAAATTTATAAAGTAGATTGAAATTGAAATAGTTAAGATGTTGTAACAATTTATTATAGAATTTTTTTCCCTTTTTAATTTTAATAATTCCATTAGATGTTTGCCTATGTTAAGATAATAAGATGTTTTGGTTTTCGACTGTTACCGGTTTGTTAGAACTTAGAAGTAAACAATTGTTTTGGCTGCATTTTTTTTTTCCAGTGCTTTCACCTTTGAAAATGCGGGTAAAGAAAACCCGAAAAAAAGCTCGTGCCCGGATAGTGCCGGGCATAGAAAAAATCCAGGCATGGTCCGGGTCCGGGTAGCTACGTGTGACATCTGAGTCAGGCCCGGGCAGCCCCGAACCCGGACCTAACCTGGACTTTTGCCATCTCTAAGCACTAGGTTGTGTAGCTCTTGTTGACGAGAAGATTGGAATACTAACAAGTTGTTTAATTTATTTATTTATTTATTTATTGAAGAGTAAGGAGAGTTTATTTTTTGTTATGTTATACATAATTCAACAACCCAATTTGTTAGTTAATAATTTATGTAATTTTTCACTGTATTTGTTTAATAGAAATACATTGAAAACAATATGAAAAAATATTATTTCAATTTGTTCATCGTTTGCTTTCTTCTTTCTTTTTTTCCATTTTTTATTCACATAATTTTAAAATTTTTGTAAGTTCATTCATTGCGACAGATCATGAGATAAGAGTCTTAAGTTCATAAATATTTGGCCACGTAAGGGTGACAAATCTCCCCATTGGGCCTACCGAGCCCCACCAAAAAGACCCTACAAACAGCTACTGCAAAGGGTTGTACGAGAAGCTGCCCTCGAACAAGCTCATGTGTACTTGTCCGATAGCTTTAAATGGACAGTCACATAGGGAGTGCCCCGACCCAGAAAGAACCCATTATATTTGAATTTACAATAATTTTAGGTCCTTTCTTAAACACTCTTACCTGATTTAGAGAACAGTAAATCACACCTCGACACATTCAAAAAGACTAGAAACGCCCTCGGGATGCTCAATTGTATAAAGTTAAGATCATTTCACTAAATGCCATCACCAGCATGCCTTTAGCCTTTAGTTATGTTAGATGATCATATAACATACATGATTCTTCCACAATCATTGGATTTTTATTTAACAGTTGTTAAAGAATCATACATCTTATATGATAATGTAAGATAACAATCTTCATACCTTTAACAATTATTTTCTTCTTTTTAAAACTTTGCACAGGTCTTTCCTCCCAAATTCTTCCCATAAATCCAGAGAGATCATTATCAATAATAAGTCTTTATGTAGTGTTTGGTTTGAAGAAGAGTAAGGAAATGAGAGGAGAGGAAAGTGGAAGAAAGGAGAGGAGAGTATATTGAAATTCTTTTCTAATGTTTGATTTGTTACAAAATTATACAAAGAAAGGAAATGTCTTAACTTTTATTTGGACAATTTCACCCTTTAGTGTTGAACTTTCAATATTTACCATAAATATAATTCAAAAAATTAAACAATAAATTTATTTAATCTACTACTTAAATAACTAATAAAAATTTTGTTTTAAGTAATATAATTATATTTATAATTAAACTCTATTCAAACAGTTTATTAACATAATTTTATTTTAAAATTAGTTTAATTTAATTTGTTTCTAAATAAATTATGACATAATACAAATAATTTCTTAATTAATATATCATAATTTTTCATTTTTATTTGAACAAAAAAAAAAATAGAGTTGCCGCCGCCGCCGCGTCCACCGCCAACCACCACTGTACCATGTCATTCTAACTCGAGAATTATATGAAAACTATCAGAATTTGGTGATCTATAGATTGAAACAACTTATTTGGCCGAAATACTTGATGTTTGTTCGGATTTGAGATAGTCAAAAAAATTTCAAATTTCTTTTAACTTGATTTGAGGAAGATAACTTCATTTTTTCACTTGTTTGACATCATAATGACGTTGCTCGTAGGCCGGCGACTCCAACGGTACGGCGGTGACATCCCACGCGCGGGTTTCAGCGGCGGCAATGATGGCGGTCCGGTGAATGTTAAATTTGTATTTCAATTTTTTAAAATTAATTAAATAAATAAAGTGATTTTATTAAATTATTTAAATCATTGCTTTAACTTTACTAATACAAAATTAATTATCTACAATATTAAATTGATAAAATAAAATTATAAATAATAATAATTTGATAATATTAAATAAGTCAATAAAAGATTGAAGGGTAATTTTGGATGTTTTGACTTCTAATGGAGGAGGAATTCAAATTCATTACTCTTTGTTATGAAATCTAAATTCTACATTATGATGTATATTAAATTCTAATGAAAATTAAATTCTTATAAATTATGATAAATCAAACAAAGGAAATAAAAAAAAATTAAATTACTTTCCCTTCTCCCTTCCTCTCCTTCCAACCAAACACCTCCTTAAAATATTTTGGTCCACATAATGACTTGACTAGAATTTTACCAAGACATTAGTTGATAAGGGAAAAAAAAAGTATGTTAATGATTCTGAAATTTGAAAATTTAGGGAAACAAAATACATTAGTGATTCTAAAATTTGAAATTTTCATTGTTTTAAAAATTATTTTCAGAAAATCCAAACTAGAAAATCAAACAATTCATGATTCCTTTCCCCCGGTATGTTCAATAATTTTGTATGTGGCTACCTAGTAATTTACTAGAAACGCAACGTCAACAACTCAACATCACCATATCACCGTATTTTATTGCCCATCCGCTACATCCCCACCGACCAAAACGGAAAAGAAAAGAAAAAATGACAGTTTCAACCTATCCCCTTTAGTATTACAGAACATTTTTTATGAAAATAAGAAAAGACACACACAAAAAAAAAAAAAAGAAGAAGAAGAAGACAAAAGTCGGTTCCTGCTGGGGTCGTATAATCTAATTAACATTCCAATCCGCAAGTCTTTGTATGAATAGTCCCTATTTCAATGGAAACATAAAACTACACGACAGCTCCCATTTTCTTTGTATCCAATCACGTTCGGTTAGAACTAACAAGGCAAGCAACTTCCGTTCCCTGAACTCTACACTCAACTCGTGCCACGTGCTCTATGTCCATTGCCCCTTCTTCTCCTTCTCCCCAAAGCAATGCCCAATTAGAATATATAAAAAATTATAAAATAATACGTTGGCTTTATTTTGATCAGTTATTTTATAAAAATACATATATTTATTAAATAGTATTTCTCACGGTAATTAAAAAAATAAAAAAAATTCTAAATATTATTTAGAGTATGGTGAATAAAATTAACCACCGTAATTTTGTGCTAAGTAGAGATGTAAATCTTATCCATAACTTGCTTTTTATTTAAAATATATATATATATTAATTCATATAAAAAATGATTTTAAAAAAATCAATAAGTATCTGCTGGTTCGGGTGTGTGTATGTGGATCTATATATATATATATATATATATATATACACAGACTTACCTGCTAACGAACGCTTCTATTGATATCAGCATTGTCTAAAAACATGGGATCTAAAACAGTAGTTTTCTTTCTGGTCTCTCTCGTCGTCGTCTCCGCCGTTTCATCAGGGACGTTGATCGACGATGTTGATCAGCTGATCAGGCAAGTAACGGACGGCGGTGACGAGATCCTAAGCCACCACGAGAGCACCAACAACGACCTCTTGGGCGCAGAGCACCACTTCTCCCTATTCAAGAAGAAGTTCAATAAAGCGTACGCTTCGCAGGAGGAGCACGACCGTAGGTTCACTATTTTCAAGGCCAACTTGCGACGCGCCGCGCGTCGCCAGAAGCTCGACCCGAGCGCCACCCACGGCGTCACTCAGTTCTCCGACTTGACTCCGGCCGAGTTCCGCCGGACGTACCTTGGCCTCAGGAGGAAGCTGAGGCTGCCTAAGGATGCGGATCAGGCGCCGATCTTGCCTACGAATGATTTGCCGGCGGATTTTGATTGGAGAGAGAAGGGCGCTGTAGGCCCTGTTAAAGATCAGGTCTTTTTTAATTAATTAATCAACTTATTTAAAAAAAAAGAATTGCATTTTTTCGTTATTATTGTTGTTTGTTTGTATTTATATTTTTGCTGAAATTTGTGTCTCTTCACTAAAAATATTATTTTACATTATTGAAGCTTCTATTTGTTAGGATTTTTGTAATTTTCATTTATTTATTTTGAGGTCGTGCTATAGAAAGTTAACCATTTTTTTATTTTTTATTTTTTTTGGATTTCATGTTTGTTAGGGCATTTAGTTTTGGCCTTTGATTTGTTTGTATTATTTAAATTTGAATTTGGATAAAATTATGTTGGATTTGTAATTGATTATTGTTATTTTGTTGTGATGATTAGGGTTCATGCGGATCATGCTGGAGTTTCAGTACAACAGGGGCCTTGGAAGGTGCTAACTTCCTGGCAACTGGAAAGCTTGTGAGCCTCAGTGAGCAACAGCTTGTGGATTGCGATCATGAGGTTTGTGAATAGATCTCACTCTTGGATTATAAGATTACTTGCATGTATATAATGTATATAACCGTTTGAATATTTGTTGCCTTAGCTAATTTTCTGTACAGTATTATGACCCCATTATATGCTATTTGCTTGTACATTGAAAATTTTGTCCGCCCAACCCCCCCGGCCTGAAAAGTTGCCAATTAAGCTCATGTCAGTGCTTCTAATTCTTCTAATTGAACTGTAATGGTTATATCCGTCTGCAGTGTGATCCTGAGGAACCAGGTTCTTGTGATTCTGGATGCAATGGTGGGCTTATGAACAGTGCTTTTGAGTACACACTCAAGGCTGGTGGGCTTATGCGGGAGGAAGACTATCCTTACACCGGCACTGATCGTGGCCACGCCTGCAAATTCGATAAGAGTAAGATTGCTGCCTCAGTGGCCAACTTCAGTGTTGTCTCCCTTGATGAGGATCAAATTGCTGCCAATCTTGTGAAAAATGGTCCCCTTGCAGGTAAATAATTCCTTCTTGCAGATGGTTTCATGTCATGAGGATCTTTTCTGTTCATGTCTAGGTTTGCAGTGGCACTGTAAATCAGAATTTCACTCTGGTAGTTTAATTAATGGAGATGTTCATTGGCTTTAACCGTAATACCTCTTTCTTTGTTTGAATGCAGTGGCCATCAATGCCGTGTACATGCAGACATACATTGGGGGAGTTTCCTGCCCATACATATGCTCGAGGCGATTGGACCATGGAGTGTTGCTCGTGGGATACGGTTCAGCTGGCTATGCTCCAATCAGGTTGAAGGAGAAGCCATACTGGATCATCAAGAATTCATGGGGTGAGAGCTGGGGAGAGAACGGATACTACAAAATATGCAGGGGTCGCAACGTCTGTGGAGTCGATTCCATGGTTTCGACCATAGCTGCTGCTGTTCGTGACTGACTCCAAGTAAGGAGTAGGTTATAGTAGCAGATACAGGTCCATTGGATGTTTTGTATATAAAGCATGCGACTTTAATGTTGAAACAATTTCCTCAATGCATAAGAAATGATTTCTTATTGCATCTGGGTGTCAAACTGAAATGTCTCAATTATGTCATTAAGTGGAACTCCTTTGTTGTAAGATTAAGACTGTTATCTGACTTTATATAAATTTGGCAGATCAAGGACATGACATCAAATCTTCCGAGCTTAAAATGCTCTTTGGAAAGCGTAACACTTCCTTTCAAAAATATGAAATACCTATTCAAATCACTTATTATCATAATGGAGTCATTACTATAGTCAATGGGAAGAGTATTAATTTTACAAAAGGGGAATACTCTACTTCATTCAAACACATTTATGTTTTTTAATCTTTTAGTTTGTAAAATAAAGGATTTTCCTATCGAATTGGGACTGAATATGAAAATGGTAGATTTATTTTGTCAGGGAGTTTATAAGTTAGGAATTTCGTTGTTGGAAGGGACCCTGAATATAACAAATTTATTTGGTAGTATAGCTTTATGAAATTTATAAGTTTTCGAGTAGGCCAGTTATCAATTTAGTATATGAGTTGTGATATATTTACAAAGTTAATATATCTTAATTGATATGGCAGACACCAATATGAGAAGAAAAAACAAATCGAGTGACCTTTTGTTGTCCTTCGTTCAATACAGAACCTTCATTGTGAGATTGGTTGAAGCCAGCTTTAGCGTCAATCCGAGTACTCATCTCCTCAGTACCCATGTTGTGCCAATAGAATGAAAAATTATGATGCGTCAGAATTTATGTCATTCTGTTGCCGCAACTCTCCCTTACAACCCACGGAAGGTACCTAATGCAAACATAAGGAGTGTCACGTACTCAGCCTTGTGAGGATTTTATAGTTTATACTGCCAATGGACATTGCAAAAGAAAATTTTAGGAAAAGAATACAAGTCCCATGTGAACGTATTATTTCAAGCAATTGCGGGTTGTTAGAGATGAAAGGAACACTCTGTCTGATAGATGGTGTGCTGCCTGGGAAATCAAGTAAAGCTAACAGATGCCGGTTGTCGTTTGCTTCATAATCTAAAGTGCATAGACAATACAGTTCAAGCACCCCATTCATTTTATAACAAAAGACCAAAACCTTATATTTTTGGCTTGATGTATCATAGACCAATGACTTGAAGCAGCAAATTAGAACTAGATGGTGTACAAGGCAGTACCTTCTGTCAAGATAACTGATGACATCATATACATAAGAGCTGGCCAATTTGCTTCGATAGAGAACAGTAGTAAACTACCACAAGATCCAATTGTATCGACTCTATCCTCATCTTGGACACTCAAAGCAGCAAATTTCCTAGCTCTCATCCCATTCTCTTCTAATTTGTATTAGAAGTACTGAGATCCAGGTAACCTGGACCTAGCGGCAGTCATAATCTTTGACATCTGACGTTGAATGTGAATGTCTAGAAGTTAGGATCAGAGATCATACTGAACCAGGCCTTACATACACATTTGAATATGACTATAGATTTTGTAGGAAGTGTAAGTAAAATCTCACACATAACATCATGAGTCTTCGGTTTCGACATTTTCAATATGAGCAAAGAGAAATGGGTTGACGATTTCCTTCTCGCTTTTCTTCATTTTCATCCATCCTCGGAATATATATAACAATTGTTCTTTGTCTTTGAACGTCTGCAACAACATTAGTTTGTGACTTTACGAGTAGTGTTATACAAATAATTAAGCAAATACCCAATTCCTATATAGATGCAAGCACACACAAAGCAAAGGGAGGTTGCCACTTTTGGTTTTCTGTTTACCCAAACAATCTAAAGTTGTATCGTATCCGTTGTGCCCCTAAAGGTTTGGCAAAGTAGTTTTCAAGTAACTTCGTTTTAACCACAATTTTATTTTGATTGAGAAAAGTGAGAATATTTACACCAAAACATGATTTTAGAAAAACAGTACAAATAAACAAATAAATAATTTAGGGAGAAATCGATAATCTGTCTCGAGTCTTGAATCAAGATTAAATATGTAAATTAGCAAACCAAAAACCGAAATTCAATTTACTAAAAGAGTATATTAAACCTCAAATTGGAAGAATTTCGATGGTTACAGAGCAACTCCTCTTCTTTTCAAGGCCACATATTCTCTACTCTTAGGTAGTGTTTACTTTATGGAGTGAGAGTATGGAGTGTGTATTCCTTCCACTCTAGTGTTTACTTACTATTTTTAAGGGGGGAGTGCGATTCCCACTCCATGGATCCCACCTAATTTTGGAGTGGGGAATGAGATTCCCATGGGGGAGGTGGGAGTAGGAATCTACTCTCCCCTCTTCCCTTTTTACCCTCATAATTAAAATAAATAAATAATATCATATTTATTAAAAATAATAATTATAAACATATTTATTTTATTAAATTTAATAAAATAAAAATAAATAAATATTATATTTATTTAAATAATAATATTTTATAAATTAAATTAATTAAAAATAATAATAATAAACATTAATTTTAATAAATATTAATTATTTAATTAATTAATAATAATAAATATTTTATTCTAAGAAAATATTAATTTTGTACTATATTATCAATAACAATGTTTCATTTGTGTTGCTATTATTAATAATTTTTATTCACATAATTTAAATTTAAATTAATAAAAAATTATGATTTACATAATTAAGAATATTAATAATTATTATTAATGTACAAATATAATAAAATATTTATTTTATTTTCCAAATATATTTTTTATTAATTTTTTAATTACAAATTATAATTCTTTAAATAAGGGTAAAATTATAATTTAAAACTATTTACTCCCAATCTAAGACAATGTAAACACATAAATTAAATTCTAGTTTCAATTTCATTCTCTCATTCCAATGTAAGTAAACAACTTACTCTCACTTCCAATCCTAAGATTCTCACTCTAATTCAAAATATAAACGCTGCCTTATATTTTTATATTTATAATCTCCGAGTGATTGACTTCCTTCCGAGGATTTTGGTTCTTTTCCCCCTTTTTTCCTATTTTAGAGATTTTTGAGAATGCGTGTTCCATCCTATCCATTAACGTATTCCCAATCAGTTTCACATCAATTGCGTAACAATGATTCTAGATACCCCTAAATCTACATAGCAAATTCCCAATCACCAAACACGGAGTGATAATACCAAACACTATGTAACGATACTTGAAATGAGTAATACAAACACTTTCATACGATTACGAATAATGTTATCCAAACTGATTTATATTCTGAAATAATGTTATCCAAACTGATTTATACTATGAAATAATGTTCTCAATCAACTAATCATATGTTTATAATATATAATTTATGTTTTCAATCAACCAATCATATTTTCATACGCGTGCCTCTTACTTCCTGTCCAACAAAACCATCTTCATCCTTCACAGTAAAAACTGATGCAAATATACAAAATAATCACAAAAGAAAAGTCCAAGATTTTCCACACCAACCCCCAACACACACACACCCACACAACCCCACCCGCCGCGGGGGTTTGGGACATATTTATCATTTTATAATAATAGAATAGCTGAATAAATCAAATATGCAATTGTTACAGATGGGATGGGACTGACTAACTGTGCTCAGCAAACGATGCTGCTAGCCTAATAAGGAAAACTGCTTATTCCTTCCCAATAATAAATAAACCACCATTGAAAAGGGAACGGGTCAATGCTCGCATGCTTAAAAAGTTTTCTCCAATGGCCTCTACAAGATACATCCCGATCAACCTCTTCCATGATGTTCAAATTAAAAAAATGAGCACAGATCCCAAAGCTATGCACACACAACTGAATTATCTTCGGACGGTAACTATTTATTCAATCAAGTGTATCATTCATCTTCATCATCAAGCAATGCAAATGAAAATGGAGAGAACTTGTAACCGTCTCCTTCGTAAAACTTGTTCTGGAATTCCACCCAGTGAAGACGCAAAGCATGCAAGAAAGCACTAAGAGTTTCCATCACCAGCAATACGCCCACAGTTGCAAATATGAAGACGATGATGCCAACAATAAGGATAAGTATATTATTGTACCTGCAGCAAGTAATTGAGACAATCGTTATTCATTGATTATATTATTGTTATTGTCTTTTGACGATATAGAAATGGAGCAGTATCATAAAATGCATTGACATACCCCCAAGCAAGGAGAAGGACCTTCTCATAGAACACACTTGATAGTTCCGAGTGGGCAAGACTGCAGAAAGGTTAAAAAGGGAAAAGAAACAAGCACAATTAGCCACCATGGACAAAGTTGGACTCCAATTAGATAGAAAGTAATATTTATGAAGTCGTAGCAATATAACGAAAGTGATTGAAGGGTATCTCGTGTAATTTATGTGAAATGGCAGTGCATGATCTTATGCGAGTAGGTACAGGTGCGCATGAAAGGAAGCTGATTTCAACAACTCTTGATCTTCCATTAAAATATGAACAAATTATTTTATTATAACAAAAACTGATCAGATTGATTTTCTTGTTGCTAGATACCTCAGAGCCCATAATCGAAGGTAAGAAGCTGTGTTTGAAACTGCTCCAAGTACAAACTCAATTGTGTGTATCATCTGATGTACAAAAACTTCACTGAACTCAAATTCCTCATGACCATGGGAATCATGATTTGTATCTGGCTGAAGAGACTCGTCTGTGCTCTGGAGTGCTTCATAAGATTGGCCTTGATGCCTCTGGGAGAACATGACTCAGTCAGAACAAAAGGAAAAGCAGGGGAAAACAAATGCTATAAACAAATTAAGCAAGAAATCGGCAAGCAGAAAACTTTTAACTTACGTCTTGGTGTTGCATCTTTAAGATAAAAGGCTTTGGAAGCAGCATCCATGGGACAGAAACAAAAGCCAACAACAACAACACAAGCTGAAAATGAAACACACAAGAAGAATCAGTGTGATGTGATGTAAATAAGCATGGGAAATCAATTTGAAAAGCAAAAATAAAGAGCCAACCTGAGCTGTTTTTTGCCCCGGGAAAAGCTGGTTATCCCCCAATTCATCAGTAGGACTCAAGAACATGTATATCATTACATGATATAAATCAGCTTGCGAACCAGTGATCCACTTCAAAATGATAAGGAGTGAAAGATAGCCAAACAAGCTGTTTAAAAATATTATCTGGGGAATAAATTGACACCTGGAATAATGCATGAGAAAATTTATCTTTTAGTTGTATGCTACTAATCCTCTTTACAACTCTGGAAGAGGCTTAGAAGCCATCAAGCAAATCGAAAACCAACTTAGCAAGTCAAACTTACCAGATGTTAACGCCAATCCGGAAGAATGTTGCATTGAAATAACTTAATATGATTCCAAGGTTCATTTGGGCAACCCCAAGAAGGATGGACATTTTCATTTTCAAAGAGTTGAGAAATGGCAGCTCGCTGCGGCTGCCATGCCATACAGGATCTACACCGAATGGGTAGGTGTCACGCACTTTTATTAAGCCAACTGTAGTAGCCTCACTGCAAAAAGAAATCCGAGACTGTGTCACTGTCAACTCACAGATTAATGAAAAAAGATCACTACCAAAGGTATTGGTGTACCTGCAAGAGAGATCACGGCATGCATACGCTGAGTGACTAAATATTTCGAATGGAACTGAGAAGAACTCATTATAGATTAAGCCGGTGTAAATTGAAAAGAGTGCCATCATCAAAATAACATAACGACCGCCAAAGGTCATGTCTGTAATGTCATCAAGCTTCTGTAGTATACCAAAGACGGGGGGAAAACACAATTAAACAACAAAACTTGACAATTAAACCTCAAAAAACAAAGAAATGCAAACAGAATGACAGAGAAACCATAAGACAATGATCAAGTTGAATATCACAAGCTGGAAGGAAATTAGTGACCGAATGCGATGCAAGAACGCCCACAAACAGCACATAGCTCAGAATTTATCCTAATACATACATACAAAAGGTGAAACTTATATATAATAGCAAATTCAGCGCAAAAACCAACCAGCAGCAAATGTAATTTTGTTAAAATCTATTGTACTTTAATCATCTATGACATTCTAAAAACCCAGAATTAAATCATAGCCATACAAAGTCAAAATCTAATTGTGCCCTGATGATCTCGGTATAAGCACATGATATAATAAAACAGACAAGAGAACATAACTGCCCGGTTACCATTATCATGGCTAGTTTAACATTATCATGCGTAGCATAATAATATAGGATGTAGAAATGACACGGAATTCACAACAATCAGCATAGAAATAAAATGTGAAAAGACTCATATGCTCTTGAATTATGCTTAGCAATCAATCACAACTAGGTAGAAATGCCACAGAATTCACAACAATCAGCATAGAAATAAAATGTGAAAAGACTCATATGCTCTTGAATTATACTTAGCAATCAATCACAACTAGGTAAAATTCTACATCAAACAAGATTACCTGGCTTGCAAGTTTCTTTTCCCGGACTATAAGAACCAGGGTCCCAAGTAATAAGCATATTCCATGCCCCCAGTCACCAAACATGACAGCGAAAAGAAAAGGGAATGTGACAATGGTGAATACACCAGGGTTTGCTTCTCGATACTTAGCCACCCTGCAATTACAAAATAAAGTGCATTTATTCTCAGTTATTTTGACTTGATTTCAAAATAAATATTGTAAGGAACAAAAAGTAACAAATGACCATAAAAAGATGGCATAAACATGAAAGGGAACATGCACATGGAGCCTGCACATAATCATTGTACTAAACCATGCACTAAAAATTTTCACTGCTTTAGACAGCAACATAAATCAGAAACTCTTTGTTCATTTTCACTTTTTGATATGAAACAAAGATGTTTTTATTAAAACAAAGGAATACACAATAACAGTTGTTTATATTCACTTTGAACCCTATGATATTGACCCATATCAGTTGTTCTATGTATACTAGAGTGCCACGAAAAAAAAAGGGAAAAAAAGGTGGCATCATCAATAACTTACAAAGGGCTTAAATTTTTGTTATGTGGTAGGCACAAAGGAGATTGGTATGCTGGACTCAAATAATTATGAATCAATTACATATATGGTCAGCCAAAAAATACGGAATTCTAAATTTAACGCAGTGTAGCATGAGTTTAAGACAGAATTCTTCCTGTTCTTATGAGTCAACTCGCATGCAGCAAAGCAAGTACAGCATAATCTTAAGTAAAAACTCACCCATATGCATCAACAATCTCCTGAAAGGCAGAAGTAAATTTGTTTGTGCGAAAATAGGTAGGCGGAGACTCTTTCGTATGCAAAACCTGAAAAATAGCTCCAACTTGAGAATTGGAGTCAAATGCAGCCCGCTCCAATGCATCCTGAATCTGCACAGATAAATTCAAGCTTTGCTTGTAAGTACTCCGACATAATATTCACAACTAGAGAGCTTTTAACAAGAGGGAAAGAAATTACCTGCTTTGTGGCGAAAACAGGACTCCACCCCTCACCCACAAGACACTTTTTGGTCACATCAAGGCTAAGCATGTTCAAAGTGTGATAGATTGATTTCTCCCTCTTGACCTTCATGAGTTAAAATTTACATAAATAAACAGATGACCGAACATAATCTCTATCAGGCAGATAGCATAATAAATTGACAGGGCGAGTTGCAACTCATGTGGCATGGTTATTGAAAAATAGAAAAGAACATTCACTAAATAATGTATTTTCCACAGACCAAAAGGTTCCATTGTTCAAATTGGTCTCCAATAGTTTGCAATAAATTTCCACGATGAAGCAGCCCAGCATCTAGAGTAGTCTTCAGCTCTGAGAGTCTTCCCGAAACCTGAAATTTGGAAATGAGTGTAAGGGTTTAGTTTTCTTCATTAAAGCATAAAGATGCAGGCTTGATTCTGAACATATGGTGATCCCCGAAATATTTAACAAACATGCAAAGATCATTTTTCTTCTCTTCCATTCAGAACATATGGTAATCCCAGAAATATTTAAAACACATGCAAAGATAATTTTTCTTCTCTTATATAACTTTCACTTCTTGATATGATTTTGTTCCAAGCACAAAAAGGAAAGCAGACTCATCATGTTAATAGTCCAACCAAGCAAAAGAACACTAATAAATATCCAAGCAACTGTACTACTGAAGGGTTACAAGATGGGAGGAAAATTAAGCACAAAGAAAAATTAAACTTGCAATAGAAACAACAGCTTCAAACAAGAGTGCAATAAGTACCTCCGAAATTGCCTGAGCTTGTTTATCGAATTCTTCATTAAAAGGATAACGGTTAGCGCCAAAAGCGTCACAAATTTTCAGGATTTTGTTCTTTGCTCTTTCTCCTGAATAGAAAACCACAAATACATTTTTCTCCATCTGCATTTTACAATCAGAAATCAAAAGTGAAATTCAAAGTGCAGTAAAATATAAAAAGACTGTAGTACAAGATAAAAACATGGAAAGTGGACAGACTTTCTGTGCAGAATTTCACAATTCACAAAATTCATGCAAAAACCACTAAACACAAGCATAAATACCTATTAAGCATTTAAACTAGAGAACTATACAAAATTCAACACCATATACATGCATAAAACAAAAACAAAACCAAACAGTAAGGCTTTTTTATAGTGATCTTCTGTCCTGGAATGAGAATGGCCTGGAAAGGCTAGCCTCAATTACTTTTGAGATTGTGGTAATCATATATGCAGCCAACTGCAAAGACTATAACACATATATCTCTAACCATATGGTAAAACAAAAAACAAGGACAAACGATATTCTAATAAGAACACTATCTTTTAGAAGTTTATACTTAGAATTCTTGTTCCTTCCCCCCCAAAAAAAACCCAAAAAAAAAAGAAAGAAAGAAAAGAAAAGGCATCCAAGAAATGTGTGCTAAAGCTCACCTTCTCGCCAGAAACAGGATCAACCACAGGTTCATCAACAACAGCTTGCCTCAAAAACACATTACCCCTAGTAGCACGAAATAGCATCCTCTCAAATGACATAGATTTTTCTCTAGGAACAAGGCCAGCAATAAAGCCCAATTTTATTTGTTTTGATGGATCAGCTGACATTTCCTATAAAAGAGCCAGAGGATTTGTTAGGACAAAAATTAGAGGGGCACGGATGGAATTATAAAGGGAGCTAAGGGTTGGCATTTGTACTTTATCTGTAAGTAAAGGGGTTTCTATAGTCATTTCACCAGTTTGTTGAGATTCCATTTCTCTCTGCTGAGCTGCAGCACTGGTTAGTGCAGAAGAAAAAAACTCACCAGCCTACAAGTTGATAAACAATGAGTAAGCAAAAGTACAAAAACAACGAAAGAAATCAAAAGGCAACAAATTGAGCTTAATTAAGCATGGAAAGGTACAATTTATGCAGAATTTAAGGTTTATCACAAGAATGACAATAGGAAGAAGAAAATAGTTACAAGTTAAATAATATAACAAAAATCTAATAACTGAGATTGTTAGTAATATTCTCAATGTACACCTCAACTATTTGCCAAAGCTTGACGACTAAATGTAACATGTAAAAATAAGGCTTTAGACTACTAGTTAGTCAATAGACCAAGGCAACAAATAAATATGTACCTTCTGCAGAACAAGCTTATATTCCACAAGCTCACTGTGTGCCCGTTGCAGTTTATCTCCATTTGCATTAATTTCAACCAGCTCTGCCTCAAGGTCTCCAAGTTTTACCTAGGACAACCAAAAAGGAAAAAATGAAAATGAAGACAGAATTCTAGTATAGCCGACTAAGTTACAATTTTCATTTCCGTAAAAGCAAAAATCTTGAGATACCTCTAAGTCATCCGTATTGTTGTCAGCTCTTGTCGTAGACTTTACTGAAGATAATATACCTGCCTTTAGCATTTGCTCCTTGAAAAAACGTAACTTGCGTGCCATCTCTGCACATTTTTTTATCTTCACATAAAAGTCACAAATCAATACACATAATGACTCAAAACTCCACTTTGGCAAAGATCAATATAGGGTATGTTCGCAACTGCTGTGCTTCTTCTTAAATTTGTAAGCACAACAGCTAAAGAGTTTGGTAAACATCCCCTTTTATTTGGCAATTAAAATTTATTTATTTACCAAACAACTATTCATTTATATTTTAAGAGTTAATATTCCATTTCATTGTAGTTATGGATTAAAAGCCACAACACCTCAATCAAAACGTACCCCTAAACAACTTAGGAAAGCTGAGACTATATATCATACCAAGTGAGTATCGATCACTCAAAGTTTCACCACTATGGTGTGATATCATTGATAGAATTTATGATCCTATAGGATTTTTAGTTTTTAGGCTTAGGGATTTTTTCGCTTTTTATTTGTGGGTTTCTTGTCCCTCCTCTACGTACATTTTCTACATCTATATAATTATCTTGGTTCTGACCCCCTCCCCCCCCCCCCCCAAAAAATTCAAGCTTCCCCACATTAACTAATTATCTAATTTTCATAGGTCTTGGGTTTACGTAAACAGAAAGTTTTTAGCATACATAGGCACTCACCTGAGCGGCATAAGTTCGCTGAAACGGGCTCTTCTCTGAGTTTAACTGAAACAACAATACATCAAACACATAAGACAACTCCCAACAGCTTAGTTCCAAATCAACAACAATAAACCGCATGGCATTACTTGATTAACAAGTTTAAAATACAGAGGAGCAAAACCAAAAAAAAAAAAAAAACTACATCCAACTCACCTCTCACAAGCAAAACCAAGCAAATCAAATAAGCATTTTAGAATGAAAGAACCTTATCAAAACCCTACATACTACAAGACATCCAAACAATTTTTAAACTTAAAACTAAATTAACAAACCCCTTACTAAAATTGAACAAAATATTGACATCAAAATTTCGAAAATTCTGTACAACACAGAATCTAAAGCAACGCGAAAAGTAAAGAGAGTGTACGGACGTCTTTAAACTGAAGCAAGCCGAGTTCGCCGAGGTAAGAGACAGTGAGGTGAGCGGATTCAATAGGGATGATGATTTGGACCAATTGCATCGGCTCCGACCGGAACAGATCCATCGGCGGGCAGCATCCTCCGCCGCCTCCAGATTGTAACTCCGCCATCTCCTCCTGGCCGTCCGATTTGATTTGATTCGGTTCAATCAGCTCCTCGCTCTCTCTCTATCAGTAACATGCACGGACAGGGAATGGAAATTGAGATCGATTTCTCTAGCGATTTTGATTAATTTGTTTTATCATTAACTGACACGCAAGAGAGAGATAGGAAACTGGGAGCGGTGTCGTTTTGTTAGCTCACAGGTGTCCTGCGTCCACGTATTTTCATTGGCCACACACGTTTTAGTACTCGTATTTTTTCAGGGTGTGATTGTTATTATAACTTTTTTTTAATGAAGGATGTTATGAGTCCCATACATATATTATTTATGAAAGGGATATATTTTATATTAATTGTAAGATAGTGTTTGTTGGATGTTATTAATTAAAACAGCGAGAGATTCTGCGTCGTGTTGTGTACTTTTTAAAAGAGTGAAATGTTTTATTTTTTTTTCAAATAATAATAATTTTTGTTGAATAATATTTTTTTAATGGAAAGTTTAAGCACTTTTCTTTAATGATTTTTGGAAGGACTTGAAAAGCCTTCGAATCAATTTACATAAATTTTAAATTATTTAATTACAGAATATAGATTTGAATATTTAAGAAAAATATATTTCTTTAATAGAAGAAAAATATATCTTATAAGCTATTTATATGGTTTTTAAAAAAATAAAGTAATAAATTCTTGACTTTATGAATTAATCATACATTTTTTTCGCAATAAAATTCTATTTCAGTAGAAAAAAGAACTCATCGGATGATGCAATGGTCCAATTTCTTAATAAAAAATCACATTTTATAGTCACGAAGGGAATGAATGTAATTTGGAATAAAATGGTTCAAACTTTTAATGATCATCGCGTAGTACTCCTTAAATCAAACTATTTTATAGGGGCAAATGCTAAGTTACAATAATTGTAACATACATTCTTCATGTGAACCACACAAATTGTGGGTCCTACAATTTTGTGTGGTTCACATGAGGGATGTATGTTACAATTATTGTAACTTAGAGGCTCCCTTTTATAGGACCCAATTACGTGGATCATTTTCCTATTAGGTAAACATTCGCATAAATATCACCGAGTAGTTTTGCATGAATTGAAATTGGCATCATTTGTCATGGACCAGAGTAGCCCAACAGAGGCAACTGGGCTACAACACATTGGAAGTCAGCCCAGCAGTGATAATTGGGCCCTAAAATAAACGGCACGATGAAAATTTAAAAATATTTCGGAAGCCACTCTTATCAGAGCCAGGTTTCGATCCTGGGACCTGTGGGTTATGGGCCCACCACGCTTCCGCTGCGCCACTCTGATTGTTGAGGTTAGTTTGTTAACGTATATATTTTATTCTTAATAGTGTTTCCATTGCACTTTTTATCGAACTCATTTTTTCCAATTCGGAACAATAATTGTATCAATAATAACAATACCACATTACTAAACTTATTTACAAATTAGGACTGCATATGATTTAAAGGTTAAACAAGTGAAATTTATCTAAAACAACAGAGGTTTATTACATTATGAGCTTAGTATTTTCTTTTCTTTTTTAAATGATATTTAAAATAAGAAGTAAACCCTAGGATAAGAAAAACACACTTCAAAATAGTGTGTTTGTATTTTGTAGTATATTAAAGTGTGTATCTTTTTTATCTTTTAAGGAACGTCTTAGTTTAATTAGGGATGACAAAATTTAGGTTCAGGCTTGGGTATGCCTGTGTAGTAATGCTCATACTTGCGCAGAGATATATTTTATGCCTAGATTTTATATCTTATAACATTATATATGTATATTTTAATTTTTTGTAATTTTATAATTTTAAATTTTATTTTAATGAAATTGGATATGAAAATACGAACTTTAAATGTTTAAAATTTACATAATGTAATAAATTGGTCAAATATATATAATCATTTAAAATAATATGAAAAATGATTGATACACCCCCAACATTTAGAAAAATGAACAAAAACTCTCTAACTTTTTCAAAAAGATATTTAGACCCCATTCTTAACAGATTCCGTTTATTTTAACATAAACAATATTTTCAATATATAATTATTATTATCTCCCTCTAGCATACAAATTAATATATTGACCTAGACATGTTATCAAAAAGTAATTATTGATTGTCCAATTTACCCATAGATTGTTAATAAATTTTATTAACAATATTGGTGATACTGGTGATTTTTTTTTTACTATTCGTGAGGATAGAAAATGATATTTTACAAGACTTTTGAGGGGGGAATTGGCAATATATTTTGTGTTATTTGTTGCGTTTGCAATTGCATGGGAAATTTATTTGGATCTCTTACCAAAAATTTCAATCCTTATGAAGAACGGTATTTCATAATTTTATTAATAATATATGGGTAAAGTGGGTAAGCAACAATGATTTTTTGATAACACATTTGTGTTAATATGTTGATTTATATACTGGAGCGAGATAATGATAATTATATGTTAAAAATATTAAATATATTTTCTATTAAAATAAATAGAATTCCATAAAAGATAGGGGTTTAAATATCTTCTTCAAGACGTTGGAGAATTTTTCGTTCCCTTTCCTAAAAGTTAGGGGTGCATCAATTAATTTTCTAAAATAATATATATTTTATAATTTTTTTAATAAAATCTTTATTTTGTGATGTTCGAGATTGGTCTAACCTCATCCTAGAGCCGAGTATTACTTGGCCTGCATTGCCCAAATTCGAGCCAAGCGGGTATTTTTGACACCCTAACTGAATAAAGTATGAACATTACTGTCTTAAACTGGTTGTGATTCACACTAAATATACATCTCGATCATTCTTTCATCTTTGATTTCAAGACCACAAAAATGACTCTTAATGCATATATTTCTGTTTTTATGAATTATTTTTCCTCATAACTTCATGTGCAAGTGCTGTGATGAAATAAGGTCCATTGGATTATTAATTGCAGTCACGGGAAAGAAAACAAGATAGCTCTCGTCATTCAGGTTGTCTTTTTATTAACCAACTTTTTGTTTGAGCTCCACGAAACACAACCAGTTTGATTAAAGCAATGGTTCTTGATTCTGCACTAGACGAGTTAAAATGAAGACGAACCCTTCGATGCGTAATCCAAGGGTTCAGGCAGCCCAGTGATTTGCCATCACATATTAAATGAAAGAAAAAAGGGGATTCTTGTTATGGCAGCTGATATGAACTACAAAAATCATATACAGTCATCATGTAGCTCACATGAAATTGCTATACTGACATTTTTTCTAGTAATACACGGAAATTATCTGAAGAGCAGCAGCTTCCTTGTCTCTAGGTAATGTTACAGCACCACACTACAGCAGTTTCTCGTGAAGCAGGTTAACTTGAAGAATTTGGCATAGTAAGTTATGACATACTGTTCTATATTCTTTTCACACTGTCACCATGAACAACAACGAATCCCTCGCTCGCAAGAGTTGTAAGCGCATTCCTCAGCTGAATCGATAGAAAAGGTGTACCCATCAATATTCTACTGAGACTGAGAATGAAGGAGGAAAGGGAGCAGGTAACTTACGTCATGCAGATGAACTTCACTTCCAGGGATCAGCTTCTTCAGCTCCTCCAGTATCTGTGGATTAAGCACATTCAAGTATTGGTTGTGATTTACACTAAATAACAATAAAAAGATTGCTGCATCTAGTATATTAGTGCACCTCCAACAAGCGCATTGAGGGTCCCCCAAGTTGCATCTTCTCCATTATTATGTTGCGAGTGGAGGATACCATATTCTCACGTCTCATTCGTTCACTTGCCGAAACTCCAGTAGTGATCAGATCCATGTCAATTGTTCCTTTAGGAAAAGGTTAAAGCCATTAGCAGATGCTGATAATCTAGACAGAAAATAAAATCAGGAATAAAAGGGGAAGAAGTGTTTCAGGAGAATTACCAGTTGAATGATCAGTAGCTGACTGTTGCATTGCAACTTCCAGAAGCCGAAATGCCTCTTCTACATCATGCTTTTCAACCTGTTTGACCAGGACATAAGTTCATTCTCTGCTCATGGGAAACCATCATTGCAGTAAAAACTCAAATGCAATACTAACCAATTCTGACAAACGAATTCGTGCCAGGGCCTCACTTAGGCGTATCAAACTCTCAATTTGCCTTGGTGTTGCTGTTATTACCTGTTAAATTAACAAATCAAGAGACATGAAAAATATTAGGCATGGACAAATAAACAAACCTGCAACAGTTCAAATTGAAACAAAATAGCATTCACAATTCTTTCAGATGTCTATACAATGCGATGGATCAAATTCAACATCCAGGAGAAAAGAAAAAGATCCAAATTGAGAGCAAAGTCATTACATGCATGAAGGAAGAATCAACGGGTGGAATCGTGAATGCAATAATATTCCATTATAAAGAAGTGTCGTAAATAGCATTCATTCATCAGATTTGTTAAACAAGTGTATTCAAAGGAACTGAAGTAGGGAATGTTGTAAATAGCAAAATAGCAAGAGACCTTTTTGCTGCTGCCAGGGAAATTTCCTCTCCTTCTCATTTCTACATATCCTCGAGTCAACTCTTCAGCAGCTTCATCAGATAATTTTGGATGAATATGCTTTCGGGCATAGCTCACATATGCGGTCAATGTGGCAAGGTCTAAGACACCCTGCTCAGAATTCTGCAAATAGACAGGAATTTTCTGATGACAAATGAAAACTGCCGGACACATGCCTTGAAACAAGTGAGATAGTGACAGTTTACCATACTTCAGGATTTTCGAAGTGTAATGAGACAATATGCTTGGCGAGACGTCTGTCTGTCTGTTCATCAGCTTTGTCAAGTATCAAGTAGATTAAATCAAACCTGAGATCAAGAGTCAATGTAGTTTTTGTAAACAATTGCCATTCAGGATTATCAACAAATATTCTAGGTATTAGTATGTATTCACAAAAGATTCACAACCAAGGTTCAATGAAACAACCGCTAAGAATTAGTATGTGATATGCATTTAACCATAGTGTTCACTGTGAAAGATGTGAAGCTATATAATTTTCAATATATGCAATATCTTAGTTGCATGGCATAGAAATGGCTCTTTCTTACCTGGACAATAACGTAGGAGGAAGGTGTATGTTTTCAATCACAGACAAGCGAGGGTTATAGCGTGAACCACTGGGATTTGCACAGGCCAATACTGAAGTCCTAGCATTAAGTGAGGCAATGATTCCAGCCTTCGCTATTGAAACGGTTTGTTGCTCCATCACCTGGGAGAATTGAAGTCAATTTTATAATTCAAATCAACCATCATAGGTGCCCAAGGACAAAAATAGTGAGTGATGAGGCAAAGAGTATACACTAGCTAATCCTGCGAGTTAATTATGCATCTATCATGCTTAATATACCATCACAGAATCATCAACTTCTGTCCATAAAAGAAATTGTAACATATTCACTAATAGAAGAAACTTCAAAGAAAACAAGTAGATGCTAGAAGTTCTCATATTATTGGGTAAAGGAATAAAATTGCAGGTTCATGAAAAACAACTTTTCCATACATGCATAGACAACTCACAAAACTAAAGTAATTTTTAAATTAAAAGGAATGTAATCAACCTCATGTAACATGCTTCTTGCACTTTCAGACATTTTATCAAATTCGTCAATGCAGCAGATGCCTCTATCACTCAGAACCAGCGCTCCACTCTCCAGAACCTACAGAGTAGGTCACTAGTATCAAAATCTACTCAATTTCTTCAATTTAAAGGTGATTGCTGTATGTAAAGAAAATATAAGGACCAGATTCTAGATGTTATCATACAGTTTCCCCAGTTTCAGGGTCTTTGGTGACATAAGCTGTCAAGCCAACAGCGGAGCTCCCCTTTCCACTGGTGTAAATGCCTCGAGGAGATAGCTTATGTATGTATTGGAGCAGCTGAGACTTGCTGGTTCCAGGATCACCAACCAGAAGGATGTTGATATCACCCCGGAAGCTAGCACCAGATGGTAACTTCAAAGCATTCCCACCGAAAAGCTACATGACATCAAGCAAAAAGCTATTAGTAACAAACAGAAAAATGATAAAATATCAACTAACATATTGGAATATCAAAGAAAGCAGTTGGTAAACTAGACGGCCAAACTAATATAGCACCTGGCAAAGAAGACCTTTCTTCACATCATCCAGCTCCCAAATATTCGGTGCCAAAGACCTGGTTAGTGTTTCATATATGTTAGGTTGTCTTGACAACTCTTTCAATTGCTGAATCTGCAATATAAACAGTGAGTCAGTCTAATATAGATAAAAGAAATAAGAGATTTTGGAAGGGTAGAACTTGATATACTTTTGATTCATCAAATTGAATTTCATCTTCAATTCTAGGGTGGCTGTTATCAATTTCCATAGCATCCTCAACTAGCATTCTTGACTTGTCAGCTTTCTTTATATGAAGACAATCGATGTATGTCTGTGACCAAAAGAAAGAAATATAACTCCCAGTCCATATCAATGTTTCAGATATTCAAATGTAGTGGGAAAAAAAGAATGGAAGATATGCCTTAAATAATGATTTCACAGTTCTCTGTGTTGGCCCAACTCTGACGCTCATAGCCCTGTAAATCCCAGTGACCTAATGCAAAGAGGAAAACTAATCAGACAACAATAACATTCGGAAAAAGTGAAGGAATCAGATGAACAAACATAGTGAGGAACTCGTGATATAAAAATATTGTTATGCTGTGGATTCACCTCAACTCTGTCACCTGGCTTTCCAGCATCCACTAACTTGTCATGCATCAACAGGCTCACTGTATGTGGTGTTCCACCATCAGGAATATCATCAGGTGTCTCCTGAAGCCTCACAATCTGCTTATCAGCAAACCTGTGTTTTAGAAGAGGACCAATTGGTTATGATCTCTTTATGCCATAAACAGTAAGAGTTTCACATGATCACATCAACATCCATGAGCGCCTTTCTGAGGAAACAGTTATTTAATTGAATCAATTTATACCAAATAACAATACCCCAAAATCCCCACCCTCCTCTCATACTCAGCATTGGCAAATAATGCCAGTGTACATCCCTGTAATACTTGACCTGAAAACCATTCAGCTGAAGATTATATGAAAATTAACTTACTCCTAAGATGCCAAGAGTTCACCTGCACACTCAGTTAGTCGGCTTAGCCCATAAATAAGGCTTTAAATTACCTGCATCGATTGTGCATAACTAAGGCTTTAAATTACCTGCATCGATTGTGCACCAGCGTCATAGAGTTCTTAGCAAGACACTCTTGCTTCAAGCATGTTGAAGGTTCATTTATCCGTCCTGATACCACCCTTCCGTCAGAAAACACAAAAAACTTTCATCCAAAACAACATTTATCTACACAGTCAAATCAATACACAGAACAGCAGACGAATTTACCTCTATCCACCACAATGGGGTCCGAGTAGTACCCACATACAAGACACCTAAATATAGCCTCCCTAATCTCTGGTATTATCGAACTACACCGAATAATCATTCCCTTTAATGATACCATCTTCTCGATATCTATCCAAAATGATACCAAAATCAGCTATAATCTTCATTCACACCACGCATTCATCAAAATCAATAAGAACAATGTAAAACACAAACAAATTAAAAAGAACAAACCTGATGGGTTGAGATTTCGCATTGCAGTGGAGCTCTTAAGATTATAAATCCTTACTTGCACATGCTTTTCAAACAAGGGGTTAATCAAACTAACAATATCCATCAACACAATATCGAAAATTGCCAAAACCTCAAGTGGGTATCGAACCATTTTGTTATACAAGTCGGAATCATAATCAAACACATCATTTGCATCAACATCAATCCACTCTCCTTCAATTTCAAGAACCCTATTTATAGCTCTCATATACTTCCCCTCTTTATAAATCTCACTCTCACTTCCACTCAGCAGCTCTTCTTTCTCTCTAAAATGCTTCAAGAACATTTGTATAGCGCTTTTAACGTCTTGCACGCTAATGTTCGTGCCCCATACGAACGTCGGCGTGGCCTCGTCCATGTCGTCGCCGGCCTCAGAGGACGATAGTGGGACATCGTCGGTTGAGGACGGCGACGTGGCGTGTCTTTGACCGTTGGATCTGCGGTTTGAGCGGGATGGCGTGGTGTTTGGGGTTTCAGAGGAAGTGGCGAAGCGGGATTGGTTTGCCCGTGGCGTAAGGAAGGCTGTCGGTGTCGTGGATCGGCGGCGGCGGCGTCCGCCACCACGACCGCGACCGGAGGCGCGTGAGGAGCCGGCTGGAGAGGAGAAGGTGTTGTCGATTGGAGTTGAAATTGAATCGTCCGGGGACGACGGCCCTAAAAACCAAAAAAAAATCGAAATTTTATGAATATAAAAAATTAAACTGTAAATAAAAAAATTAATTTTATTTATGACTGACCGTCGTTGAAGCTGGGGAAGCCTGAATCAGACGCCATGGTTACTGACTGAATGCGAGGGAGAGGCAAGACTTGGGGTTTGGAGGGCAGACATTGGGCGCCCGCAAAGTGTTTGACGGGAAGATTTGGCGGGAAATGGGTGCCTTTTGGCGCCAACTCTCCTACTGGTAGAGTGTAAACGGGCCGGACTTAACCCGATCTGGCCCAAAACTCATTTGAAAGGTGCATGACATCATTCCTAATCTGGGCCTGGTTTTTATACTTACTGGGCATAGGGTTTGGACGAGATGGGACTTAAGTGGGATTCATGCTAACGGCACCCCTCAATAATTATTTTGAAACCCTTCTTTTGGCGCCAACTCTCCTACTGGTAGAGTGTAAACGGGCCGGACTTAACCCGATCTGGCCCAAAACTCATTTGAAAGGTGCATGACATCATTCCTAATCTGGGCCTGGTTTTTATACTTACTGGGCATAGGGTTTGGACGAGATGGGACTTAAGTGGGATTCATTCTAACGGCACCCCTCAATAATTATTTTGAAACCCTTCTTTTGTATTCACAAGTTTGTCCAGAAAAAACCAAAGTTCATAATGTTTGAAGAAATTTATACGCATACCCCATTGGTTTAAAAAATGCTCCCTTATTTATTATTATTATTTTTTTTTTTTTAATAACTATGTGTTTTGATTATAGTGATTTGTGACCCAATCACCCAACTACTTTGCATTTAAATATAATTATCAAAAAGAAGTCTGATCATTTCTAAGACAATTGGAGCTTATATGATCTTCGTGTATTTTTTGTTTGTCGATATTTGAAATTGCATTAAAGTCTTGTTTAAGATTAGACTCGAAAAGTTAAAAAAGTAAATTATTTCATAATTTTATCAGTAAAAGTACCTTATTTGTTAATCTTAGATTACTTGATATATTCTAGTGTAACAAAAAAGATTTAAAAAATCATGGCTTCAAATTACGTGTTAAATGTGCATTGAGAGTGATGTTACCAAAATTGTCTTGTCTGTATCTAGATAAATTAAAAATACTAATGAAAGTAGTTTGTACGTTTATTCTTGAAAAGTTGAGGTCTGCTAGTATAGTTAGGGCAAATATATATAATAAATAGTTCTCTAAAAAATATTTTATGTTTTTATTGAATTTTTTTGAAGAATAATTAGATTAAACGCGGGGCCATTTACACTCTTAAAATTACTTTAAACGCTCATATTTTAAGAATTATTTATTACAAAAAATGTAAAATATGATTTACATTTAAGGATAATTTAATATAATTTAATATAATATAATTATTTTAGACACTCATCGAACACAGCCGTTTGTTTATAATTATTCTTTATTTTAAAACCTAAAACTTAGCTCTCTTCAAAATCGTGTATGTAAATAACTAATCAAGCAATTATTTGCCTGGACAAAAGCAATTGTAAACGCACAAATATAAGAAGAAGAAGAAAGAAAAGGAAAACAAAAAAGAAATAATAATAAAATAAAAAAGAAAATAAAAACTGCAATTATAAGAAGAAGAAGAAAGAAAAGGAAAAAAGAGCAGGAAGTGGCCTGATTTGAAATTAGAGTCCTCCCTACTATCCAAGATATTTATTCATAAACAACTATTTCAATTCAATTTCGATTGAGATTGAAGATGAATAAAAATAACTTAAGCAACAACTACAAGAAAGACGTGAAAATTAAAGATAGGATTAGAGAAACATGATTAATTGCTAATGAAATTTATCAAAATTTGTAGGGATGATGAATATTTTTATAGGTGTAACGAGAAAACAAAAAAATTAATGAATAAGGTTTAATTTACCGAAGACTATTTTGGTATCTATTAGAATGTATAAAGTAAAAATTACTAATAGTGTTATTTGAACCCACCAAATTTCTCTTTGTATCATTTTAAAATAAGTTTATTATTGAAAAATTAAAATTTTAAAATCTCAAAACCATCCTTCATTAATCTCTTACTTCCCTTCACTAAGCTTTTTCTCTCTTTACCTTACAATTACATATTCTATCTCTACTCTCTCATTCTATAAATTAAACACTCAATTTTGCTCTCTTTTGAATTTTTTAAATATATTTTTCTTAGTCTATCATGATTTATATTTTATACTTTTAATGTATAAGAATTTTTTTTATATTCATTAGTTTTTGTGATTTGTAAAAATTAATTTCTAAATATTAATTAATTTTCATGGCTGATAAAAAATTAAAATTTTATTGATATTCATTTTTATATAGTGGGTTTTGTTCCTCTTAATTAGTGATATCAATTATTTGCGGCTAGTGGTGGAAAGAGGGGAAAAAGTTGGTTACAACAAAATTTTTTTATGAGAATACACTATGAAGATATGTGGAGTCCATATGAAAAATGTCAAGAGATAATAAGAGGAGAGTGGGGGAAATAATGCAAGTGGGAGGGAGCAGATGCAATAGAGATTTTAAAAAATGTTGCAAAAAGGTCCATGGCTGAACTAGTGATGTGGAACTTAAAGGAATTTGGTGGGAGGGAAAAAAAGCTAAATGAGTTAATTAACGAGCTGAAAAATATAAAAAAGAGTTATGACCATTATGAGAATGGGGATAAAATTAGGATGCTAGAAAAACATATCGACAACATTCTGATTGATGAAAAAGTGTATTGGAAGCAGAGGTCTAAATCTGATTGGCGATTAGAAGGAGATAGAAATACAAAAATTTTTCATGCCAAAGCTATAACAAGAAAGCAGAAGAATAAAATATGGGGAGTTTTAGATGAAAAAGGAAATTGGGCTGAAGAAGCAGAGGTGATAGAGAGAAGATTCTGTGATCATTTTGCAAACTTTTTCACTACAATAAATCCATCAAGGCAGCAAAGGGAAGTAGCGTTGGAAAACATAATAAAGAGAGTAACAACAAAGATGAATGAGGAGCTGACTATAGCAATCACAAAGGAGG
This sequence comes from Citrus x clementina, assembly GCF_000493195.1. Lineage (NCBI taxonomy): Eukaryota > Viridiplantae > Streptophyta > Magnoliopsida > Sapindales > Rutaceae > Citrus > Citrus x clementina. The sequence goes on from NW_006262022.1 coordinate 6,165,652, forward strand.
AAATCAAAGAGGCTATTTTCCAAATATGCCCAACAAAAGCACCAAGATCAGATGCTCTCCCTGTTGCATTTTTTCAAAAGTACTATAATTTTGTTGGAGAAGTTGTAACAGCAACGTGCTTACATATCCTCAATGAGCAAGGTAACCTAGCTCTTCTCAATCATGCTTACATTGCCCTTATCCTAAAAAAAAAAAAACACAGGGATATAGCAGAGTATAGACCTAATAGCTTGTGCAATGTGATTTATAGAGTCATAGCCAAATCTATAGCTAATAGACTAAAGCAAATTTTACATGCTTTAATATCCCCAAATCAAAGTGCATTCATACAAAATAAACTTATCACAGACAATATCATCATAGGTTATGAATGTCTATATAAAATTAGAATGAGTAAAAGGAAGAAAAATAGGTTAGTTGCTTTAAAGCTAGACATAAGCAAGGCCTATGATAGGGTGGAATGGAATTTCTTAAAACAAATCATGTATCAGTTAGGGTTTTCAAAAAAACCTGGATTGATTTTATTATAATTGTATCTCTACCTCATTATTCTCTGTACTGATTAAGGGGGTTCTTAAAGAGTTGATTAAGCTAGAAAGACGTTTAAGACATGGTTGTCTGTTATCCCCATATTGGTTTATTATTTGTGCAAAAGCTTTTTCCAACATGCTGATTCAAGCAAAAAAAAAAAAATAAGCTCTTTCAGGGGCTTAGGTTCAACAAAGAGCTATCCATCAATCATCTCTTGTTCGCTGATGACAGTTTGATCTTTAGTAGAGCTATAATGGATGATTGCAAAAATCTAAAGTAGATATTTGATTGTTATGCTGCTGCATCTGGTCAGATCTTCAATTTTAGTGGAAACACCCCAGCTGGACAGACGAATGCAATAAAAGACATTTTTCAACTAAATGTTGTATCAAAGCATGAAAAATACGTGGGATTGCCCTCCATGGTTAGTAGGAAGAAAATTAGTTTTTTTTTTCAAGGAAATTAAGTTGAGAATTTTGAGCAAAATCTCAAGTTGGCAAAGCAATTTTTTTTTCAAGCAGGGGTTAGGGAGATCTTGATTAAAGCAATGACTTAGACTGCACCAGCGTATGCAATGGGTGTTTTTAGACTTCCCACAACTTTATGTAAAGATATTCAAAGAGCAGCTACAAGCTTTTGGTTGGGAGCAAAGAAGAATCAGAAAAGCATTCATTGGGCAAAGTGGGAGAGGCTATGTCAAGCAAAGGGTAGAGGAGGTCTTGGATTTAGAGACTTTGATAGTTTAATTAAGCTTTGATAGCTAAGCAGAGCTAGAGGATAATCTAACATCCCGAGTCTTAAATGACAAAAATCCTACAGGCAAGATACTTCGAAGATGCTGATTTTTTATAAGCTAAATTGGGATCCAAGCCATCTTTATTTGGACAAGTATTCTCTTGGGGAGACAAATCATTTACAAAGGAATGAGATAGAGAATCAGATCAGGGGAATCTCTTAAAGTGTATAAGAGTCAATGGATATCAAGATCACAAACTTTCAAACCCATCTCATCGGCAACCTTAGATGCTGATTTCACAGTAGCAGAATTATTTAATGACAATCAACAGTGGAAAGAAATATTGATTCATTAGCACTTTACCCGTGAAGATACTGAAAAAATCCTACAAATCCAACTCCTAAACAACCTACAACCATATCAAATTTTGTGGCACTATGATAAGAAAGGTCAATACTGGGTTAAGAGTGGTTATCAGATAGCTATGAAGATCAAGCATTCTGAGCTATCAAGCTGCTCAAAAAACACCAGAGGACAATGGAATGTAATATGGTCAACTGAGTTACTATAGAACATCAAGATTTTTATGTGGAGGGCTACAAAAAATCTGTTACCAACGATAGAGATTCTATGGAAGAGAAGAATTGTGCAGGATCTAAGATGTCCGAGATGTAAAATGAAGGTTGAGGATGTCATCCATGTTGTAATGGAATGTAAACCAGCAAAGTAGATATGTCAGTTAACTCTTTTTTTTTTTTTTTTTGCAGAAGTGCAACTACTTATTAATCAAGATTTGCCAGGTATGATACAAGAGATGGTAAAAAGAAGAAACAAAGAGGAACTGAGATTAATAATAGCTTTATGTTGGGCAGCATGACATACAAGAAATGTTTTTGTTTTTTAAAATATAAAGCAAGATCTTGAAATCACAGTGGCCAAAGCTGAAGCTATTGTTAAGGCATACGTGATACTAACCTCGTCAAGAACTAACGCGACCCTAATCAATTTAGTTTCCAAGATCGAATCTAAATCAGGAATGGAATGGAATCTCGACCCAATGCTTATTGAAAGCATGAACCTTGGTATGTGAAGACGCCACAATCAGTTATGGATGGTCTGATTAATAAGTCAAGAATTTGAACGCCACGGAAATCCGATAAATTCAAAGAGTTCGTAAAGAACCAAAGAGAATTAACTCTCTCACCAATTGCATAAAAAACTTCTTTGTTGTTTATTGAATATCAGTACTTTATATAGGGTTGGTTACAAGAATTTTTGGAAATAAATCCTAACCCAAAAATCAAATTTAAATCTAAATCTTCCCTAATAGGAAAGAATCTAAATCAAATCAGAATCCTAATATAAGTAAATAGGAAAGAATTTAAACTAAATCAGGATCCTAATTGTCTTAAATGCCTTACATCAATTAAATGGAAACTAGGCGATTAAAATAGAAATAACTGATTTGATTCCCTAATAGCCTCCTCACGAAACGGGAAAGTATCTGAAAAAGGAAAATAATATATTTTCCTACCATAATGTTTAAGCTAACTCCCTATTTTATGAAAGTGATTATTTGGAAACTTCAAGAGCCTAAATCATGCATTTATCATGTGCGATTCCTTCAATGGGCCTCCACGAATTTGATTGAGCCCAAGTTGCTTGAATCAATCCATTAAGTGCTTCTTTGAATTTCTTTGCTCGAGCTCTTGTAACGGGTCCGGCGGGAACTTGAATAGGATCTGAATATGTCTCATCTCATGTGCTTGTGATAATTTTATCCTTAATCTCATCATTCCTTTCCTCTTGAAGAGGATTTGTCCTCAAATCATCACATTCCAAAACTTGGAATGGGCCATCCCCTCGAGGTAATAACTTTGATTTCCTTCGTTCCGGAAATCGTTCCTTGCGCATGTGTAACCACACCCAATCACCGGGTTCAAAGACTAGCTTATGTCGCCCTTTATTGGCTTGTTTAGCATATTGCTCAGTTCTCCTCTCAATGTTGAACTTCGTCTTCTCATGTATCTGTTTAACAATTTCAGCCTTTTCTTACCGTCTAAGTTAACATGCTCAGAAACAGGTAATGAAGTTAAATCTAATGGGGTTAAAGGATTAAAACCATAAACAATTTCAAATGGTGAATACTTAGTAGCAGAATGAACGAAACGATTATAAGCAAACTCAACAAGTGGTAAACAATCTTCCCAAGTTTTGATGTTCTTTTTAATGATAGCTCGCAACAGAGTAGATAAAGTTTTATTCACAACTTTTGTTTGACCATCAGTTTGAGGGTGACAAGTAGTTGAAAACAACAACTTAGTTCCTAACTTAGCCCATAAGGTTTTCCAAAAGTAACTTAAAAACTTAGCATCCTTATCAGAAACAATTGTCCTGGGCATACCATGCAACCTAACAATCTCTTTAAAAAATAGGTCAGCAACATTAAAAGCATCATCCGTTTTGTGACATGGAATAAAATGTGTCATCTTTGAAAATCTATCTACAACCACAAAAATTGAGTCTTTCCCTTGTCTAGACCTCGGTAAACCTAGTACAAAATCCATCGAAATATCAGTTCAATGTGCACTAGGTATTGGCAAAGGGGTGTATAAGTCATAAGGTTGCACTTTTGATTTGGCTTGCCTACAAGTGACACATTTACCACAAAATCTTTCAACATCTCGTTTCATATGTGGCCAATAGAAGTGTTCTTGTAAAACTGATAGTCTTTACAACTCCAAAATGCCCCATTAACACTCCTCCATGGGATTCTCTCATTAACAAATCTCTCAAAGAACAGTTAGACACACACAGTTTATTCTTCCGAAATAAATAGCCATCATGCCTAAAGTATTTACTGACTATGGTCTTTTTACAAGCTTGGTATTCAACACTAAAATCATGGTCATCAGTATACAATTCCTTAATATGTTCAAAACCAAGTAGTTTAGCATTAAGTGTTGAGATTAAGACATACCTGTGGGAAAGCGCATATGCAATAATATTTTCCTTACCTTGCTTGTAACGAATGAATTATACTCATCGAGCATGCCTCTTGTTCAGCTTGTGTTGGCCTTTTAGGTGTTTCAATGACTCATGATCGGTGTGAATCACGAACCCCTTAAGCCATAGGTAGTGCTACCACGTTTCTAACGCTCGAACTAACACATATAACTCCTTATCGTAAGTAGGGTAGTTTAAGACTGCCCCACTCAATTTTTCACTAAAGTAAGTAATTGGTCGTCCTTCCTGTATTAGGACTGTGCTAATACCAATATCTTAGACATCGCATTCAATTTCAAATGTTTTATTAAAATTAGGCAAAGACAATAAAAGAGCATTGGTCAACTTTTGCTTGATTATTTAAAATGCCTTCTCTTGCGCTTCTCCCCACTTGAATCCAACATATTTTTTTATTACTTCAATAAGCGATGCGGCTAATGTGCTAAAGTCTTTCACAAATCGTCGATAAAAACTAGCAAGCCCATGAAAACTTCTCACATTACTTACACTTGTAGGACTCGGCCACTCTTGGATTGCACGTACCTTTTCCTCATCAACCTGTATACCCTGTGCACTCACAACAAATCTTAAAAACATAAGTTTGTCGGTGCAAAAAGTACACTTCTTTAGGTTAGCAAACAACTTTTCTTTTCTAAGCACATCTAAAACATATTTCAAATGTACTACATGATCGTTTATGTTTTTGCTATAAATGAGGATATCATCAAAATAAACAACAACAACAAACTTGCCAATAAAAGCTCGCAAGACATGATTCATAAGTCTCATAAAAGTGCTTGGGGCATTAGTTAGACCAAAAGGCATGACTAACCATTCATACAAATCATATTTTGTTTTAAAAGCAGTTTTCCATTCATCTCATTCTTTCATTCTAATATGATGATATCTACTTTTCAAATCAATTTTGGAAAATACACAAGACCCATGTAATTCATCAAGCATGTCATCTAGCCCAGGAATGGGATGTCGATACTTTATCGTTATGTTGTGGATAGCTCGACAGTCAACACACATCCTCCACGTCCCATCCTTCTTAGGAACTAATAAAACAGGAACTGCACATGGACTCATGCTTTCTCTCACGTACTTTTTTTTCCATTAATTCCTTAACCTACCTTTGAAGTTCCTTGGTCTTCTCCGAATTGCTCCTATAGGTTGGTCTATTTGGAATGGCTGCACCGGGCACAAAATCAATCTGATGCTTAATCCCTCGGATTGAAGGTAAACCATGTGGTGTTTCCTCAGGAAAGACATCCTCATACTCCTGCAAAAGAGAAGTAATAGAATTAGGCAAAGTAGGGTCAAATTCATTAGTGTTTAAAAATGCCTCTTTGTACAAAAGTACAATCGTCGGTTGATGTAAAAACAACGTTTCTTTTATCTCACTCGCTCTCGCGTAGAAATTCTTTTATTTTCCATCTAATTTTCGCTCAATGGCCGTATTTTTCTTTGGTTTTTCTCTCACATTTTCCTCGGTCTCTTTTTGAATTTCACTCTTTTTTTCTCTCATTTTCTTTTCCACACTCTCTCTCTGTAGGCTCACTTGGTCTCCATAAACCTGCTTTGGTGTCAATGGAAAGGGAGTGATGTTGCGTTGATTAAATACAAATGAATATTTATTGGTGAAGCCATCATGTTTCACATGTCTGTCGAATTGCCAAGGCTACCCAAGTAACAAGTGTCCAGCCTGCATTGACACTACATCACAAAGCACCTTATCTTTATACTTGCCAATCTGAAAAGTCATTAATACCTGCTTGTTCACTTTCACCTCTCCACTGTCATTTAACCACTGTAGTTTGTATGGCCGTGGGTGTTTAAGTGTCCGAAGTCCTAACTTATCTACCATGATAGTACTAGCAACATTAGTACAATTTCCTCCATCAATAATCATACTACATACTTTGTCTTGAACATAGCACCTAGTATGGAAAATATTTTCCCGTTGCGCTGTTCCTCTTCCTTTACTTGCACACTCAAAGCTCTCCTCGTTACTAAAGTCAATTCCCCAGGGGCTATATACTCTTCATCTTTGACATTCTCTAATGGTGGTATCTCATTCTCATCCGTCTCATGTTCAGTTACAATCTCACCATTGTCCCGCAATACCGTAACTCTTTGGTTCACACATTCACTTACAATATGCCCCCTGCCTTAACATTTAAAACACTTAATGTCATGATTCCTAATAGTAGGAGTTACGGTGTTACCTTGTGTATTGTGCTTGGAGGGCTAGAATCTTAGCTTAGGTGTAATAGATGCTTGTGGCCTCTCGTCTCGTTTCACATTGCTCGACTTCCAAGGAGTGGAACTCGAGTTTGAGGCTGCACGAGTGTTACCCTTCCTCTTGAGTTGTTGCTCAATCTTGATGGCTTTGTGGACTATTTCCTCAATCTCCACATAATGTTGCAACTCAACATTATCTGCAATCTCCTGATTAAGTCCATTTAAAAATTGTGTCATGGTAGCTTCTCTATCCTCCTCCACATTTGCTCTAATCATGACAATCTCCATTTCTTTATAATAATCGTCAACGCTTCGGCTACCCTATGTAAGACGTTGTAATTTTTTGTACAAGTCTTGATAATAGTGGCTAGGTACAAAACGTTTTCTCATCAATGGTTTCATTTCATCCCATGTCTCAATTAGACGTTCCCTATTTCGCCTCCTGCTTATAACAAGCTGATCCTACCCAGTAATAGCATAGTCAGAAAACTCAATCACAGCCAATTTTACTTTTTTTGCCTCTGAATAATTATGGCAGTCAAATATGAACTCTATTTTCTTCTCCCATTCAAGGTATGCCTCTGGGTCAGATTTTCCTTGAAAAGATGGAATCTTCATCTTTATGCCACTCAATCCATCATCTTTATTCTAGCTCTCTTACCTTATCCATCTCTCCTATAGCTACCCATTGAGTCATCTCCTTCATCATACTCATCTCTATAATAGTCATCAATCTCTCCTCTAACTGGAGCTCTTTCTCTCTTACGTGCTTGGGGAACGAGTTGTGGCTGCCCTGCACGTGTGTTCTTTACCCGATCCAAACGCTCGTGGATGAGCTCTAATTCAGCCCTCATCATCCTTCTCATCTCTCCCATCAATGCTTGAATTTGTAAATTCTAAGTAGTTGCAGATTGATCCTCTTCATTTGTGTTTTGTTCTAAGTTGTGAGATATAGCTATTATTTCAAAAGAACGTTGGAAATAATGTGGAAGGACCTCACCTCACTCTCTTACGTGTTTCACTCAAGAAAAATGACTCACTCAATTCCACTTGTGTTTCACTCAATTTATTGGCTTTTACCCTTTAATACGCTCACTCTCTTGTTTTTTTTTTTTTCTACTCTTTGTAATCTTCACTCGATTCTTATCAAACTAATCAAACCAATATCAGGATTTCAGAAGCAATTCACAAAGATGACAACTAAGGAGAATTTAATTTCAAGAGTAAGAAGGCAATGTGTACAAAAGTCGAGTTTTGATTTTTGGTAAAATTTTCACCGATGGGGTAAAACTTATTTTAGATTTCCAAGACACAAATAATGATAAAAAAATGAAAGATTTTAAGAGGAGGTTGGAGTTTTTTTTTTTTAAGGAAAATGAGTTGGTAAAACTTGTGAATTTAAGGAGAATGAAACCACAAAGATGCAAAATTGATTTTAAAAGAAAACCCTAAAAATATTGTTCACACGGCACTGTTCACGCGGCACTGTTCACTACTTTTTTTTCTTTTTTTTATAGATACTAGAACAAGATGAAAAATTCAAACAAGAATGAAAAACAACAAAGATAGATGGATCTGACCTTGGAGCCTAGGCTCTGATACCAAATGATATGAACCCCGTCAAGAATTGACGCGACCCTAATCAATTTAGTTCCCAAGATCGAATCTAAATCAGGAATGGAATGGAACCTCGACCCAATGCTTATTGAAAGCATGAACCTTGGTATGTGAAGACGCTACAATTAGTTATGGATGGTCTAATTGATAAGTCAAGAATTTGAACGCCACGAAAATTCGATAAGTTCAAAAAGTTCGTAAAGAACCAAAGAGAACTAACTCTCTCACCAATTGCATCAAAAACTTCTTTTTTGTTTATTGAATATCAGTACTTTATATAGGGTTGGTTACAAGAATTTTTTGAAATAAATCATAACCCAAAAATCAAATCTGAATCTAAATATTCCCTAATAGAAAAGAATCTAAATCAAATCAGAATCCTAATATAAGTAAATAGGAAAGAATTTAAACTAAATCAGGATCCTAATTGTCTTAAATGCCTTACATCAATTAAATGGAAACTAGGCGATTAAAATAGAAATAACTGATTTGATTCCCTAATAGCCTTCTCACGAAACGGGAAAGTATCTGAAAAAGGAAAATAATATATTTTCCAGCCATAATGTTTAAGCCAACTCCCTATTTTATGGAAGTGATTATTTGGAAACTTCAAGAGGCTGAATCATGCATTTATCATGTGCGGTTCCTTCAATGGACCTCCACGAATTTGATTGAGCCCAAGTTGCTTGAATCAATCCATTAAGTGCTTCTTTGAATTTCTTTGCTCGAACTCTTATAACGGGTCCAACGAAAACTTGAATAGGATCTGAGCATGCCTCATCTCATGTGCTTGTGATAGTTTTATCCTTAATCTCATCAATACGTAAGAGTCAAAATGAGAAAAATAACAGAAGCATCAAGAATCACAGCAAAAAGAAGTTTGTGTTGGATTCCTTCTCCACAATAAAGCTCTTTTAAAGCAAATATTGACGCAGCTATTAATAAAGAAAAAAAGTGAAACAAGGGTTGGAGTGGTGATCAGAGATGGTTGGGGATCAGTGATAACTGCAGCTGTAAATCCAACGATATTCTATGGAAATGTAGCTCAAGCTGAAGCAGTAGCAGTAATCTTTGGCATACAGATTGCTGTGGAAGCAGACTTACTACCACTAATTGTTGAAACTGATTGCCAAGAAGTAACTGATTTTGTTTTACATAAGAAGAGCAGCAGAACAAAAATTTTCTGGAATAGTGCTGAAATTCAGAACAAGATGAACTCGCTCAATGACAAGGCAAAAATTCAGCATGTCCCTAGAGATTGTAATGCAATTGCTCATGCTCTAACTAAGACAACTTTAGTTTGTGAAGGCACTTGTGGTTGGAAGGGATCAGTCCCTCCTCAAATTGTATCATTGTTTTCAAAGTTTAATTAATGAAAGTAAATCTTTCTATCAAAAAAAATTATTTGCAGCTAAAAAAATATATTTAAATGGATTGATGTGAATTTGTGAAATTGAGAAGAGAAAGAGACGAAAGAGTTAATTAAGTAATTTTTTTAAAACTATTTAGATAATAAAATTCTTAATTAAAAAAAGGGTGTAGAAAAGATATTAATAAATTCAAATAGTACAATCTAAAAATTAATGTTAATTTTTTAATAAATGAGTGCATAGAGTAAAAGAGTCCTCAAAATAAAACATGTTTTTAACTCAACAAAAAATTTTGATAGTGGAATTTTTTTTCTGTATTAAAATTACACTCCAAGATGTCCTTAATTAGCCCTTTTCTTTATCCACGTGCTTTTACTATAACAAATAATAATAATATAAGATTAAATAATAAAAGGATAATAAATGGTATTGAAATAATTTGGGGGGGGGGGGGGGGGTCGGGGGGGGGGCGCAATTCTGAAATAACAAAGTGGGGGCTTATCAGAGGCACTGCAGAGTGAGGAGCCACTTTCTGTCAGTGACTAATTAAGGATAAAACAATTCACAAACCCTTAGTCTGCTCGTGTTTCTTAGAATTTCATCAAAGCAATCAATGGTAGATAATTATATTATATAAAAGTAGTCATCAAAGTTGAAGAGCTATTGAAAATTTGTCCCCATTTAGTGGGTCGAAACTTGAAAGACATGGGCAGCTGCAAGCTGTAACGGTGTAAACTTTGATGTGATGGAAGCGTCGTACTGTTTATATTAATAAAAAAAATTTACAGTTAATTTCTGTCACCATATTTATTGCCTATAATTAAAACGCATAATCAGATTTCAGAATTTATTATTATTGTTCTTTTAAAGGCTTCCACATGTTAACAACTCCACATGTATTTTAAGACTTTAAGACACATGTTAAGGGATAAAACTGAGTTAATAATATCATAATTACATATTATTCTTTAATTAGTTTTTTATTTGACGTCATGTGTGCATTCCACGTTAGTGATGCTTGTCAAAATAATTAAGATTTAATGCATGTCCAATAATTGGTGAGTAAGACATAATCATGAAGTTAAGACTTATGAGGTGAGGTGTCTTTATGGCGTTTTAAATAATGTTACCTTCTTGGCATTAATTTGCTTTGCATGCACGATAATTTTCAACTAACTGATTATATAATACACAATTAACAATTTTTGTAGTAATTCTTTGAAGATGGTATCTATTACTTGTATTAAAAATTATGGTATTTGGTACCTCCCACAGTTGGGGTCGTTTTCAGAATACCTCGCGGTTAAGATAAAAAAAAAATTTATGGTATTTTATAGTTTTTGGCCAATCAAACCATTTTATCATACTTCTGCAAAAAGATTGATGCATACAAAACTAGTATTGGCAAAGAATCGAACCAAACTTTTTCAATTTTGCAGCATTATGAATTAATTTACATGAGCAACAAAGTATGACTTTTCAGCAGATTATTCCCTTCACATATAGTGATTGTTGAGTAATAAACTCATTCGAGCATAAACGTTAATTTATGCCAAAACTTGTTGAAAGAAAACGTGTCATCTTTTTCAAAAAAAAAAACTTTGGTACATCGGTAATAATACAATTAATTAACACTAATTTGACAAATACGTAGAGTCTTATATAATCAACAATTTAGTTAATAGTTTTTCGACGTGAATACAAGCATGATATAATAATAAGGGTTGTTTTACGACTGATGCTACGTACAAAAGACATTATTATTCAACTTGTTTGGTCTAATTTGCAATTAATCCACACATGTAGGCGAAACACTAGGATTAGGAGCACTATAAGTGTTCACTTTTCATAATAAAAATTAACTATTGGCGTCTAATGCTTTTGAGATGAGCATCATTTGCTGCATTCTCCTTCTTCACAAAAGCTATTTAAAAGCACTTATATAAAGAACAACATTCTCCTCCTTTGGAGTGCTTCTGGCTGCTGCTGCTGCATAGTTTATTTCAAAACCCAGATAAAGTCAAGCTTGTTTCTCATATATTCTAATATAAAAAACATCACAATAAATCACTTTACTTTTAGGGCTACATATAGAGATTGCCCTACTTCATTTATATATTACTTTGTTTTTCTATTTTATCTAATTGCTGGATCTCTTCCTACAGAAGTTAAGGATTTGCTTTCTATGACTAAATAGGGAAAGCCATTGAGAGGAAGTTCATTTTGGAAGAGAATCCTCAATATGGAATATTTCAAAGTGATGAGGTTGCATCTAGATCATGAAATTTGTACTAAATAGAACCAATGAACAATGAACTTAGTAAATGGTTTCTTCCAAGTACAAAGTATATATTCTGTGCCAGTAAGTGTCTCAATCTTATGGTTAGTGATTGACACAATGCATCTTTGTAATAAAATATACAAGCATGGGAGAGCTTCAGCAATGCTTTCCAATTAAAGTAATAATTATCATCTAAAATCCACAAGATGCCTGCATAGTTTTTCTGACTAAACATATAAAATATTCAACTTTGAGGGAGCTTAGTTCTTGCTTTTTAGTAGTTATGGCTAGCGCCTATAGCTACAGGCTGATTCTTCCTCAACTTTCCAAACCCTGATTATAATATACAAAAATGCTGTACTACTCTCACTCAACTTTATTTATATGCATGCAAATAGTTAAATGTTATAGAAACAATTTGTTTTCATGCAATCATCATTTATAAAGAAGGCACACTTGAACACATGCTATAAGTGCCACTAAACATAAAAGAAAATGCATATAGGGGCAATATGAAATCATCAAACAGCTTCTCTTTAGTCTTCCAGCTAACTATACTTGGCAAAAATTGTTCAAAACACAAGCAGATCATGATTTATATGCGGCATTTCTTTTCATCTTTTTGCATACATTGTGTGTAGAATGAGTCTGTGTGTGGAATATTGAATATATTGGGTTTGGTGATGTTCATGCATCGGTGAAACAACCATTAAAAATAAATAAAAAATTAAATTCTCTTCAAATCCTTATCGGTCTGCCAAAACTTATGTATGTAGTAGAATTAGAAATGTAGATTAGTTTCAAGCCTGCAAAGATACGGGAAATAGGGAAAAAAGCAGCTTAGAAGTTCGTAAACAAACAATTAAATGAGATTGGCTGATACTTAGAAAGACTTAAGGACAAAGAAATTAACAAGAAGACAAACTGCTAAGTGCTAAGACTGTCTTCAGAATATCACATTTAATTAATTAATATTACCAAAGAAGATCATATAATGCAAGCATTGGAGTTAAAAAACAATGCACAAAGAAATAAGCTCTTTAGTACTTTCTAGTTCAATCGACATCAATTATATAATCAAAATCCACTGATATCAAAACAACACAACAGCAACAATGATGTTGGCAAGAGAGAGCCAGTGAAGCCAATAAGTGTAAAATCCCTATTGGTCTCTTGGAAAGATACATATGATGATTAGACATATATAAAATAAAAATGCTTAGGAAAGAATTAAATCAAAGCTAGCTAGCTAGCTAGCCAGCCAGCCAGCCAAGTGATCTCTTAAGCATTTAATTTGTTCTTCAATTCCCACATTTCTTTCCAAGATACAACTTGATCAGTCTAAGAGTTTGGATATTTTGGGAAAAATTGCGTACCCGCGGACACGTAAGAGCCGAATGGGTATGTAAATGAAGAAGAATATGGAGTTTCATCAGCTGCAGCTAAAGCAGTAGTAGTAGTGGTAGTAGCAGCAGTGGTGGTGGTTAGGGCAGCAACAGTGAAGGGATAATAAGGTTGCTGCTGATGCTGAGGTGGCGGCGGAGGTTCACTGGAGGAGCTCTCTCCCACATTGTTATTGGAGTTACTTTCACAGCCTTGATAATAGAGAATTCCTTTGAAAATATGCCCTCCAACACTTATAGAAGTTTTGTATGCAAGTGTTGTTCGATCAATTGCATCATCAATGGAACTCACTTTAACACATCTAAATGTTGCCTCAGATGTTATTTCTGCTGGAAAATTTCCTATTTGTAACCCTATAACAATTAAAGAACCAAAGAAAAAATAGATCACAACAAATAGTTAAACTCAGGCAATTATTAGAACGCAGGAAAAGAAATCTGCTAGCTAGGGTTACAACTTACGACAGAATCTTTGGAAACACAAGCAAACGATATGAGGCGTGTTTGATGAATCTACATAACTGTTAGCTTTCTAAATGTGCAGATCTAACAACTTTACCTGGTGACGAAGGATTCTCTCTAAGCCTTTTTGGGCTGTGTCCCTGAAGCTGAAGATGCTGTTCGTGAACAGGAACAAGGTGTTGATGATGATACCTCTGGTGCCTTCTGTAGGCTGGAATCCAAGTGCTTTTAATATGAGTTTCACATTCATATCCTCTTCTTTTACAACAAGTCCTACACCTCATGTACGCACAGTTCTTTTTGGCTTGGTTCCCACAGTCTTGACATCTTGTGACGCCTAATTCAGCTCCTAGTTGTCTAATATTCATCATCATTAATTCATTACACTACTAACACCTCACCTCTCATTTTTCTTTCCTTTTCAAACTAAAGTACCGCACACCCGTTTGCTTTTATCACTTATCTTTTTTGCAAAAAAAATGTAGGAATCAAAACAAGGGTTTTGCTTTTGTGGGTATATATATGTGGTGTAGTCTTTAACTACTTGGGGTTATGTCCTTCAAACCTTTTTGAGAAACTAGTTATAGAAAAACTTAACAAGAAAGATATTTTGTTGGTGTTTTTGCAGAGTGAAACACTGAAAATAGTAACAACCAAAAGTATTACAGAAGCTAGCGCACACAAGCCGCCATGGCTAACACATCATCAACTCTCAACTCAAGTTTTTTATGAACAATTTATCCCAGACACCCACAAGACATAGAGAAAGAAAGCACTAATGAATTCTCTCTCTTTCTCTGATTGTTTTGTTTTTTTTTTTTTTTTTTTAATAATAATATCGGACATGAGCTGATGAGTGAAATGATTAAAGTACTATTTCGGTTGTGCGTTAAGCAGAGCTGGCGTAATTTGATACCGTTGGGTTTGGGTACAAATAAATAGATATGAGATGTGAAATTTGATACAATTTATTAAATGAGTTAGATTTGGGTCTATACTATTTTTTTTATATCGGACTAAAGTTAAAGTTCTGAACTTATTTATTCGATTAATGACACAATTATATTTTTTACTCTAAAATAATTTATAAATTCTTATTATCGACTTAAATATTAGACATGATTTTTTTTAGAATAACAAACATATACACATTGTTTTATTTATAAAATTTTATATAAATTTATAACTTTAATATATAGTGCAAATATCTAATATTTTGATAGATATGAATATTTTTAATATCGAAAAAGAATATATACACATACATTAAAAAAGAGATAATGATTCGGGATTTCTACTGCAGGCGGTCTGATTCCGGATCATTTAGGGCGTTGGATAACTGGCTTTGGGATGATGATTGGCTCTTGCTCTATTACGGTTGCAGAACTTTAGGGCTTGTATCAGGGGCTTCAGCTTGCTTGGAACTCAGGTATCCGTAGATTGAAAGTTGAAACGGATAGCCTGTGCGTTTCACAGTTGGTGGCTAGACCATCGCCCATCGGTGATGACTAATGACTATGCTCCCTTGGTCCAGGCTATTAAGGATTATCTTAAATTGGATTGACATGTTTCCATCTCCCATATCTACAGAGAAGCCAATTTCGCCACAGATTATATGGTAAACCTCGTTTTTTCTCTTCCTTTTGGCCTTCTTGTGTACCCTACCCCCCCTTTGGGTGTTCGGTCTCTTTTGCTTCATGGCTTTTACGGGGTTTCTTACCCCGTTCTGTTCTTCATTAGCTCTTTTTAGAGCCCCAGTTGAATAAAAAAAAAAAGAGATAATGTGTAAATATTTAATATAAATTTTATTAAATATATAAATATTAAAAATAAAAATTTTGTTCAAATTTTATTAATATTTTGATATAAATATTTGACATAATTATTATGCGCGTCATGATTGAATCAACTTAAATTGAATCAACTTAAATTTAATATTTTTTGTGACACGACGCAATACGGCCGAATGACTCGTTATTGGAGCCAACAGCTCAACAGGTACGCGTAAAAGAAGGAATTAATGACGAGCAAAAATATATAAATAAATAAAAATTAACCTTGGCGTTGGTACTAGGTTTATAGGTCTTATGATTTTAAACAGTAAGCTAAAGAATAAACACTGTTTGTATAATAAATAAAATACTAAAAATGGTTCAAAAAGTTGCAGGTCCATATTTATTTTCTCTGACAGTCAAAACTGACACCTACATCACTATTCGTCTATCAAAATAACCGGGTCTTGACACTTTTCATTTCACTCCAGTGCTTAGCTTTGCTTAGGCTGTGTATGTGGGTTTTGGCCTACAACTACTTTATTGGACTTCTTCTTCGTAGTCTCTCTTTCCTATGAGAAATGAATGAAAGTATAATTAATCTCATAGGGCTAAAACTTATGATTTAAATGATCTCATTTTGTACCATATTATTATAATTTTTTGTCCTATAAGATTATTCTTTTCTTACATTAATTTCTTAGTATTATGAAGATGAAGTACAATAAATACAAAAGTTAATATTAGCATTGGATGATTTTTTTTTATACACTTATATATTATAATCCGATATTTATAATTAAAAATCTGTCGGGACTTGTTTGAGTAATTTTATTACAACACAGCCTGAATATCAATCCTCATTAAACTAGAAGAAGATTTACCCTCATTATTATTTGAGTAAAATCGATCATACTCTAATATGGGGAGTCAATTAACTCCCATTATATATGGAGATAAGTCCAGCGATGACCCTGCGCTGGGACTTGAATTGAATGATGTTATTACTCACGGCGACTCATCCAAATTATTGGATGGTGTAGGTCAAGTGTTTGGATTAGGAGGTATATTGGTATTGGAGTCGTTGGATGGCTTTAATAGTGTGTTTCAAAGTTCTAATAGCTTGGATTAGGGGCCCGTTGAAAGGTTATCTAGTGAATTAACTTGAAATAGACACTAGCGATTTTCTTTTTTAAATAGAAATGTTTTCTCCACAGGTACTGTAAAATTTCTTCAGCGCCTCATAAGACCTTAGTGCATGCCTTTTTACAATTTTTGAAGTAGCTCAACTTCAATATCAATGGCAAAATGAGTGTAATCAACTTCCTAGTAGTTGAAAAAAAAAAATCTCTCATATGAAGGGAAGTTGTTAACGCTCTACTAATTGATACGTGATTTCAAAACATAGTGATTTTAATTTTTAAGAATACAGTGATTGGTAACTCCAATGCACTCATTATGCAACTTTATATGTAATGAATTAAACATTTTTTTTTAAATAGTTCTTTATACGTAAAATTGTTGGTCCAAACTTTAAAGAAATGCAGATGTTAGCAGAAGGGGACTCTTGTAAGGTTACAATTTCTAGTTTTGTAAAAAAAAAAAATGATAGTGTTAAGATGCAGTGTGAAATTGCTGTATGTTAATTAAGAATAGTTTCTGAGCAGCCACAAATTCCTTTCAAGCTTAATTTACGGGTTTTAAAGATCTATTTTAAAAATTTTACTTTAAAAAGAAAAGGTAATAGTAACTTGATTGAGTGTTATACTTACAATGAGAGATTTGTGAAATAAGAGCTGTGAGTTGTAAGTCATCAAATATTCACTCGAAGGCCTACTCATTACAGGCACAAAGACAAAACTCAAGACTCAAAAGATGACCATACTCTTGATCTTGAACCAAAAACATCTCTGTCCCTCCCAATAATAAGGTGAGAGTAGCATTAATTTTGCCCATCAAGAAACGTATAATGGGAGTGGAATTGTCCATATAATGGAATAGAATAATTTTGGGCTGCAGTACTCTTAACAGAAATGATGTAAAAAAAATTTCTTGCAAGTTTTCTTTGCCTTTTAAAAGATACAAAATCTCAGCCACTATTTTGATGTGAAGCAACACCTCATTGATGGAACGGAACGAGAGCGTGCCCCATATTCACACCTAACCACTAGCAAAATCTATCAACAGTGGGACACTGCTAGGACTCGTTTGTTTCCTTTTTCCTTTTTCCTTTTTTGCATTTTGTTCTCTTCTTTCTTGTTTCTCATCTGTGTACGGCATACACCAACAAAAATGTTTCCCAGTGGCACATGCATATTTTCATCTTTGGGGTAAATTTTTAGAAGCCCTTAACTTAACCCTACCCTCAGGTTTGGGGTAGTCTTTCTTATTTTGATAGAATATATTTACGTATTCTTAGAGACCTCCGGTACCTTTGCATTCCGTTTCGTTTAAGTTAAGTAGACGAGAGTAAGATGGTAATTGGACAAGGCAGTGCTAAAAAATTCAAATAAATTTAATGTTTTCTATTTGGGTTTTGAAATTGGTTTCAACTTTGTTAATATCCATGGGCTAATAAACTGAAAGAAGCTTTTACTCAAAAGATATTAACACAAGATAAAAAATTCTCATCTCTTTCCTTTACTAAATCCGAAGCAACTAAGCTCAAAATCCATTTCATTTTTTTTTTTTTTAATGATGTGTTTACTTGAAAATTTAGGAAATGTGAATGAAAGTCATGTTTATTTGGCAAAATGTAATTTGGGAATGAGAATAAAATATATAGATCTCACACAATTTGGGAATAAGAAATGAGAATCTCATTCACATTGGGGGTTGGGAATAAAGATTCTCATTCTCTGAACTGACTTTTGTATCCCTCTATTTTTTTCATATTTCCTGAATTACTCTCGTTTAAATCACAATTAATTTTATTATTTTAAATTTCATTGTTATTATTATTAAAAAAATTTATTAAATTTATTATTTTAGTTATTATTAATTATTGTTATTATTATTTTTATTAATATTATCATTATTAACATTTATTATTATCATTTTTAATTAATATCATTTTTATAATAATATTTATACATGTATCTAGTTAATGAAAATTACATTGTCTAATGCCATGACTATTTTAGTAAATTGATTCTCATTCTCATTCATCATTCATCATTCCTATTTATTTTGCCAAGTAAACATATCAATGACATTCCAGCACACTTTCGTTCCCATTTATTTTTGCCAAGTAAACATTAGAATCTCATTTTCATTCTTTATTCTCATTCCAGCCTATTCTCATTTCCAACCCAATCTCATTCCACTCTATTTCCATTCCATTAATTAAACGCACCATAATATTCTTGAGATTATGTAATTTTAGAAAATCCAAGATTCTGTTCAAGTACTTTGCCAATAAATTGAAGACCATGATAATGAAGTGGAGGACTTTAATTGAATGATTCAAGACTGCACGGTGAGAGAGTATCGACCAGTGAGTTTTTCACTGACAACAGTTAATATCCTGTTGTTTTTGAGCCACGAATAAGGTATGTATGAAGAACTTTCGTTGCATGTTAGTTTTTGTTTGATTTGTTGATGAGTTGAGTAAGATATGAAAATGGGTCTTCAAAGTTGATTGAGAATGTGGCTGATACTTCTTATTTTTTTTATCGGCTTATGTTATTTATAGTGAATGGAGTAACCCAAATGCTTATCAGTTTTAATTTCATCAATAGGAAGTGGCAAAAATGAATCTGCATGACAGGGCTTAATATTGGCTTACATTGAAGTGATGAAGTAATGGTTCTATAATGTCAAAAAACAGAGAGAGAGAGAGAGAGAAATTTTGTGATAGATCCAACTGCAATGACATGGTGATTGACAAAAAATTGTTTTTATTATGAATAAAATCTTAGTTCTATTATACATAGTCCTTTACATTAAATTTCTGCAAAATGTTGTTAGATTGAGTATAAATATGAGTTGCTGCTGGTTAAAATCAAGTATATAGTAGTAAGTTGTGTAGCATGACAGTGTTTGACAACTAGAACCATGGTCGTTTGAATTTAATTATGTTTATGTTTACATTATCTTCATGACTTATTTATTCACTATAAGTTGCATACTAATACAATATTTTTATTAACAAAGGGCAATTAACCCAAGCCTAAACCCAAAGAGATAATAGATAGTGAATCTTGCAGCAGTAGCTTTGGCAGCAAGAGTGTTCATTAAATAGTAGTATCAGAGTCCAAACTAATCCCATACAACATGTTTTAAAGTGATTCGATAATACGTCACCTTTTTTTGTGTAGGCCTTACATTGTAGAGATGTTATATCATCTTTTACTTGGCTGTATAGATAGGTTTGAGTCTTTTATATATTTTGTGTGTTGTGCGGTACTTAGAACTCACTTCATTGACAAGGACGGTCTTGCCTTTATTAGTATTAGTCTTATTAAACTGTTATTAGTTGCTTAGATGTAAATATGGACTATTGTTGAGTTGTAATGGCTTATTAGATTACAGCCATTGATGGCTGACTACATTCATATTGTTGTTGGAATTTTTTTTATATGTATCACATGATTTAGTTATATTTCTACATTTAAATGCTTGCATTTGCCTATGTCGTTTATATCGTTGCTGAAATTTTTTATATCACATGGTTGAGCCATGTTTCTATATTTGAATGGTTGTATTTGTGTCTATGTTTATATTGATGCTGAGATTCCTTTATATACATCACATTCAAGGGATTAAGAAACTGCTTTCGATTGATTTATTTATAATTACTCCATTACTCATCTTAATTGTTTGTGTTTTGATTCTAACTTGTCAAAGTGATTTTGTTGTTGAATATGGTATTTTGAGTGTTTGGGTTCACTTATTCCAGTGCTCTTTGCTTGCCTTTGTGTTTGATTGCAAGTTATGTTGGACTGTAGGATTAGAAATTGTAGTCTGAAAGCACTATTACATTTAATCTATAAAGTAATAGAGATATGAGAGGATACTGGCAGTGATGTTTCGATATTGCTGAAGGAAGAAGAAAGTTTTCGTTGTAGCTTGACTATCAGAAGCAAAAGCTTTGTTGTTTGTTAAGCTTGGCAATGGCTACATATGTAGCCAACCAACATAAATATTGGCAACAACAGTTAAAATTTCTAAATTTATTTTTAATTTTTTAATCCTAATTCAGCTAAGTTATTTTGGAAATTGATGAGGGTGATATGGTAATTTCATCGTGTTTACAACCTTTGGCGCCATGAGGGTGATATGATAATTTCATCGCGTTTGTAACCTTTGGCACCAAAACCAATATAATGCTAACAACCCCAGCACACCTAATCTGAATATAGAAAAATTGTTTTTCTTAAGTCAAGGATATTTTAGTCATTTTACCGGTCAACAAACAATTTACGGATGGGAATGAGAATACCAACATGAGGGGAGGTATTTGAGAATACGCTCATATATTCTATTAAAGTGAGAAAACTCCAAACCTGAGGGGAGGTTTCTGAAAATTACCCTTTCATATCTGCATTGCAAATCTCCGTTGGCAACTTGGCACATGTAAATTTTATCTTTACTTTATTCAAAGGACTTACATATGCTTTCCTCTCACTGTCACCCAACATAGTTTACTTGAAGAGCAGGTAATGAAGAAAAATAATAGGTCACCAGGTCAAGAACTTGTATACATATGACTCATGATAAAAATTTAATGGTCTATAAAAGATAACTTCACCTATATTTTGACCAACCCTTTGTTAGTTCAAGGAAATTTTTACAAGAGAAAAGAAAAGATAGATCCAGCCATTAATAGGATTCAAGCCCCCTCACAAGACAGTTGAGGAAGTAGGAAGGGTTTGATATCATTTAACAAGAGATGTAAACTGTAACTTCACTCTTTGCTTTTGTAAAGACTAAAAAGTTGCTTTATTAGCGTCATGTTATTAGCTGTCGATATTAAAGTAAATAACTGGGCCAAAAGCATTCCTTCTTCCAAAAGCATTCCTTCTTCATGAAGAATTCTTAAAATGTTCTCACATCAATCGGAATTGATTCTGGCTTGGAGATTCGTAAGCAAGGTCAGCAGAAAAGTATAGGGATGTATAGAATGAAAAAAATCAGGAAGGAGAAAAAACTAAAAAAGTAACAGTAACTTAAGCTAAGTGTCAGAAGAGATTGCTTGGTGCAACGATGACTTGGAAATAGAAGAACAAGATGAATGAAAACGAGATGGAAATGAAGTGGTGTTTCAAAAGTTAGAAGAGGTTAAAGGCTGTGATAATGGCGGAGGCTGCAGCAAGATGGAAAGTCATGCAACCATAGCTCCCGGAAGGTTTCATGCACCTCTTAAGAGACTGCATAAGCAATCAAACGAGAAATTCATTGAGATAAGACACATCTAGGAAACTCAAGTGAAACATATTTCATCCCTTCAACTTGCCATCACCCCTCCAACCCATAAATGTACGTTAACTAAACAATTGATCTCCTCCAATCAACCTTCCCCTTAAACAAACAAACTTCTTCCATTTTTCGAGTCATGAAGCTCAGACAAACCCCATACTACAAGGTATGATTTTTCCAGATATTGCTACGAAGCTACACACGTTTCATGTG
>NW_006262022.1:6188240-6220946 GCF_000493195.1 Citrus x clementina
AAATTTAGCATAAGAATGAAAACAGGGCATCGCCATTCCCATCCACATAATATTAAACAAACAAATTAATTCAACCAAGACCAATTGAAGAACTCAACTAAGAGAAAGAAACCAGAGACATCACATGAATAAGCATTGATATAAGAGACAATGAGTTAAAAGTCATAGTATGTAAACCACATGAACCAAATCCAATTAACATAACCTAACAATTCACCAGGATACCCTGGTTCCAACTACATTAATTACATGCCAAATTTCTAAGCAATCCCCACATAAGGGTCAAATTTTTTAACCAACTTTCTTCACAAATCTCCCAAATTTACCTTGTTGCTTTAGCAACTGTACTTCATTCCCAGTCCATGCTTGCCATGAACAGCACCAGGCTTCACATATGAGAAAGGAGCCCTCTTCGAAGAATTCACCTTTGCAGAAGCCCTTTTTCCCAACTTCCTCATCCTCTGCCTCCCAAGCTTTCCACTCACTGCCCTTGGCACAAGTTCATCATCCAAATCATACGCACCATCATCATCATAACCATCACTATCATCATAACCATGCTCATAATAATCACGACACTCACCCTCGTCCACACCATCATCATGATACTGATCTCCCACATGGGATACTTGCTCCTCAATAAACCCACCACCAATCCGAACACCAACATCATCAAGAACACTTTTTCCTTCATCAAAATGGAATGTTTCTAGGGCTACGATTGAATTAGCAACTGAAGAGTGCCAAGAAACAAACCAGCCATCATCATTGATGCTGTCCAATGACAGTTCATCGATCTCATGATCATCAGCATCAGATGGGTTGATGAATTCCCAGTAGGAGAGATCAATTTCTTCTGATTCCCCTGATGATAAACACAAGAATTCATCACTCCCTTGTTGCTGCAACTGCAAGATTTGATTTTTCTGTGCCATTTTTCCCTCTCTTGGATTTTTAATTTCTCTTCGCTAATTTTGTAAAATGAATTGGAATTTTTTTTTTTAAAGAAAAAAAAAAAAACAGGCAAAGAGGATAACGTGTGTAAGAAGTTGTGATTTAGTTACCTCACGCGAGTTCAATATAAATCAACGGGCACACACGTCGAGGATCACGTGAGGAGAATCCTTACTGGTCCACGTGAAACGACCAGTCGTTTTGAGCCATGTGGAAAGCTGTTCTATTTTGATATTTGAATTAAATTTTTATTTAGTTTTTTCAAACCAAATGTTACGTGGTGAGACTAGTCATGACTCATGAACCAAAGTGCATCTTATTCCCAGGGATCAATACCCCACAATTTCAAATTTCTACCCAATTTAGATCCTTTATTGCGTAGAAAATTTTTGACGGATTCGATTACATTGATGATATATTTTTTTTTGAATGTTATATAATTCAATTAATTTTACAATTCTCTTGATCACAAATTTTCATACAAATTTTATTTTAGTATTTTATTATTATGATATAAAAAGATAAAATTACCCTAAAAAAACATGAGTATTAATTTTGGTATTTAATTAAAATGAGTATCTAATAATTTCGGTATTTAATTTTGTGACTTATAATCTAGTATTTCTAAATGAAATCTAGTTATTATTTCACTGTCCTTACGTGTTACGTGTGAATAACATAAATTTGACAGTCTAATAATTTATATGAGAATTGTGCATAAAAACACTATGTTAATTTAATTAAAAACTAATATTCATACTAATAAAGTAGTATTAGAAATAATAAGTTTGGTACAAATTAGAAAAATATTAAAGTTAACATAAAATCTTGATAATTTTACTTTATAAGAGTAAAATAATTAATTTAAATTTATGTCAAAGCAATCTTTGTAATCAAATATACTAAAAAAATTTAAGTCACAAAAAAATGAATTAAGATAAATTTAATTAATTAATTCTCTAAAATTCTTCTTGATTTGAAAATTTTAAAAGTAATGTGACACTTTAATAATTATATTTTAAAAATGGGATGAATTTACAAAAAATGTGGGGTGGAGATATCATTACTCTTAAATTTATTATGAAGTGATTACTTGACCACATACGCAAGCCTACAGTTTCTCAAGTATACTAAATTGGATAATTGGGACCGTTTGCAAACTGTTACCGAACTGATAAGAAGATCCGAAACTAAACCAAACCGAAACCACGATGTAGTTTTTATTTTCCTTAAATGTCTGTTGATTTTTTTGAATTCCCAACCCGAACCGATGCCTACCCATATCTAAAATGGTACTTCAAATGGGTTATTTTTACATACCTCCCCTGAGGTTTCACCTAATATCAGTTTAATAGAACATATCTCCGTATTTTTACATTCCTCCCCTACTATTAATATTTCTGTCAGTATAATATCAGTATATAAGGTCACAATTGTAAAAGCGCATTTAAATTTTAAAAAACTTAAAAAGTTAGCTGTAGTGGCATTGGTAAGTGCGAAATACCATTGCATCCGTCCATTTTATTACCCAAAAGAAAAATCTCTTCACGAAAGTGTAAATCTTACGAAAATCTCATCATTCATGCAAACATTCACCCCTCAGCAGCTTAAGTGTGAAAACAAGCGAGTGTTAGTGAGTTTGAGGATCAAGAATCATCACCATTTTGAACTTACCCATGAAGAAGACTAGCTTCGATGCTAATAGAAGACTGCTGAGGGGCGAGTTTCCGCGGCTTTTCACGGCTCTAATACCAGTCGAGGCTGCGTTTTTCCTCTCTCCTCGTGAGCCGAGAAGATGCTGATAGAAGACTGCCAACAAGCGCAGTGCGTGGCCAATCGAGGAGGCATTTCCGTGGCTTCTCACGGCTTCGATCGGTGGCTTTCCGGACGCTTTTCGACGGCAAAGACGGCATGGAGATGACTAGCGGTTCAAGGGCTTCCGATCGGTACCAAGCTCGACTGAAACGGTGGCCCGAAATGGGAGATCCGACCGGATCACGGTCGCGGGTCGGGTTGGATCCGATTCTTTTTCCTCTCTCTCCCCGTGAGCTTCACTCTTTTCTTTTTCTTTTTCTTTTTTTCTCTCTATATAAATGGCTGGGCAAAAGTCAAAGAAAATATGGTGTGGGTGTTTGTACTCAAAATTCACTTGTAATCATGTCCGAATGATTAGAAAAATTGGTGTTGTCATGTTGTGGATGTTTGTTGTAAAAGATTAATGGGTTTTAATGTATGCTGAATTTGTAGAAAAATTATTTTTTATATTAATTGATTTAATTTTATTCCATGGCTTCTGCACTCCTATTCTCCTGTGCATTGGAGAAGAAAGAAAATTTTTTTGACTCCAAATCTCCAACTTCTAAGCACCGAGAAATTTATGTTTGATTTCAATATTTTCGGCTTTTGAATAGCTTTTGAATATGCTTGCACTGTCAACTTTGCTGGGAAATTATACCTGTCAGCTTTTAAAGGGTATTTTCATCCTCTTGTTAGTCCACTAACAGTCAACTGACAAAAATATTAACTACAGGGGAGGGGAGTAAAAATACGGAGATACTTTCTATTAAACTGAAATTAGGTGAAACCTCAGGGGAGGTATGTAAAAATAACCCTACTTCAAATACATATATATATATATATATATATATCTCATAATTAGGGTATCGCTAGATTTAAATAATCAATAAATCATGAAAAATTAACAAAATCTAATCACCATGCGGTGTATAGACTGTGAGAAACAATATTCATGAAATACAACTATCAGAGTCTTTATACACGACAGTTGTTGCAACCCAAAATCAATAAAATCATGAACTTATTATACACTTATGCTCCTGTCTATCTATAGTTTGAGACGTCATGTAATAGTAAATTGTTTAAAACGTTCTGCTACAATTTTAATAAGTAAAATAACACCTCATAAAATTGCACTTTTCTAATAGAAATGTTTCAATCAAAATTTTTAAAGCGTGAAAAATTTTAAAAAACACATAAATTATGAGATTTATGCACTTTAAATTTAAACCTCTAAAACCATTTCTCAAATAATATTTTAATTTTGTACCTCTCTATTTAAAAAAAGAAAAAGAAAAAGAAGACAGAATTATTCATCCACTCAATAGAGTTCTAGGAAGCAATCTTATAAATTAAAAGAATTCAACAAATGAACCCCACCTTATATTACATCTCACGCTACTGGGAAAAGCGTAGAATGATATTTACTTGAAATTTCCCGCAAAAGAACGAATTAAGTGGTGCTCTACGATCCTCATCATGCCCCTAGTTCCCAATAAACACCATTAAAAAAAATTAAAATCACATACAATTTACAATAAACCCCTTTTAGATCTCAGAAATAATTTTTTTGGACTACATATCTGCAAACCAAAATAAATATTGATCATCCATAACCCACTCTAAAGATGCTAAAATGAAAATGATGACCGGTTTGACTTTCAATATTATTGTTGCCATAATACTACATTTGATATGTTACTTGTGTTGAGCGTTTCATTTAGAGAGTGCGGACCTTTGGTACGTTTAAGAGCTTAGTTACCATGCTTGACCTTGTAACAGTATACTTATGGAGGGGTTTAATGGAAAAACAAGTTTGTCCTTCAAAGAAGAACTACATTGTGAACATTTAAATGGCTTTTTCATAAGATAAATAAAGTAGTGCCCATAGCACCACTAAAGACGCTTTCACATCTAAAAGGTTGAAAAGAGTTCCCCAAAAAAATTTGCTGGCAACATTCGGGTAATATTGGCTCTCATTTGCAAGCCTTTACCACATCAAATGGAGTAGACCACCGTCACATATCCTATGTAGTAAATTAAGGAATTGTATATACACACGCCTGTTATTTCTGTTCTGAAATTCTCATAACTGCCAGAGCTAGCAGAAAAAAATTGCATGTCCAAACTGAGCTTAAAAGTGAAAAATGAGAAAGTATAGGATCTATGCTCTTCCCTACCATAATTTCATTAACCATCTATGACTTGATTCAACAAACTTCTTGTCAAGGCTAGAGTTATAGGCTGCATTTTTAACACGGTCCCATCCACAGCTGCAACATCTAATCCTTCCCTACTTACTGTATTAACAAATTAATTTCCTATAGTTTTGCGTCTACATTCATTCTTCTACATAGCCAAATCTGCAGGATAATAACACTGAATTCGGTTCACTAAAGAAAGATTGTAAATTTATTATACTAATATGAATGGTCTCTTACAATTATCTTCATATCTTACAAGCCATCACACTCTACAGGTCCTACGCACGATATAGTTTATAACCCTCAAAAGTGACAAACAAATTGTATCCCAAACAATAAAAACAACAAACAAAACGCATATTTTCTGAAAGCCTCCAGAGAATCATAGCCGCAACATTGCTGACTGGACATCAAAAATATTAATTACTGATAGCTGGTAGAAATTACTTTCAACTAGTCAACCAAGAAAAAAACCAAGTATAATAGCAAAAAGCAAATTTGCCAAATGGGGTCTGCATACATTGACATATAAGTCTTCCTGCCTATGACAATCATCTAATTTTAACAAAAGCCCTTTAGCTATTCTTGTTTATGAACAACTAACAAGAATAACCCAAGTCAAAATTCTCAAATTGTTATTACATTGGAAATCATAGCCAACTAAATAGAGGGCAAAAAAAAAAAAAAAAACAGGCAAAAGCCAAAAAAGTAGCCAGCACAAACAATAAATTCGAAACTTTTAACTCTTGTTTTGGTATCTTACCTTTTAGCTGCAGATATGAGAATCAATAAACTTGATCGTTTATGCTGCCAAAAGGATGAGCAGAAAAATGGTTGAACAATTCTTTCTGATTCAGTAGTTTGATCATCGAATCTGGGTAGGAGAACAGAGCAATCCTGAAGCATCTACCCCAACAACCGCAAGATCACACACTGAGCAGAGCTGCCCTTCTTGGCTAGGCACAAACCGGGTAGTGCAGTAGGGGCATGAGACATCCTTCTGTCCTCGGTAGATTGGCACATGTGTTGCTCCACAAATGACAAATGGGTTTCTAAAATCATAATTCAGCTGTGTGGCATCTGTTGGATTCCTCTCTGCAGCCTGAAGCACTTGCCTGGCCGTTTTTGATTGGCTCTCAATCGTGGGGTTTGTCTCCAATAACCGCCTGGCAAAGTTACCCGCTGTAGCAAGGTTCTTATTCTTGAAGCATACTGACATTGCATTTAGCAAGGCTAACCGTAAGTGAGGCATTTGAAGGTTGCAGTGGGTGAAGTAGGCAGCAAGCTCCTGCTGGCGTACCGGATCATCTTTGAGTTCCCTTCTTTTAAGCTCCAACTGCAGACCAAGGACATATTCCTTGACAATAGTGATCAACTCCTTAACTTCGTCAACTTCCCTCCTTGAGTCAACCACAATCAAAGGAATCGTATGAAGAATGCTAAGAAAGAGACGGAGGGCCTCTGTAAATTTCCCAGTTGTTGTGGCCTTGTAACTAGCCTTGAGCTTCTCTTCCAACTGTGAGAAATTGAAGACAAGTGCTGGTGGTCCCCTCACATTGGGGCTGGCAGACTCATTCCATCCCCTTTCAACAGCTAGTGGTATCACCGGAGCTGATGAAAATGCACGCAGATAAGTGTGGCTCCCTGAATGAAGATCAAGAAACATGGATTTCAAAGGAGCAAAATTTCTTATTCCAAGTTGCCTGTTCAGCAACCGCATTGCAGTATCAAAATTGCCAGCTGCTGCATGCTCAGCAGCAAGGGAAGATCTCTGGATCCAAATCTGGCTAACGGGCATG
Organism: Citrus x clementina; assembly: GCF_000493195.1. Classification (NCBI taxonomy): domain Eukaryota; kingdom Viridiplantae; phylum Streptophyta; class Magnoliopsida; order Sapindales; family Rutaceae; genus Citrus; species Citrus x clementina. The sequence continues at coordinate 6,194,995 of NW_006262022.1, forward strand.
CCAGGAGTTGGTGCCACAAAAACTGCAGATCGAGCATTCACAGGAGCCTTAGGTGTTTCTGCCTCAGGGGGAAGCTCCAAATCTTCAAGGTCCCATCCTCCCTCTTCTTCTTCACCTTCTTCTGCCACTTCCCCATCTTCCAAGATTGCAGCGACATCCCCGTTTTGTAAACCATCAACATCAACCATATCCAGTTCCTCACCCCAATCACCCTCAACAGCCTCTTCCTCTTCATCCACAGCACCCCTTCCAATATTATCCAGCCCACCTTCAAAGATGCCCTTCATGACTCTTAGAAGAGGCCAATCACCACTACACACAACGGGGGATGGGGGCATCAAAAGGGAAGGTGCTTTTCCCTCTGGCACAGATGGAACATTATCTCCCAACTCAGCTGCTAGTCGTTCAGCAACATCTTGCAGCCCATGAACGGAAGCAGTAATATAAGCCAGAGGCAAATGACCTGCACTCTCCAGGATTTTCACACGTTCTTTGACATCACCCAGATACAAAGCATTATGAAACTGACCCATGACATCATTCTTAACTTCAGCTATTTTAAGCATCTTGGACAGCTTGTCCATGTTCCCGGTTATGAGATAAAGAAAAGATAACCTCTCAAAATTTTTGGTCCTCTGATAAGCATACTCCACAATGCCTGCATTACCCTGGCGAAGAGCCTCCACCCCTAATCTATACCAGTGGTCTTTCTCATCAATCTCCTTAGCTGATGCAACTGCAATTTGAATGTTCCCGCTCTCTAAAGCCAAATTAAATCGAGTTCTTTCATCTTTCACAAAATGGAGAGCAACTTCAGGGAAGCCCTTTTGCTGCAGATAAGCAATCATTGCCTGACCACAAAGCTGTGAGTTCCTTATCATGCTCATGACATGGTCATATCTCTTCCTCAATAGAGACAGCTTGAAAATATACTCTGTTGCTTCAATAACTATAGCCCTGTTCTTCCCATCCCGATCCAAGCAAAAGATGGTGTTTCCAGAAACCTTTGTTATGTAGATTGGGACATCAAGGGTTCTAATAATCCCACTGTCCCCATTTGGGAGGCAGTATTTGATATGATTTAAAGTTGTGTAAATGAAAACACCATTGTCATCCCAGGCTCCACTCTTTACTCGGATTGTCTCATGAAGAGTACACTGGTGCACAAGCTTTTTACTAGCAATGATAATGGCATGTTTGCTGAGCAAGGCAACACTCTCCATGTCATTAGACCATACAACATACTTGACAAAAGGAGTTTGGAGATCACCAAGAACAAGCCTCTGCTGTAGATCAAATATAACCACCCTATCCTCAGCCCGACACAGCAAGTTACCAGTTCCAGCATAGAAAATTGCATCTGCAGCGATTGGAAGGATGCTCTTTTTAACAACCTCATTCTTTAGATTCTTGACCAATACTTGGTTGCTGCTTTTGTCAAGTACAGCAAATCTATTTCGGGCAATAAAAATTGCCGAACCTCCAAGGCCTTTCTTTGCATCTTGCACACTATCACCCCTACCAATGCTGTCTTTAGGTATGACATACAACTCATAAGACCCCCCATCCACATCTGAGCAGATAAGAACAGCATTTTCTGTGGGACTGTAAGAAAGAGTCCTCGGACTTTGATTCAAGCTTGTAGAACCAGGCCGCCGAATTGGAATAACTTGGGTATCTTTTTGAGTTGAAAACTCATAATATCGCAGAAAGCGATCCTTAGCATAAAACAGAGAATCACCACTCACTGCAAATGCAGGTCGTTCCCTCTCCAGCTTAAAGACAATCATGCCACTATCATGGCCTGCTGCCAAAAGATTCATTTCAGGGTGAGATGCTAGAATCCAGAATCTATCGTGCTCGCGGCGGAAAGTTTGAACTCCAGTTCGCTTCGTTACATCCCACACACGGATGCTTTTATCCTCGGAATTAGATACAATTATGTCCTGTTTGGCATGGAACATAACGCAGGACACGTTATTCATGTGCCCCCTCAAAGTGTCCACTTCCCAAGCCTTAGTTTCTGGAAAACAGTGGGGGAAAGGGGGGGAAAAGAGATTCACTTTAATAACTGGGTTTATCGGTGGTAACAGTATAAAAGAAGATGTGGAAATTGCTACGGAATTTGACAATTTTTGTAATCAAAACAATATTCAAGTAGCTTGCTTTAACTAACACAGTTATTCTAAAGTGCAATTCGCAATCACAAAAGCAGAGCTTGGACAAGCAAAGGATGAATTAAAAGCACTGACAGTATAAAAGTTGCATGTCATATCTCATGCTCTTAAAAAAAGAATAAATAACAATATAAATGCAATTATGAAACAAATAAAACTAATTATCAGTTGAAAAATATAAAACAATTAAAGAAAATTTCAAAATTCACAAAAAGACAAATGTTTTTGGCATGCTTTTGTTATATTGTTGTTCCTTTATCATTTTACAATAAAAAATTGCCAACGCAGCAGCTAGTCAAAGATACCCTAATAACTGTTGTTTGACAATCAAAGGCAGATTAAGTAAAAGCACAGGCTTCCATAATTACCGTTCATGCGCCATAATTTAACTTGACGATCATCTGCTCCTGAGACAATGAGAGGGAGGGTGGGATGGAATGCTGCCCAGTTGACTCCCCGGTCATGACCTTCCAAGACATATTTAACAACAGCATCAACACCGCCAAACAGATCAGTGTTCATTTGACTCAACCGCAGAATGTCATCTGCAGGAGACACTGTTTTCTTTCTCAGGGCACCTATATCCCAGACACGAACAGTCTGATCTAGAGAGGCTGAAACAACAAGGTCTTCTTTAGGATGGAATGAGGCACACATGACATAATGATTGTGTCCCGTCAACACAGAAATACAAGTACGTGACTGCCAGTTCCATATGCGGATGGTCTGATCATCACTGGCACTCACAATCCAAGGGTACTCATGATGAAACTGCACAGTACGGATGTAATCAAGGTGCCCGAGAAGAGTAAACAAACACCTATGCATCTTGTAATTCCAAACTTTGATCTTGTAATCATCACCTACAGAAGATAGTAAGTTATTACATGCAGCATTTTCTTTTTATTAAAGAGATGAATAACAGAATCAGTACTGCACAAACAATCCTTTGCATGCATTAGTGTCGCATCCAGAATAGCATAGAGCACAAAGGCTTCAATTACACCTTTTGGTTTATCCATCTAAAATCATTTGACAAGCATGATTGAACCAAAAAATGTACTCAATATCCATAATTCAATCGATGGTAAAAGAAGCCAATCAACTTGGTCATCTCCAGAACAGACCAGATTTATCTTTTCCACTGTTTGACAATACAAGAAAACCAAGATGCATATTAAACTAGTTTTAAATTAGACACTCAAGTTAGATCTAGAAAGACAGACCAATGATACACTGTTATTTTATTCAAGACAATCCAATTTCTGAATAAGATCTGTAGATGAAACCAGATGCTGAATTCTAAACATATCCAAACTTGCAGACACCAAAGTCAAAAGGTCCACACAGCATTTGCATTTTCTTTAATATCCTTATTCGATCTTGCAAAATTCAACAATATGCCGCTAAAAGAAACAGTACTGATCTTCTGCATCCAAAAATTCAACCCACAGATCAATCAGACAACATTGTAAACAGAAAATCTCATTTACCTCCAGAGACGAACAAGGGCTGAGACTTGTGGAAATGGACGCCACGAACAGGGCCATCGTGCTCATCAAACCTGTCGATGAGTGTCCCCATACGATAGTCCCATAGCTGGATCACACCACTGTGAAGACTTGCAAGGATCCATGGTCTCTTACTATGGAAACTAAGTCCCTTCACTCTATTACTCTTCGTCTCAAATTTGGTCAACATCTTCTCCAATCAAAATCAACAAACACCGAAATCTAATCTAACCAAAACAAAAACAAAACAAACAATTCAATCAAATTCCACAACAATGTTCATAGTTAACTAAACCAAATCATATCTCGTGCACCTCGTTTGGTTCCTTAAACAAATATAATATCTACTCTCACTAACCGACCCGTTTAATCGCAAAATTAAGAACAGATCTTCAAGTAAAAAATGACAATAGAAATTAATACGATGTCGTATTCGTAAGCAAAGATAAGGAATCAAACGAAAAGCAATAGACACAGAGGAATTGAATCACAGGTAGATCTAGCAAGATCAAAAGCATTCAATTAAACAGAATTTACAAAATTAAGGAATTAAACATAAATTTACCTCAGATCTGATGACCAGTACGTGAAATGATCAACGGCATGTGATTTGGTTAGTGCATGAGCAAAGCCAAGATCAGCGATGCGAGTTTTGCGAATTTATAAGAGAGAAATTTTTTTAGATCGGGAGAGATAGCTTAAGGGTTTGTTTGTTTTATATGTTCTGATTTTTCAATTTCTCCCTTTAGATCTGAGTCTGATAGAGAGTGTGCGTAGTCCCTTTGTGTGATAAATCTTATAGAGCGGGGACATGAAGGGCATTTTGGTTATTTATTAGGGGCACCGTCGGACCGGAGAATCTTAAATATTTATTTTTGAAAAAACAAAAAATGGAAAAGAAACAGAAATCGAGTGCGTTTGCAAAAAAAAAAAAAAATTGAATTAGCTAATACCGGAAATTACAAAAATATTTGTTATTAGTTATTTACATTCAGCCATCAGGTGATGTGTAATAATGACCGTTAGATTGAGATTTGATGGTTATGATATAGTGGGTGATGTGTCATTGGGTGTAAGTTAATAGTAGACGTTGATCGTAAGTAAGGTGGCAGGAATGGAATAGGGGAAGTCAATTAACGGTCTAGATTACATCTGTTGCGTTGTGTCAATCGTATTTGTCACGAACAATGCGTTACGCGCCTGTTTAATTTATCTGGACATTTGAGAATTTCGTTTTCGAGGAAAATGCTGAAAGCCTGTGATTAAAATGGGTGTTTTAATTGAACTGGTAAATTATATTCAAATAAAAAAAAAACTGATAAATGCAGTTTCTTCTTGTAAAAATAAAATAACTCCAATAGTAAAAACGGATTTCTTCTTCAAAACAAAAACAAATTAATTGTTAAAGTTATCGTGGCATTATAATCATTGGAAGAGTGAAAAATAAAAGGTCAATACAACAAGAGTATAATAATTTTTTTTTTCCAGTTATCTAATCATATTGTGTCACGTTAGTTTGTATGTCAATTTAATTTATAACTCAGGTATCAAATACTGAGCAATAATCCAATTTATTACCCAAGATAAAAGGAATGATTACATACAAGTTCATCAGAAATGTACAAACATCCCAGTAAATGCCGCTGCAAAGAATCCCTCTGTGTTTGAAGTGACGAGCTTTTCTGATACTTCAGCTGACATGGGAGCATATACATATCAAGCAACATTTTGCTACAAAAGCTGAAGAACAAAACAGGGTAGCACATAGTTCTACATTTAGCCGCTCTCAATCAAAGGAAAAGCTTCTTTCTGCTATAGCAAATTAAGAGTAACTTGTAATGTGGAATGGCATCTTCGTTTCTGTACAGATTATTGAGGATTTCCCCGAAGTAACTGTACAAGCTGCTCTGTTCTTGATTGGATGCCTTTGACATATTCGGTAAGGATGCGCTGCTGGTAGGAGCCTCCCTCCTGGGGGAGAATGAAAAGAGAAACATCAGGCAATTACGAAATGCTAAAACTCTTAAACATTAAAGATGCAAGGCCAAAGGGTGTCTGTTACTGTTCGGATAAGTATCCGCTCAATTCGTTTCTTAATGACAGCATAAAATTCCTCTGGCAAAATTTCGCCTTTTCCAACTGTCAATCCATCAATCAAAAGTTTGTTCCATTCTTCCTCAGGAGCTGCAGCAAATAAACATATCTATAAGTGAGGGAAAAAACATTAGTAACTTCGAAACATGAGAGGTTCAAACTAAGAAGGATCTTCCTGGAGAACTGCCAACAAAACAGAAGAAAATGAGCTGTTGATTCTAATTTATAATTCCATAACAGCTTTTGGATTACCTTGAAAATTCACCAAAATACAAAAACAAAATCAATTTATCATGTTAGTGCTTGGATCTCATGTGCTCCAAACAAATACTGGTAGCCTTCGTATGTATGTATGATGGACTTACTATTCAAACCTCAGCACTCGACTTAAATTTTAATAAGAGTCATGCCCAATAACTTCAAAATGATAAGGTTGCACAATCATGACAGAAAGAGAGAAAAGTAAATGAAAAGAAAGAATCAAATAGTAATACGATCTAATACTGGGAACCAAACATGCAGTATAAGCATTAACTACGTCTCCATAAACATATTCTTCCTTTTATCTAAACTTAAAGGTATAAATCATCTACAATGAAAAAAGATTCTTGGGAGCTTTGCACTCCAGGCAGTCACACCACGTATGGCCTAGAAAGCCCGAGGCACAATCTTCTGTCTATCTAATATGTTAAGACAGCAACAGTATATATAATGAAAACTTGGAGTTAAAAACCAAACTGAGTACCAGTAGCCACACTGGAACAGACCTTATACATAACTCTCTGGACATATTTAACAAGCACTGTGTGTTCTCACAGCCAGAATTGGCAAACATCTTTTAGCCATTCTACACCCAGACACCAAGCTCTAGAATATCCATGCACAGAGCCAAATCCCTCTCATTCAGGCTTGCAAGGAGAATTTAGACTATCCATGGAAGTACCATCAATTTTGCGGAGTCTAAAGACTCAGAGCTTGATCTCAGCCATAGGCTGAAAGCGATATAATAGAGCTAGAGAAACTAGTTACTAAAAAATATTGAGTAATCATACAACTTCCTCTTTGCCTAGTAGTAGTACACGGATCATTCATAAATATGATATACTTGCCGTTTTTCTGAAAGCATAAAAACAGGGGAGAAGGTATGCACCTTTAATTATGGTCTCAAGAAATTGCTCAGCCTTCAAAACTTCATTCCCTGCATTAGGGAAAAAAAGGGGACAGACATTATTTTTCTGAATTATAAAATTGAAGGAGTTCAAATTATGAGCTGAAGCAAGCCACAAGAAATGCAGTGATAAAGAGAAGTTTTTTTTTTTTTAATTTTTTTTTTTTGATGCGGTGATAAAGAAAAGTTGAAATAGGGAAAAATGTAGCATAACATTCTTTTGGTGCATAGATGTGCACATATGTGCATGAGAATATTTTCCACTTAAAACCAATGGAATATGAATAAGATATGATGCAGACGAAAAGAACCAACATTGTATTACTTCAAATATCATACTTTAGATATATAGATGAAAATAAAGAACCCATCTATAAGATATCATGCCAACAGAAATTTCTGTGAATGGAAACATATGGAACCTAAAAGGGCAGCTATTATACCTTTCTTTGCATAACTTTTCTTGGACAGCTTAATTGAAGCATAGAGTTGTAAAACCTTTTGCAACATAGCCTCAAGCCCTGGCTTATCCCCATCTTCTTTTGACTGCAAAAGATTAATAAATTCAGTCAATCAATAATTATCTTAAAGATTCAAAAATACGTAGCATCTAAATACTGTTACAATGTAAGTTTTGGCCCTACAGCTTTACATGTATCGCAGCAAAATCTTGCAAGTAGGTTTAGAACAGAAAAAAGTTAATGCAAGTTCAATAGTTAAAATATAAGGCAAAGCAGCATGTAATAACAAACATCTTTTGTTGCAGAAAATTCTACATATGAGGATACTTTGAAGATAAGATTTGCATAGCTGGCCACTAGCAAATATAGCCACGACTATAATATTCTCAGGAGTTCAATAGAAAAGATAGATCAAACTCACTTGTCGTAATTGAGCATTAACTTCTGCAAGGAATCCTTCATCTAGCTGCCCTTCTTGCTCTCTTTGGACAATTTCCTTAAGTTTTGTAAAATGAGTCGCATAAATTTAATTCAATTCAATGAAAATTACAGTAGTATTTCAAACTGCATTTACAAAGAGAATACATCAACACAATGTGTGCATACTAACAATCATACTCTTACCTATTTCTGTTAAAAAAATCATCTAAACAAACAATATTTCTTCACCATTGTGATAAAGTTGAAAAATGCAAAAACTAATCATCTCTAGACACTTTTTTACTTTTTACTTTTTACTTTTTATGCTAGACTACTGGTAAGCAAAATAATGTAAGCTGGAAATCCTCTCTAACAAATAATGAGATATTCTAAAATTTCTAGAAAAGGGAAATATAAGTTGGAAATCTTCTGTATCCTTTGAAGATCTTCAACATAAGAAAATCAATCAATTTATACCGAAGTGTAAAGAATACCTACCTTTTCCATCAGTTTGAGAGCCTCAGGATCTCTTGGAGGCCAGGAAATCTCTTCTTCCTCATGAACCACAGGTTTAAGAATGGCCTTGAGAACATCAGTAGCTGATTCTATCTTTTCCTGCATGGGGAAAAGATACCATCAAGAACAAGAAAAAAGAGTTCATATTAGAGAATTAGGAGGTATTTTACATGGATGAAGGCATAACAAAATCATAAATTGTTAAACTGATAATGCAAGAGAGAGCAAGGTACATGGGTCTTATGGACAACGCGATCCACTATGTTCATAACAGATGTTGCCAATTCCTCGTAGTCTTTCTGCAATAGGACAGAAATAATGCCAAAACCATTATTATAAAGAGGAAACTGCAAGAAGTCAACTACAGGAACACAATAAAAAATTAGAATTAACCAAGTCAAAAACCATGCTTTATCATCCTCTGATTTGCAGGTATCAGTTCTCGCTGCAAGTCGTATCCAAAAGCCTTCATTGAAAGCAAGGATGTTTTCAACGACAAGCTGCTGAAGCTGTTCACAAAAATAGCAAAAAAACATGAAAAACCAGTTTATGTAAATATATTCACAAAGCTCAGCAATAGCTGATATTTTCTTTCAAGTGAAAGCATCCACATTTAGCCCGAGAAAAGTACAAACAAATACCCATTACCAGAAGTATAAGCTGCAGATTTAATTTGGAATCACTGGAGATAAGGTTTTCACATTTGACAGATAACTAACTGTTTCGTAGAGTTGTCTAGGATAACTCAAGTTTCTACATCAGCGTCATGGAATATTCTGCCTCATTGCAATAAATTTCTATGAAATCATATATATGATAGAATAATCGTAATCACTTTTAAGGGTAACATTTTTTACATCTCCAAATGAAGTTGATAAATCATGTGTTTACTCTTGCATGACTAGTACCCGAACTAAGCAACTAGAACAAATGACTTCATGACATTCGATGATTGATTCCTTAACAGTAAGACAGTTTAGTTGCTCCTACAATAGCTCTAACACTGCTTACGCATAAAAGATAAAATTAAGAATAATTGCCAATCCTATCATATAGGAGAACTGCCAGTAATCGAGTTCAAACTTTATGTGAAAATGAAAAAAGGGATTTGATGTTGATTATAAAAAAAAAGGGGAAACAAACAGCAAAGCACCATCACTTACTTCTTTTGGATTCGCATCCCTGAGCATATCAATCAGTCTATCCACTTCTACAGTCTTTTTGAATGCTTCCTCAGGACCCCGACCGACTGCACATATTAAATTTCTCCTGTTTTATTAGATCCAAACACCCCAATTTACCATCAACAGCCCAATCCAGCACATAGAAGAATACTAATTAATAAATAACTAACTCTAACCATTCACTAATACAAGGATTAGAAAAAAAAATTAATCCACAACACATACCTTTTTAAATGATTAGCACTTGGCTACCAGCTGACATTCAAGAGCAAGAAAATAACAAAACAAACAGTTGCTAGCCAGATAAGAACTTCGTATATATATCTAAAAAAAATGGAATATCCTTAAAACAAGATAAATTATCCAGAACCAGTCGGAAACACACAAGAATTCCAGCCAGTTTGAGTTATATCAAATCCAATTCAGATCAACTTTTTACTCCTGATTCCCGACTTAATGAGTCCATAAGTCCCGTGTAATTAAGCTAAACAACAGTGAGTTTCAATCTACACCCTGCAATTCAAGCTAATCATTAATCAACAACTCATTTCAATAATTCAGGATATGTTTGGATTGACAAGCTGTGGCTTTTAGTCTACAATTGCTATGAAATAGAACATTAGTTGCCAAGTAAAAGTGGTTATTGCTTACTATAAACCACCAAACATTTTAAACATTGTACTTTCAAAGTTAAGTAGCAGAAGCACAATATATGTAATTACAAACATACCCTTAAAGCAATATCAAATTCAGCTCTAGGAGAAGAAAAAAGCAGGAGGCATACCTCCGTTTCCACTCAATTGAATTGGTCGAAGAAAACGGAGTGAGCATCGTCACTCTAAAAACCCCAATATAGCATCTCTTTTGGAGCACTGAACACTGCATTACAAAACAAAATTTATTCACACAAAAATAAATAAATAAACGGCATCACTAAGCTTTGAGTCTGAGAGATTAGGAAAATTAATTAGGATTTTGCATAAGTACCCGGTGTTTGAGAGGTGTAGTGATTGGCGCCAAGCCAGAGAATAGCGTGGCCATGGAAATGGTGGCTGGTATCATCAACTATGTGCGGACAATGGCGGGAGACTGGACGGTTATTATGACCGTTCAATTTTCATATCTATAAAGCTTGAAGCTGATTTGATGAATTGAGTTTAGTGATAAACTGAAAATTGAAGATTTTATGTTGTTGGTTGTTAGCACAAATATTTGGCCCGTTTAATAAGACTACGGCGTCGTGTGGTCAGTTGAATAATTACATCGAGGTTGCTGATGTTTTTCTAAACAGCAAAAACTGAATAATCCAATGAAATTACCCAAAAGAGTCTCACGTCCGGTTTGATAGTAAGATTGGACAGTAAACTTAAAAGTTATAACACTAAAATATTTAATAAATATTAATTATTATAACCTAAAAATTATGTTGATTTGATCCACCAATTGTATGATAAAAAACTTGTAATATCTTTATTGTTTTTGAAATTTTATTTTATAAATATAATTTAATTTTCTACAGTAGCTCTAGCATGTAGCTCTGAATACCAAACAAGGGTTCAATGGCATATTTTGAAATTCAGATGTCCAAATTTCAATAAACAAAATTGGTCTTGTGATTGATGAAATATGATTTATGGATAAATATGGTATCATCATTTTTGTTCATAAGATATAATATAAATTCTAAGATGACCATTAATTATTCTAATGGATCATATTTGCTTTTAGAAGCTCTTTCTACTAAATAAAGAAAATTGTGAAAACAAACACTTCTCAGAATTAATTACAACAATTGCTGAGATTGGATATGATTAGAGGTGGCAAAAATATCCGCCCGGTCTGGACCCAAACCATACCCAGGCGTTGTGGGTCGGGTATTACCCGACCCGAGTATGAAGCCGGGTCAGTCTTGGGCATCACTTGATAAACCCGGAACCCGAATTTTATTAAAAAATATATATTATTTTAAATATTTATATTTATTTGACTCATTTATTATACATATATAAAGTTTTAAACACTTAAAGTTTATTTTTTTATGTCAAATTTTATTGAAATAAATTTAAAACTTATAAAATTACGAAAAAATAAAAAATATATACACATATAATATTAAAAAATATAAAATTCGGGTACCCGGATTAAAACACGGCCCGGACTTGGACCCGAATATGTTGCATCCGGGCAGGGTTTGATCATTGCAATACCTGTCACGCTCACTAATTAGATTGGAACTGCTACCAAATATTTCGGGGACAAAAAAGAAAAAGAAAAATTCTTTTCCACCTAACATGAAACGCAAAACTGATAACAAAATTACCGATAACTAGAACATCCTCACACTAGCACATTAAACATCAAACCAATAACATGCTATTGGTAATTAAATTAATTGTTGTCAATCCAAAAAACAAATAATATATCCATCAATGCATAGAATGACATAAATTTCAGTAATAAATTTACAATTTGAGTCAACTGAGTTGTTTGTAATTGATAGGCAGAATGAGAGATTTGATACATACAGTCTGTATTCTTTGTACGGTTTATCTTGCAATAATTTCATTTAAGACTCAGCATGTTTCAATTGAAATACAGAAAGGTAAATTAGTTAACTAATTCAGCGGTGTCCAAAAATATGTGTATAAGATAAGAAATAAAAAAGGGACGAAGTATAAAACTTCCCAATCACAGCTAAGAACACGTAAGGACGACGGATATCTTAATTGCAAAGCTCTTACTTCAAGAAAGCTTGTTGGAGCTCGTCTGGGATTGCAAGAACAACTGGCTTTGAAAGTCTGGTAAAAGGAACGTCGCATCTGAACTGGCTTTCCCTCTGGCACCTTCATACTTCTTATGTCTTGCTATGACGCGAACAAATGGTTTATCAGGCCATCGGTAAGAGTCATCAATACACGTTCTTTAATGACAGCAGTATGTCTTGGACACATGATCAATTATCTTTTCATTAATGGTCCAAAGTTTGTCCCATTCCATAAGATTAATTTTTTTAAGCTCCTTGCAAAAATAAGAATACAAAAGTGAATCCTCCACTTAGGTGATCTCAATACATAACATATTCAGTAACTACACAAATAAATAAGAATAGAAAATGCTTGAACTATTAAAATCCTTTTAGTCAGCTACATTGTTTTACCTGTTCAAGAATAAACTGGCCACTTGTAGACCTCTGCGCACAATTCCTTGGACAGTAGGAAAGCGAGGGTCATCCCATCAATCAACCTTTTCGTTTTGTACAAAACAGAGAAGCTTGTGCTTGCTGAGAAGTGAGTTCACCATATTCAGCCGGCTGAACTCATAAAGGTGAACCTTTCTCACTTCTAAATCATCCTGAATTCTATGGTATTGAGCATTGCGATCATGGTACTCACTAAATCTAAGTGCATGTGTTATTCATTCTTTTGTATCAACAAAAGGACAAGCAAAATCATATGTTGGGTATATCTTGTACTTGGACCCAATTCAATGGTGGGGAACAGGATTACAATGTGTTAAGGAAGCTCATAATGTGTAAAAGCAGTCAGCTCAAGGTTAGCACGTGGGAGAATTTGCTGAGCTAAAGTTAGTTAAGTAAGCAACGCCAGCTCAGCAAATTTAGTCAAGGCTTACTGAGATTTTATTCTGATTGTTTTCTTTTCCGTTAACAATGTATAAAAGGTGTGCTTTGTACTCATTTGATGATTAAGAAAAGAAGAAATAAAATCCAGAATATTCTCTGAAGTTTTCTCAGTAAAACAAAGTAAATTTTCTTAGTAACCAAACAGTACAGATCAGTAGAGTTTACGTTTTCTTTCATGGTATCAAAGCATTCCTCATCAACCATACCATTATCACCAACACAACAACAAACTGAATCACAACCACAAAATGAACCACAACTATCTACTTCCCAGCACATAAATCAAACTCAAACCAGAAACCTTCCTTCACAATCATCACATTCAATGGTAACCAGATCAAAATCTGGAATCTTCAAGCCAAAAGTTTACATAACCACCTTAACCAACAAAGAATCCAGTACTGTTCAAGAAGCTCTAAGTGATCAGAATTGGCATCAAGCCATGAGAGATGAATATGAAGCTTTGCTTAGGAATGAAACATGGTCATTGGTACCATTTTCAGAGGCATACAAGGTTGTTGACAGTAAATGGGTGTTCAGAATCAAACAAAACACATATGGGAGTGTAGCTAAATACAAAGCCAGGCTAGTTGCAAATGGTTTCCGGCAAACTGAGGGTATTGACTACTTTGAGACTTTTAGTCCAGTGGTAAAGGCTTGAACAGTAAGAATTATTTTTAGTTTGACTGTGATGAATAAGTGGAAAATAAGGCAAATGGATGTCAATAATGCCTTCTTAAATGGAGAGTTGACAGAAGATGTTTACATGCATCAGCCATCAGGTTTCATTGATGATAAAAAATCCAGCTTTGTATGCAAGTTGAAGAAGGCCTTGTATGGCTTAAAATAAGCTCCTAGAGCTTAGTATGACAAGCTGAAAAACTGTCTAATAAGTAATTGGGGTTTTCAAAATTCCAGAGCTGATACTTCTCTCTTCTTCAAAGAGATTCAAGGCTCAATAATACTTGTTTTTATATATATGGATGATATACTTATTACAGGACCTGACAGTGGAGAATTAGAGAAGTTTATCTTAGAATTCAGTAAGACATTTGCTTTAAAGGATCTAGGAATACTATCATACTTTCTGTGGATAGAAGTCACTTATGCTGATGATTGTATGTACCTATCTCAGAGAAAGTATATTAATGATCTCTTGTCTAAGGCTGATATGTTGGACTGTAAAGGGTGTGATACTCCTATAGTGATTGGACTGAAACTTCAAAAGGAGGTTAAAGGTTATTTAGGCCAGTATGTTGAGGATGCAACCAGTTACAGAAGTTTGGTTGGAAGCTTGCAATATTTGGTGTTAACCAGACCAGAGATAGCCTTTGTTGTACACAAACTCAGTCAATATGTGACAGCTCCAACATTGCAGCACATAATGGCTTGTAAACGAGTTCTAAGGTACTTAAAGGAAACCATGGATTATGGTCTAAAATTTTCAGCTGGTGGGAAAATGGAAATCACAGGTTTTACAGATGCAGATTGGGCATGCGATATTGATGACAAAAAAATCTATAAGTGCCTACTGTATTATTTTGGAAACAATCTGGTGTCATGGTCATACAAGAAGTAATCTATGGTGACAAGGTCTAATGCAGAAAGCGAATACAGAGCTTTGGCTTCTGCAAGTGGAGAAATAGCATGGATTCAATCCTTGTTCAGTGAGCTGAATATAAGATGTATCTCAATACCTATCATCTGGTGTGACAACATGAGTGCAACGAAGTTAGCTAAAAATCCAGTCTACCATTCACGTACCAAACACATTGAACTGGATATGCATTTTGTCAGAGATAAGATTTAGCAGAGGAGCTGGAAATTCACTTCATTCCAAGTGAAGAACAAATAACTGATGTCTTAACGAAACCTCTCACATTCATTCATTTTAATTACTTTCGAAACAAACTCAATGTGCAGCCATGCCCCTTGAGTTTGAGGGGGGCTATTAAGGAAGCTCATAACGTGTACAAGTAGTCAGCTCAAGGTTAGCACGTGGGAGAATTTGCTGAGCAAAAATTAGTTAAGAAAACAATGTCAACTCAGCAAATTTAGTTAAGGCTTACTGAGATTTTATTCTGATTGTTTTCTTTTCCGTTAACAATGTATAAAAGGTGTGCTTTGTACTCATTTGATGATTAAAAAAAGAAAAAATAAAATCCAGAATATTCTCTGAAGTTTTCTCAGTAAAACAGAGTAAATTTTCTTAGTAACCAAACAGTACAGATCAGTAGAGTTTATGTTTTCTTTCACAATGGTAATAGACTAGATCTCGAAGAGATTTATTGGGATCTTGCATGTCTAACTTCCCACGAAGACATCACTGCAAGCCCCTTTCAGATCCTGCAATCATCTCCTTTCACAATTTCATATTCTGCTCTACACTATTTTTTCTGCATTTTGGTTCAAACCCATCCATCCTTTGTTTCTGCATTTCCTCACGAGTTGTGTCACCCATATAAGCCTTTCTCTGACAAATCAAATTCTCAGCCATATCCATCAAATCCAGGAAGTAGTCCGAAGTGTACGTTACTATTTCATACTTGATGCCCAATATCTCAATATCATTAAGAAGATTATCCATAAATTCATTGTTTTCTTTAGAAGGATTTTTATCATCGAAACGCATAATCGGTTGACCTTTATTAAATTAACGATAATTAACTTGCCAGCTTCATTTGCATTCCAACCATAGAAATTGGTAGCCCGACCAATGTAACAGAGGAGGACATAAGTTCCATGCAAAGTTGACTTACATCACAAAGAAGGCAAACCATGAATACACAATATTCTTACCTAGTTTATAATTTTCTTTTATAAGCTAAAAAATAAAGCAAAATGTTATTAAAGAACAGAAATTTAAAAAGATAAACACGAAGATTGGAAAATCATGCCAATATCATATTTAAAACTATTGGCTTCAAGATCAAATCAAGTAAAAAAACTCAAATTGGAGGACTTCACCAAACTTACAAAAAGGGTTTCTATCTACTAAAGTACCCAAATGAATTACTTGACTAAACAAACTGATAATTAAATGTTTGCCGCTGATTTTGGGTTAATGAATAAAAACCACAAAATCAAGCTAAGAACAATAAATTTGTTTATTGTCGGGGAGCGGGGTGCCTCACTTGTTTGGCTTGTGCAGGTTGTTTAGGCTTTTTGTGGAGTGAAGGAGGATTGAGATGGCAGTAAATATGGCGAGAGTCTGACTTCAGGTGTAGAGGGATGGTGAAAATCGTCTTAAACCTGCAAAACAGCAAAAATAGAGGTCAGAGGTGGAGCCAGGGGTGGCCGACGACCACACTCCAACGCTCAAGTCAGAGTTGGGTTATCTCACTTTGGAGAGCTTGCCAGCTCTCGGTAATAGAGGTTTTGAGGTTGAAGAAACCTTAGTTTTTTGTGGGGTTTGTGTGTGTGTGTTAACTTACTTGATAAAAATTAAACCTAAGTATTTATATGGTGTACCCTGGTCGCCGTGCCACCTGACACTATTTTAAAGGCGTTCTCTGCTGTCATGTCAGGAATATTCTTATTTTCATGCGTATGACGGCTTAGGTGTTTCAAAAATATGCGTAGAGAGTAAATTTCTGGCGTATTCACGTGTTAGGCATAGTGGAGTGGTCCCGCGTACCTCTGTAATTCCATTGTAATTTTACAGGCGTGGCAGGAAAAGTTGGTGGTCCCAACTGTCATAATATCAAACTTTTGGCTAATTCACTGGCTTGACAAGCGGCTATCTCATCTTTTGTAGCACGAGATTTCCTCACTGATTCCTTATTTTTTGGCACGTATTCAACCGATCTTTTTAAGATTTGGGGCCCATCTATCCCTTGACATTTTTACAAAAAACTTTTTATACCCCTACATGGTGTACCTGAGGTACCCCTACAAAAACTTTTTGTAGCACGAGATTTCCTCACCGATTCCAATTTCTTAAATATCGACACACGACACTTCATCATTGGCCTCATGTTTCCTTCCCAAACAACATCCTGCTAATTTCTTTGTGGCGAATGTAATTGAGGCACAAGAAACTCTTGGAGGAATTGCGCATGACACGTGGCGATTTTTTTTTAAACACTGAACTGATGCTTGTCTTCACGTTTCTCCAGCTTCTCTTAGGAAGTGGTAACCGCCTGACACATAATTTGAAAATAAACACTCCTCTACAAAATGAATTTGACTTATCTCTTTATAAAGTACGATTTGTCATGTTTAATTGAAACTTGTTCCACTCCTTTTATGTTATCACTTTATTTTGAAAATCCCAAAAAATCTCTCATCAAGTTTAATTGCTTCCAGTGGCTTCTCCTTGCTCCTTGGCTTTTCATCTTTTCCTTAGCTTTATTTCTCATTCATTTTTGGCTTTTCGTCTTTTTCTTTAGCTCGTCTTCTCCTAGGCTCAATTAACATTCCATAAACAGGTAAAAAATCTTCATTTACTTCCCTTTTTCCTTTTTTTAAAAATGCCTTTTCATGTCTCATTTTCCCTGGTTTCAATCTTCTTTTCCATTTCTTTCTTTTTTCTTCTTTCTTCTTTCAGTCAACTCTCATTTTCCTCTTTTTTTTCTTTTCTTTCTTTTTCTTTTCTCTTTCTCCTTTTCCTTCCCTCTCGGCTGCACTTCTCTTTACGCGCTTTCGGCGGACTCTCGACGATTACTGCAGCGATTTCCAGTGAGATCTCTTTCCGGCGGGTTTGGCGCGGTACTTCTCTCCCCCACATTATCTTCTTCACTTCTTTTTCTTCTTCTCTATTTTCTTCTTCTTTTTCTTCCTTTACTGCGTTTTCTTTGGCTTTTTTTAACACATTTATTTTTATTTTTATTATTATTATTATTATTATTATTATTATATATGTATATACATATATTTCACCTTGCAGTACATGTTTTTTTTTTACTTTTTTTTTATCCAGACTTCTTTTTTTTAAAAAAATCTCTAACAGGTTT
The DNA here is from genome assembly GCF_000493195.1 of Citrus x clementina. Lineage (NCBI taxonomy): Eukaryota > Viridiplantae > Streptophyta > Magnoliopsida > Sapindales > Rutaceae > Citrus > Citrus x clementina. Next base: position 6,213,121 of record NW_006262022.1, read on the forward strand.
CATTGTTCCCATGATAGCCTTTGCACAACTTCATCTTTTAAGCACTTTCTGGCGATCCACAACTTCTCTTGGCGGTTTACAATCTCTTTATCCACAAACTTACGTTTTTTGGCGACTTAAATTTGCTGCTCTCGGTGAAAGTTAGGTATGAATTTTTATATCTATTTTAGTTTTTTTGTTTTGAAAAATATTATTGTGGCATTGTTTTTGGATTTCATGCAAAGTGTTGGTACTTTTTCTTTTTGTTTATGTTTTTATTGGTGGATGTTGGTGTTTGGCTTTTGATGGATGAGGTCTGAAGTTGTGGGGGCATGTTTTGATGTGAAGATTTTCTTTTCAACTTGTGTCTTGTGTTTTTAGGGGAACAAGATGGGGAGAAAAATAGTTGGGATAAAGGGTCAAAATATTGTTGATGATTCGGGGGGTGAAAAGGCCCCATGTTCTGAGTCAGCCCCTTTTGTGTCCATTAGTGATGATGATGGGTCTCCTTCGGGTAGCCCCAAATTGTCCCGAATTGATCCTTGTAGTAAATTTAAAACTAGGGGGAAGCAACTGGTTAGGGCAGACCGTAAGAAAACCCGTGCAAAAAATTCAAGACCCAAATCTCCTACCCCCGTCATCATTCCTGAACCTCCCCTGGTCTCCCCTTATGTCTTTGTAGCTCGTAGTCTCTATTCACTAGGGGGTAGGCCAGCTACTTTTAGAGATTTAGAAAGGGTTAAAGCTAAATATAACATACCTACTTCTGTCCGCCTTAGGGTACCTCGCAAAGGCGAGCGCCCTAAGCACCCCCATTTTAATGGTGTAACCCTTCATATTGACCTTTTCGACTTAGGTCTCTGTTTGCCTCTTCAACCATTGTTTAGAAAAATGTTCACTGAGATGCATATTGCTCCCGGAAAGGTATCTTTACCCAGTTGGAGATTGCTTACAGGTTTGAAGGTACTGTGGCTGGATGTATTTGGGAAGGATAATTCTTATAAGATCTGAGGGGGCTTTATCAGTTGAAGAAGTCGGCTGGTTTATCCGTATCTTATTTTGCTACTTGGGGGTTCACTTACACATGTAGGGTACCTTAAGTACCTTTCATGGCTTTACCACATTACACACATAGTAAAGAAAATATCATATAGATAAAGTGAACGATAGGGTTTAAGACATTGTCCTCATGTTAGTAGTACTTCCTTAACATTGCGGCGTTCCAGGGATGCTTGGCGATTGTTTCATCCATATGGACTAGCCTGTACGCCCTCGACCAACGGACTTGTCTATGCGATATAGGCCTTCCCAATTTGCTCTGAAAGAGCCATCCGAGGGTATCCGGGTGTTCTGAGTTACCCTTTGTATGACTAAATCCTCTATCTTGAATGATCTGGAGTGTACCATCTTGTCATATTAATCATCGATCAGACAGTATTGTGCAGCTTTATACTTTAGCCTCCTTACTTTACTCTTATCTGAAGGCAGATCACCACTCTTGAGGTACCTAATGATTAGTTGCATCCAGGGTACCCCAGCGGTTATCGACCCTACTTCTTCTAGCTTAGGTAGATTAACATTGAGTGTAGGTATATACTCAATAGTGATTGGACCAACCGACTGAGTTGTACAGAATGAAGCCATTTTGGCGAGATTGTCAGCTTCAAAATTTTCTAATTGTGGAACTTTTTCCATCTTGACCTCAGCAAATTGGGATATTAATTCTCTGGTTCTCCCGAGGTACCCCTTCATATTTTCTTCGTTAGCCTGATATTCTGAGTTAATTTGACTGACCACAAATTGAGAGTCACTCTTGATGCGGACCATTTTTGCACCCAAGGCCTTCGACATCCTTAGCCTCGCTATTATTGCTTCGTACTCGGCCTCATTGTTTGAGGCCTTGAACCCGAATTGCAAGGCATAACATGGCTTCACTTCACCCGGATTAATGATTATTACTCCCACACCACTTCCGTGCGAGTTGGAGGAACCATCATTATAAATTTTCCAAGCATGCTCTTCTTCAATAGCTGGTGTGGTTTCGCTCGGGTACCCCAGGATCTCCTCACCCCCAGAGTCATTGGCGAATTCTGTGATGAAATCGGCAATGGTTCGGGCTTTAATAGCTGAGCGTGGCTTGAAGATGATGTCGAACTCACTCAATGCAAGAGACCAGCGAAGAAGTCTTCCAAATATGTCCAACTTCTGGAAGATTTGCCGAAGAGGAAGGTTTGTTACAACGGCAATGGTGTGGGCCTGAAAATACAGCCAGAGTTTTCTTGCAGAGATAATTAAAGCGAAAACCAACTTTTCTATGGCGGGGTACCTCTTTTACGCATTCACCATTGCCCTACTAGTGTAGTATATAAATCGTTGCACCCCATCTTTATCTTCTATAAGCAACAGCGAGCTAGTGGCGTGCTCGGAAACGGTGAGGTACAATAGAAGCACTTCTCTAGGCTTAAGCTTGGCGAGCAACAGCAAATTAAAGAGGTACTCCTTTAGCTTTTGAAAAGCCTCTTCGCACTCAGCGGTCCATTGGAGCTTCTTTCCCGCTTTTAAAGCTTTAAGAAATGGCTTACACCAGTCTGTGGCCTTGGAGATGAAACGACTCAAGGCGGCTATCTGGCCAGCTAAGCTTTGGACTTCTTTGATAATACTTGGTGACTTCATTCCAAGAACCGCTCAGATTTTGTCGGGGTTAGCCTTAATTCCCCGATGTTGCACCATGAATCCAATGAAGTTACCCGAAGTCACCTTGAATGCACATTTCTCAATATTTAGGCGCATCTGATGCGTTCTCAAAATATTGAAGGTGTCTCTGAGGTGCCCAGCGTGATCACTGGCATACACCGACTTTGTTATCATATCATCAATGTACACTTCCATGGTACGACCGATTTACTGTTTAAAGACCTTGTTCACCAAACGCTGATAGGTGGCACCCGTATTCTTCAAACCAAAAGGCATAACCTTATAGCAGTACAACCTACAATTGGTGATGAAGGTCGTTTTATCTTGATCGAGCTCATACATTGGAATTTGGTTGTACTTGGAGAAAGCATCCATGAAACTAAGCATCTCATATCCCGTTGTAGCATCAACCAGCTGGTCTACCCGGGGAAGTGGCAAGCTATTCTTCGGGCAGGACTTTTTTAAATTCATGAAATCTACACACATGCACCATTTTCTGTTGGACTTCTTAATCACGACAATATTTGACACCTAGTCGGGGTACACCGCCTCCCTAATAAACCCCACAACTAGTAATCGGTCCACTTCTTATTCAATGGCGTCATAGCGTTCCTGGTTGAAAATTCGATGTTTTTGCCTAACAGGCCTATGATGTGAATCGACATTGAGCTTGTGACAGGCGATATGAGGCTGGATACCCAGCATGTCCGCATGAGACCAAGTAAACACATCAAAGTTTTCATTTAAAAAATCAAATAAGTTGCTCTTGGTTCTGGTTAGGGAGGTTGGAGCCTACTTTGACCATCTTGGTTGGGTCATTATTACAGATCGAAACAGACACAAGATCATCAACTAGTGCTCATCGATTTTCATCTTTCGGTATCCGAGGATCCAAGGGTACCTCAACTTCTCCCATTGATGCTGAATTGGGACTTTGGGGTACTTATGGTGCCCTAGAAGCTATTACGTCTATTTCCATTGGCCCAGCTTCTTGTGGCGCTTGGGGTACCTGGGAATTCGTAGACCGTTGAGCTTTCTTACGTGCAGCTCTCCGGCGTCTAGCCAGTGCTCGCTTGGATAGGCTGGTAAATGGCCTTGTGCTAATGGGGTACCCTTCCAGGAACATATTGGTAGCAATTTGATAACTCGCTTTCGAGGCGACGAAATAACACCCTTGAGCTAATTGCTGATCCCCTTTGATTGTGATTATTTCCCCGGCGATTGGAATATTCATGGCGAGGTAATTCTTGAAGATTACCATTTTAAATATTGTTAAAAATGGTCTTCCCAAGATGATATTATAGGCACTGTGATGATCAAAAATAAGAAAGTCGATCATATGGACCACCCGATACGGTACCTTGCCGATTGTAACGGGAAAAATGACGATACCCTTGGGAATAACCATGTCTCCTGCAAAACCGATGAGTGGCCTGTCACATGGAGGTGTCACATGAAGTAATCCTTGGCGATTCAATTAGTAGCTGATCTAGGGCGCTTTTAAAGATAATGTCCACAGAACTGCTAGTGTCTACCAGAGTCCTTGCTACCTTACCGGTGGCGACTTTTAGTGTTATAACCAAAGCATCATCATAGGGGTATGAGACACCTTTTGCATCTTTCTCTGTAAAGAGAATAGAGACAGGATGGTCGAGTACCTATGGTACCTTAAAGTGGTTTTGACAAGCGAAGTAGGGGTAAGTCCTCCTTCTATTATCTTGCTTTGATAATTAACTAGCCTCCCGCATATCAGCCACAAACTCTTTGAGGTACCCACTCAGAATCAATGACTCAATTTCTTCCCGCAAATGAAAGCATTCGGCGATGCTATGGCCTAAATCTTTATGAAACTCACAATATTCCAAGCTACGCTTCATATTGGGGTATTTCTGAATTAGCTTAGGTGGGCAAAGCATCCCCGTATCCCGAATATGGTAAAAAATTTATTCTGGAGATTGATTCAAATGATGAAAAGAGTCATATAAGGGTTTTTGTGGCGCTTCCCGTTGTTCAGGCAGTGGCAGCTTAACATGTTGGGGTACCCGGGTACACCAGGAATATTCAACCTCTCCCACGTGGGGTTGGACGAGGTGGGTTATGTACCCAGGGTACTCGAGAGGGTACCTGAGGTACCTCGGCTCTCTTGGGTTTCTCATTGCTTTTCACGACTTCGGCTCTGTCTTCCTCATGCTTCAGGTAACACTTCTCGTCCATTTCTATTTGTTGCAGAGCTCGAGAACGAGCTTCCCCATATGAAAGAGGGCGGTGCTTTTGAAATGATCGCCATAACATCCCTAAACGCAAATTCTTTTCAAAATGAGTGAGAATATATTGGTGACCAAACGTACCATTACGCAACACCTTTTAGTAGAAGCGGGTTACGTACTCGACTAGAGACTCCGATTCCCATTGCTTAATGAAAGCATGCTCGGAAGATGTTATGTCTTGGGAGGAAGCATAACTAAACTCATGAACAAAATCTTTTAGGAGCTGGTCTAAGGAGGATACATTACTTGACTTCAACGATCCGAACCATGATTTGGCTGGTCCGGTGAGGGTATGCGGGAGCATTCGGCACATAGCATTGTCGCCCACTCCTTTAATCAGCATCTAGTCACGATACAATCAGCATGTTCCACGGGATCCGAAGTACTCGAGTATTGTTGTATTTGAGGCATGGTGAACGCTTCCGGGAGAACCGCTGTTCGAATCTCTATGGTGAACGCTTCCAGGAGAATCGCTGTCTGAATCTCTATGGTGAATGGCAAGTTATATGTTATTGGCACTAGAGCATTGATGGGGTTTTGTTTTTTAAAAAAGAGCTTCACTTGAGCTTCGGGGTACTCCATTTTTTCTAGGAACTCGCAGGGTATTCCAAGTGCACCTGAGGATGCTACAGTTGTTTGGGAAGCTCTTTTGGCATTCAACTTGTGCCGGAGATCTTCATGGGCTTTTTGTTTGCGTTTGGTACCCTGGCTACTACGAGAATAACAAGAAGCAGTGGAGTGTTCTTCCCGAGAGCTGCCGATTTAAAACTTTGAACGGGTGGCTAATGGGTCGTGCTTTGGTCTACTTCCCTCCGGTATTTCAGATCTTGGTATGATCTATTTCTCACCGCGTGGAGGCGGAACATCTTGAGTTACCGAGGAAGTGGCTGCCTCGGGTACCCGAGATCCTACGGCTTTGAAAATCGTGTGAGCTAAATCCTCAAAGTGTTTATGAGTAACGAGCTCATCGTCGGGTTGAATACCAGTTGATTGCTTAATAGATTTGCCTTTCTTTAGGCGGGATGCCCTCCTTGTCGAGTCACCCTTCTCATCACTGTCGTGGTCCTCGGCTCCATCATGACCTAGCATTTGGTTATCAGCAAGTAAGTCGGGTGCCATGGTGGTGCAAGCACATGTACTGACAAGCTTAGCACCATGTGGAGGCTTTTTACGCGTGTCCCCACAAACAGCGCCAATTGTTTGAGGCTAAGTTTTGGTCAATGAATAAAAACCACAAAACTAAGCTAAGAACAATAAATTTGTGTTTTTTTTCGGGGAGCGAGGTGCCTTACTTGTTCAGCACGTGCGGGCTGTTTAGGCTTTTTGTGGAGTGACGAAGGATTAAGACGGTGGTGGATATGGTAGGGATTTGACTTCAGGTGCAGAGGGCTAGTGAAAATCGTCTTAAACCTGTAAAACAACAAAAATAGAGGTCAAAGATAGAGGCGGTGGTGGCCGGCGACCACACTTTGACGCTCAAGTCAGAGTTGGGTTATCTTAGGTTGGAGAGCTTGCTAGCTCTCGGTAATGGAGGTTTTGAGGTTGAAGAAACATTAGTTTTTCGTGGGGTGTGTGTGTGTTAACTTGATAAAAATTAAACCTGAATATTTATATGGTGTACCCCGGTCGTCGTGCCACTTAAAGCTATTTTAGTGGCGTTCCCCGCTGTTATGTCCTGAAAATTCTTATTTTCATGCGTATGGCGGCTTAGGCGTTTCAAAAATATGCGTGGAGAGCAAATTTGTAGCGTATTCACGTGCTACGCGTAGTGGAGTGCTCCCGTGTACCTCTGCAATTCTGTTGTAATTTTGCAGGCGTGGCAGGAAAAGCTGGTGGTCCTAACTGTCATAATATCAAACTTTTGGCTTATTCGATGGCGTAACAGAGGGTTGTCTCCTCTTTTGTAGTACGAGATTTCCTCATCGATATTTTTTAGATTCGGGGCCCCCCTATCCTTTGACATTTTTACAAAGATTTTTTATACCCCTACATGGTGTACCTGAGGTATCCCCTGAGAACCTAGGGTATATGGGGTACCTAGGGTACTCAAAATACCCGAGGTAAGTCAATTTCTTAAATATCGACACATGGCACTTCATCATTAGCCTCATGTTTTCTTCCCAAACATTAAACATGAAAAATAAAGGCAGCAACAGATCATTTATACCCATTTGACAAGGAAAACGCAGGAGTAGAGCCCGAGGTATCAGTTGGTATCAAGAAACCCGCAAGCTTGGTAGCAGCAATAACCGATAGCGGAGGGCTATCAGCCAAAAATGCTGACATCTTAATCTCCATAGCTACCACCTGCACTATCAAAGCACCAAAGTCAAAATTTTTAAAAATAATTAACTAAAAAATAATAATTTAAGAGCTAGGTTCGTGGAATTTCTCTTACTCGCAACAAGGAATTATCTAAATGTAAAACTAACGCTACAGCCCATACGATTAGATTAGAATCCTTTAAAAGCTAAGGGTGAGTTGAAATTTCAAAAATTACAAAATAAATTAGTAAAAAAATAAATAAAACTTCAATGAAAAACTCACTAGAGCAATGAAAAGTTATATACATTATTTAACAAATTGAATAATAAAATTTATAATCAAATCAAAGCGATCGGTTTTTATTACATTATGTTTCAAGAAATTGTATGGAGAACCAAACAAAAAAACAACAATTTCAGTACTAGTAGAAAATGACGGCAAGATAAGCGGCCTGGTCGCCAATGAATGATGGCGATAGGGGCAAAAAATGAGTGGCAATGGTGGCGACATAAGTTTGAATTTAGAGAGAGGAGCAAAGAGCAAAGTGACGAGAAACAGGTTTCGTGATCCTGTGTGATCAATTCTATCGTAATAGAAGGGTAAATACTTCGTAACAATATG
>NW_006262022.1:6222195-6232755 GCF_000493195.1 Citrus x clementina
ATATGATGAAAAAATTTAGTATATATTTATTAATTTTTTAAAAATCATTATTTAAAAATTATAATCACTATAAACTATTAATTTTTATTTCATAACTACTTTTTTTTACAATAACTGTAAATTAAAAGTTACAGTACATCAATTTCAAATAAAACATTGATAATCTATTGATATCATATTATTAAATCATATGACCTAATAATATTAGATAATTTTTATGTCTTTATATAAGTTTTGTCATATTGTTCTAAGTAATTATAATATACTGATTGACACTAAAACATATACATTTAACAAGGATAAAATTTTCAATTTTTTACTTATTGTGTCAATTAATACGCCATTATTATTAAATTATCTTAACACTCCCTAAATATATTTTTATATTAAATTTATTTTTAATATGCTAATTTTATTTTAATTTTATATTGTAAATATATTTTAAGAATAAAGAGGATTTGGAACTGAAAGAGAGAACAAAGAAGAATTACTAGAGTCATTTGGAATGCATTATTAAATAGATGATAATTAATAAAAAATAAATAAAAATAAATAAATAACAAATGACAAAGTGTGATAGTCACAGGTAAAGATGGCCAATGGGCCGGGCGGCACGTGTCCGTACAGAACGGCACGGCACGAGCACATTTTGGTGAGGCACGAGCATGTTTCGGTGAGGCACGAGGCACGGCACGGCACGCACGTGGGCCGTGCCGGACCTAGAATTTTAGGCACGCAGGCCTTAAAACACGGCATGATTAGAGATGGGCCAAAGCACGGCAAGCGAAAAAGCACATAATAAGCACGGTTCATTAGTGGGCTAGCACACGGCCCGTGAGCCATTAATAGCACGTGGGCCAAAATATATCTAAGTAAATTTTTTTAACAAAAGGTAAATATAAAATGTTATGAAATTAAATTACAATATCTTGAAATTAAATGTTTTAATATATTTTTTAGCATAGACTTTTAAAAATTAATTTAAATCATTAAATCTTAGTTTAAATAAATATTCTAATCTTTTATGTTTATAATTTATTAAATGAATAAGTAAATATCATGATTTTAATAAATAAAATTATAAATATCATAATTTTATTTATGATATTTATTAAATGAATAATGTTATTTATGATATTTAATTTTATTTATGATATTTATTTAATTATTTATTTATGTTTATAATTTATTAAATGAATAAGTAAATAACTAAATATCATGATTTTAATAAATAAGATTATAAATATCATAAATTTATAAATTATAAATAAAAAATAATTTTTTTTACAAAATTAATAATAAAATATTTTTCATATGAAATATTTTTCATATTAATATTAAATCATAACTTAGTTATTATTTAATAGAGATACGTTTCATTTGTGAATGAAATATATTCTATTTTATACACAAGAAAAATTATGATAAATTAAAAATTACATTTTCATTAAATGAAGTAAAAGTACAATTATAATATTAGTAATTCAAATAAAATTAGGTGTAATTTGCATCACTATCGTTAACAGTACATCCCAACTAGGTTGGCGCCTACTAAACCATCTATCATTTGCAAATTTACAACATTCTCACTAATAAAAATTGTTTCAAAAAGTTACAAGAAAAAAAAAATCTCTAGTCTTTGGAAGTGGCTTCAATGTTCAGTACTCTGCATAATCTAGATCCACTTCATCTTGATCAACATTCAAACTCTCAATTTGTTTAATTAAAGCATTTTGCCAATCTTGTTGCACTCGACATTCAGCATCTTCTCAATCTTTCAAACACAACAAAGAGTCTAATGTCTCTGATGACAATCTTGACCGATGTTCATCTAGAATTCTGCCACCTGTACTAAAAGCTGATTCTGATGCTACAGTTGAAGCTGGAGGGGTTAGTAGATCATGGGCAATAATGGATAATATAGGGAAAAAATATGTCTTACCCATCCAAAAATCTAAAATATCAAAATTTTGCAATTGTGAAGGAGTTGCTAAATCTTCAAGATTGGCAGAACAATATCTTTTTAATTCATTACGATTAGTATCAATACTAGAGGCAACACCCTTACCTTTGAGTAACAAAAGGTGAGCTGGATTTTTATAAGAAGTTGATGCTTGTTGAACATTAGAATATGTATTGCTTGATCCGAATTTATTTCGATAAAAATTAAAAAGTTCATGCATAGAGGATATAATTGTATCAAAATTTGTATCAAGTCCAGTTTGTAAATTTTCACTAATACCCTCAACTAAAAGTTTTGCACCAACTTCCTTGATTGTAGGATCCAACACTGCTACAAAAATAAATAGGTGTGGAATATCTTTCCAATATTTTTGGAATTTTCCGCCATGGTATCACAAATATTTTTAAACATAATATTCTCTCTAAAAGTCTTAAAAGTATAACTTATATGGTACAAGTGCATTAAAACTATACATGAAATAGGCTCATAAACAGTAGAACATGCAAGAGTAGCATCATAAAATACCTTTAAAAAATCCATAAATTTAAATGCAACATTCCAATCATAATCAATGATATGATAATTTTCATCATTCATTCTCTCATTGTAAAAACTAGAAATTGCTTCAGAATAGTTTTGACAAGAAAGCAACATTAAATATGTAGAATTCCAATGAACTTTCATGTCAAGGTTGAATTTTCTCCTTTTCAATCCAAAAATTTTCAATGTCTCCAAAAATTGTTGACGCCTTGAAGGTGCTCTAATATATAAAATAGATGCTCTAATTTTTTCTAAATAATGATTTATATGAGTCATACCAGCTTGAACAATTAAATTAATAATATGACACACACATCTCACATGAAAAAATTTTGAACCACGTGCAGGCATGAGAGTAGAAATATTCCGCAAAAACATATCAATTGCCGCTGTATTGGCATATGCATTATCAAATGATATGCTAAACAATTTATCAGTAATTTCATATTCTCTTAAAACAGACATTATAGCTGCATAAATTACTGAACCAGTGTGAGGATATTCTAATTCACGAAATGCAAGCAATTTTTTTTCCAACCTCCATTTACCATTAATCTCACGTATAGAGTGCGAAGTCACACAAAAATAACCAACCATATTAATACCAGTCCAACAATCAGAAGAAATTGAAATAACACTATTAAAATTGATAAAAGTATTAATTAAAAGTTTTTTCATGTCATGGAAAATTTCAGTTAAATCACATTTTAATGTATTTCTAGGCACTTTCTTAAGTTGAGGTTGAACATACCTTTGCAAAAAATTTATTAGACGTTCATCTTCTGAAAATGTTAAAGGTTGTTCTGCTGCAGCAATATACCGAGCTAATCCTTCTCGCATGTTCTGTTGTGAATATCTGAATGATGTTATACCGGAAGATCCAGAACCATATTGTGAGAGTTGGGTTTGTGTTGGGTCTTGTGGCGCGTGTTTTGTCTGACAAGTTTCCATATGTCGTCTAAGATGTCCAGTTCCACCATTGCTTTTGGCACTTAAAGCAGATTGACAATATTTGCACACTGCTTGATCCACCATTTCACCTTTTTTGTTTTGACATTTTTCCAAAGTAAAACATGACCAAACAATCGATGTTCTTTGTCGTTTGGAGGTAGTAGTAGGATCGGCAGTTGAAGAAGTAGAATCACTTTGACTTGCTTGAGAAGTAGGAGGCGATCGTTTAGGTGGGACAATAAATATATTACTTGGATCAAATTCTGGTGCAGCAATTTCTTCATTTGCAACTTCCTCTCCCTCTTCAACAAAATTAAAATTCTCATCTAACTCGAAATGAGAGTGAGACGTTTTATAAAATTAGTGTTTTAGTAAATAAAGGCGCTGGAATTGTAGTAAAGAAGATTGGGCAAACAGAGACTAGAGATGACTGATGAGATAAGAGAGATAACGAGGAGATAAAGAATTAGAAATTGAGAAGTGAGAATGTGAGATGAATTCGAAAATAATTTAATCGTTTAAATAGAATAAAAAAATAAACATATTAACGGTTAGAAACGGGTAAATAAAAAAGTAAACATTTTAACGGTCAAAAACGGGCAAACACGCTGCAAACCTACAAGTCTACAACTGCAAAGCTTCCTGCAACTCTGCAAGGCTGCAGCAAATTAAACAGTTATATTTTATCATTCATTTGTCCGTTGGAAACTTGGAATTGTAAGGTGAGTAATTGATTTAATTTAGAATTTTTTATTATTAAAAATTAATTGTTGAGGGATCTATCTATGACTCTATGGTACCGATTCTGCAAGACTGTAACAAACATCTCTCGTCATCCCATTCCCACCATTCGATTGTCTATTGTTTAGTTTCTCACTCCACATCCAACGGTTGATGCTGCAGTCTGTAGCTTACAAATTCTGTAAGCTAGTCAAGTCTAATTGTTGAGTCATGAATGCCCATGCTGTGAAAGTGAAATTGACTAGTCAAGTCTATCAACTTTATTGTTTTTTATTTCGGAAAGACATATCAACTTTATTGTTAATTCAATTAATGCAGAATTTTTTTTATTCAATTAATTCCGTTTTTTTTATCCGTTGGGTGAGTAATGAAAATATGAAATTGATTTAAATTTTTTTTGTCATTAAAAATCAGAAAACATTAATTGATAATCAGAGCCCGACTGCTTATACTGTAAAATTGAGTAGTCATATCAATTTTACTATTAATTCAAAAAACAATTTGTTCGTTGGGTGAGTAATTCAATTAATTCAGAAATTTTTTTTAATTCAATTAATTCAAAAAAAAATTTATCCATTGGGTGAGTAATAAAATTAATTTAAAATTTTTTTATTATTTAATAATTAGAAAAAATTATTTTCTAAGTGCACCGTTGTTATTTATTTTTTAAAATAATTTTTGTAATTAATTTTTTTTTCAAAACAACATATTAAATTAAAAAAAATTATGGTTCATTGTTACAAGAGAATCACACAACTATCACAATGTTAATAAATCCTATCACAAGTGTGTTGATGAGATAATATTATAATAGTAAACTAGTAGTATGGGGGGGAGCTTGCATTCATTATGTAGAGTACTTTATTTCTTTGAATTTAAATTCTCAACTCAAATTTTCAACACGGTAGTTGTCAACTTGTCATATAGTGCACCTGCAAACGTGCAAATTGCGGATTTTTAAATAATTTAAGATTTTTTTCCCACATGCCAAGTTGCCAACCAAGCACTTGCCTCACGACTATATTTATATTTCACTAAATATTTTTTTACTTACTCTTTTTACTCCCACCAACAAAGTAAATAAATTTAATTTTTGTCTTTTTATTAATATCTAATATTATATATACACGCCATTATGCTATGATGCTTCACAATTCTTATTCTTCTTCTTTTTCCTCAAACTTTCCAATATTCTAAAAGCCAAAATCATTATGAATCCGCAGCAACATAATATGAATGCAGAAGAACCTCAACACCCTCAAGAATACGGTGTTGATGTAGTTGGACCTCAACAAAATGTTAGGCTAAATCAGCCCAGAAGTCATTTTTTAAATGAGCTTTTTCAAAATTTTACTACAATAAGGGAGGAAATAATAGATAATAGTTTGCATCGTCCTTACAAGCGGATCATCTTGAGGTGCAACTATTGTCATCGAGAAGTTATTTATTCAAACAGCCATGGCACCTTGGGTTTACGTCGGCACGTGTCAAATTGTTTAGCTCGCCACCAGCCGAGATAGAATTAACCTTGTTCGTTTGCCGTATCCATAGTTGTGATTAATAAATGTTTTTTTCATGCTTGTTATTCGTCAATTGATCGTAGTTCGTGTTTTGTAGTTGTAACTTGTAAGTTGTGACCTATGATTTGTTATATTAATATTTCGTAGTTATGACTTATTGTAATGATTATTCGAGGATTGTATTTTTAATTTTAATTAATTATTATTATGATCTATGAAATTAAATTAAATTAAATTTATGTATTATTGTGTTATGAATTATGATTGATTATTGTGAAATAAAATATATAGTTGTGAAATTGTGATAAACTAATAATAAAATGTTAATTGCTCTCTTAATAAAAATTAATACGATTATGATTGTGAATATTATTATTATTATTATTATTATTATTATTATTATTATTATTATTATTATTATGATGTTGGTGGGCTTAAAAAAGCACGTCAGGCACGTGGGCTTGAATAATAAAGCACGCTAGGCACGTGGGCCTTTTTAAGCATGCTAAAAAAAAAAGTTGGTGGGCTTTTTTTGGGCACGGTCCACGGCACGGCACGAGCCCGCTCGTGCGGTGGGTCGTGTCAGGTTCAACTGAAAAAAATGTAGGCACGGCAGGGCCCACCAATTTGGTGGGTCGTGCCGTGCCGTGCCATTGGCTATAGTTAGTCACGGGTGAAAGTTGCCACCATGACTATCACACTCCTCTAGGTAAAGATAATATAAAAAAAAAGTTTAAATAATAAAATAAAGGAATCTAAAGGGCTAAAGGCATTCATTGCCTATAAAAAAAGGAAGGGGAGCTAAAGAGGAGTGGCGAGTAAAGCCGAGGATATTTTTCTTTCTTTCTTTTCTTATTTTTTGGTATATCAATACTTTTGTAATTTATTTTAGAAGTCTGTTAAATAAAATAAGTGTTTTGTTTCTTAATATGAGTGATTAATTTTCTAAGCTGAGGTGAAATGTGAAGTTCAAGAATTCAAATTATTGAATTAATTATTCTCTCAAATGAGTCTTAAAGTTTATTTATTGTATTTTTCTTCCTTACCAATTTCTTTCATATCATGTTAATTTATAGATCTAGATCACTTCATATTTATATGATATTTTGACATAATGTTGATACTTCAATATAATTATGGCACATTAGGTACTTAGTTCCATATTTATCACACTTTAAGTTAGTTAAGAATTAAATGGCATAATAATTAATTGGTGAAATAAATGTAAAATACAAATATAAGAGAGTTGTTATAACTGTAATTTGAAATCCGAGAGTGGATCCCGTAACCTTAGCATATTTTTAAATTAATTCCTAATAATTTCTTTTTGCGCAATTAATTTTCTTTATTTAACAAATTGACTATTGGATTTTAAATTTCATGTGGTTCGACTGTGGACTCACCAGATTATATTATAACTAAACACTCTTATACTTAAGCGTAATAACATTTTTGAGTCGTGTCAATACCATTAAGTTGTAGTGAGTGGTTACGTAGATTTGATACATATGTTTAATATAATTTCATTAATTATAACTTTCGTTTTTGGTTTTGTAGTTTTTAATTAATAACATCGTGACAATCGATGTTGATGAGGTATTGGAGTGAATATGCAGCATATATAGCGTGCTATCTAACATGGAAAAAAGGCCCAGCCCGAATTTTGCTAATTGACCCGACCTAAATTTTTTGGATTTTGACTCGCATTTAAAGGTTAGGGGTCGGGGTCGAACCTAAATATTAGTGCTTGATTAAATTCAAGATAGGTTATGGCCGTACCAGCCCCAACCTGACCCAACCTTAAAACTTTAAAAAAAAATATTTATGTTTATTTTATTATTTATATAATTATATGGTTGAAGCCTTGAGTAATTTTTATGTTTATGTTACTTTATACAAGTTTCAAAACTTTTAAATTTTAACATATAGGGAAGATTATATCCATTTCTTTTTAAAATTTAAATTACTTAAATATCTAAAAAAATCTTTAAAAAATTATGGTCGGGCTTTGTTCTTAACAAAATCTGGTCTAATAGTTCAAATGACTGAGCTTTTTTTTGGGTTCAGGCTTTTTATTTTAGTGATCAGGTCAGACTGGGTTTGACCAAGCCCAAACCCAACCCAACCCATTGCCATCCCTAGTGCCATTATAGCCGATTGTGGAAAAGATAACCAAGTAACCATTGAGCCACGTGAGAAAAATTGATGTGGAAGATGGGAAGAAAATATAGGTGTTTATTATATTTAGCATATAGTTTAAGATGTCTTCTATTAAGATTTATAGGTAAGTGTCCAATAAAAGATGAAGATTACTTTATAATCTAGGTTTCCTATTATTGTTGGGGCTTCTATTGAATGTTTAAGTAAAATTTCTATCCAATGATTAAATATTTGTTTCCATTCATCTGGTCTATGTCCTAATTCTATTATTTAAAAAATAGTTTTGACACTTACTTTTTATTTTTATACTCTATTTCTACATGTTCATGTTTAGATAAATTTATACTTATTAAAAGTATGCTTTAAACAGGATGACATTTACATGCAAATCTTTTTAAAGGGACGAATTTACAAAGTGGGTATTCTTTTGGGCAATTTCGGGTCTGTTCAGTGTTGTTTCTTAATAATATTTTCTGAAAATAAAAATAAGAATGATAATAGTGTCTTGCAGTTGCTGTATTTTGAATTTAAATATACGTCTAATATAATTTTATGTATCTTGTACTTTAAAAACTAAAACAATAATATGTATTTAGTAGACACAATTAAAAAGAATAAAAATAGTGAATATATGTTCGATAGCTTTATTTTTAAAAACATTTTTTATTAAACATTTAAGTCCTACTTATATTTAACTAATGATTGTTTAACTAATTCATACACAAACATACCATAAATATTTTAAACAAAATAATTATCAAAAATTACATAATGACAAAATTTTAGTATTAGCATTAAAAAAATGTTTTCCATTGTCATTGTTTTAACATTATAATTAAGCTATTTATTACAACAATATGAATTAAAATACAAGATAAAGCTTTTAACAAATGATACCAAATATGGCGTAAAAGCACTAACAATATACACATTTGCTATAATAAGCTATATATTTTATAGAATTCCCTTTCATATTCTATTAACAGGTACAATTTATTTCATTTAGTTGATCATTTATTTTTAAATTAATTTTGTAATTCATACATGCAGGACGCGTTAGACATGTTCTCAATTTTATAACTATTAAAGTGAATCTGAATGACTTTCTTTTCAATTTATTGTTTACATCCAGCCACCGAACATGTATTATACTTGTACTGTCAAACGAAAATGAAAACAAAGGCCCAAAAATAGGTGATTAACACTAAAAAGTGTACGTGTAATACGGAAAAAATTATTAATTTTTCACTTAAAGTATTGATTAATGCGCGCATAACTTATATATTATATGAATGCTCCCCAAATAAATTTTTGTGTTAATTTTTATCTTATAAATATTTTTCAGGAATAAATTGAAATTGAAACCGTGAACAAAGAATGACTGCTAGAGCAATTTGGAAGCATTATTGAGGAGATGTAAATAAATAAAAAAATGAAAATATGCGTGCTCTTGATAAAATACAGCAATAAGATTTCTGAGCACAATAGAGGTATCTATTGACACATTTCAATGTGTGTGTGTGTGTATATATATATAATAATAATAATAATAATAATAATAATAATAATAATAATAATAAAATAAAGATAATGCATTCCTTGCCTATAAAAGGCAAGGAAATGCAGAGAGCAATTCATGGAGAAGCTAAAGAGCTGAGCAGAGAGAGCTTAAGCCGAAAGAGAATAGAGTGCAGTTGAGGAATTGTGTCTTTTTCTTCTTTCTTTTCTTTTTCTTCTTTTATTGTGTAATATATTTTCTTATAACGTATTTCAAAAGTTTATCAAATAAAAAGAGTGTTGTGTTTTCTTTAAAGATGAGTGGCTAATTTTATTAAGCTGAGATGAATGGTGAAGCTCAATGTTTCAAACTATTAAATTTATTATTTTCTCAAATGAGTTTTTAAGTTTTTTTTATTTTTTTAGTTATTTTTATGTCATGTTAATTTATAAATTTTATTGGATTTTTATGGTATTTTGACATAATATCGACACATGAATATAGTTTGGCACATTAGGTACTTTATTTTATATTTATCCACACACATATAATTAAATGATATAATAATTAAATGATAAAAGTGAGACAAAATATAAATGAGAGAGTATTAAAATTATAGTTTGCACACTGAGAGTGGATCCTGTAACCTTAGCATATTTTTAAATTGTTTTCAAATAATTTATTTTCCCCCAAAAATTAATTTTCTTTGTTTAACAAATTGACAACTAGATTTTAAAATTTCATGTGGTTCGACCCTGGACTTATCGGGTTATATTATAATTAGACACTCTTATACTTGGGAGTAATACAATTTTAAGTCGTGTCAATGGTACAAACAAGCCCTTATAGTTTTGGTTTTGTATTGGGTATCACATATGATACTTAATTCTTCAATTCAAACAAATACTACGCCAATAATAAGACAAGACGGTAATATAATTGAATTCAAGACGTACCAAATACGCTATCTCTCTCTCTCTCTCTCTCTCTCTCTCTCTCTCTGTGTGTGTGTGTGTGTGTGTGTGTGTGTGTGTGTGTGTATGTATACATACAGATACAAAAAAGATTGTGATTGTTAGTACAAAACCCGAGAATTGGAATAGGTCAAAATCATGAACACAACTAACATATAAAAAATAAGAGTAGGAGTGAGAACGTTCACACCCCATCCTTTTCTCCTCAAACTC
>NW_006262022.1:6232855-6248183 GCF_000493195.1 Citrus x clementina
ATAGGATCGGATGAGGAACACTAGTGGTATAATCAACTGATCGGATGGAGGTACTAGGAATATCTGAAGTAGAAAACCTAGGTTGACTTTGAAAAGGAAGATTTATAACAGAAGGGACTTTTGTGAATTTCCTTTCTAATGAAGGAATACTTGAGCACGATGCTTTATCAGAAAATCTGGATGAGGTGGATCTTCTGAACGATAGTTTGACTCTACCATCTGAATACTGAGTTACGTTTTGTAACTCTGTATTTGGCTCAAGTTGTTTTGGAATCGCTGGTGGAGCGGCTCCTTCAAGAATCCATTCTTCTGGAAGATGGACATCTTTCCATTGAATAGGTTTTGGAATAACTGTGTTGGCTCTAGACAAATCAGTCTGCAAGAGAAGAGTCTCATCTCTTTTTGACTGGAATTTATGTTGCGTACTAAATGCAGTGATCATTGCCTTATATGAGATTTTAAAAATTAAGGCAACTGGGATAGATCCCTCAATCATATTATAATTATGAGTTTTGATTTGTAAAATCATGCTTTTCAAAATATTTTTGTCTTTAAGGGAAATTGTTATATTTGGATAACAATCAAAAGATATGGGACCTTTACAAAGACTAGATTCGATGCTGCTTAGCAAAGAATCATCAAAAGAGATGAATCGCCTATCTCTTAGGATAGCAAGGATAGAAGTATCCAAGCCTTCTTTGGTTAAGGGTTTTATTCCTACTTGAATAAGGCCGATGTGAATATAATTAAAATTCTTTTCTTTTAATTTCTTTAAAGAATGCTCAGAAAACAAGTGAATTGTTTCAAAAGGTTTTGAAAGAGTTATGTCACGTTCTTCAGTCTTTATAATATAATCATTCTTTAAAAAATCAAGCTTTTTTTGTTTTGTAAATCTTTTCTTTAGAAATTTTTGGAAGTTCCCAACAATCAATTGCTTTATCAAAGTTCTCAATAAAGAATTCCTCTGAACTCACAACATGCTTTGAATCACTACTCTTCCCGGAAGAAGAGCTAGAAAAGGATGATGTTCTACAGTGTATAGGCTCCATGGTTAAAACCGTATGGTTAATCTTTGGTCTGATACCAGAAGGGAATAGGATCGAAGGATGGATGTGCTTTCGTTAGATCTCAATATTAAAAACTTTAGATAAACCAATTAATGGATCGGCTTTTCCAAATTTTATAAAATAATAAATTACCAGCTTTGATTATGGAGTTCTTTGGATCATACAATGTTCAAACAAATTTGAACGCGGTTAGTCAATTTTAATAACTAATTGATACGTGGCGTTGTTAAACCAGATCGATGCTACACAGAGTGAAGCCTTTGGACCCAGATCTGACTTAGAACAGATCAATAGTCCGCACGTTCGGGTTTCCAGCCGATATACCAAATCAGTTTTGTTTTACCAAATAAAGTTAAGTCACTTTGAACGTGGTTGATTCTTTTTAATGGGCTATTATCAGATTTAGATTAGGTTCTTTTAAAGGTTTGGGTACATACACAGTACCAGATCCGGATCCCGGAAATGGTGCTCTGAAGGAATGGAGGGAGAAGAGAAGATTTACAACTGAGGATCGAGATCCGGTCTCTTTGCCTCAGAGGAATGTAGAATTTATATGGCAGATCTGATACAGATCAGTCTGCAAGCATGCTTTGAAAAGAAAAGTGCTTTGAAAATAAATTGCTGGAATTTAAATGTGCATAAAATTAAATTGCAGAAAAGTAAATGCTTTAAAGTAAATTGCGAAAATTTAAATTACATTAAACTTTAAAATTTAAAGAACTGAATTTAAACATACATCTTTTCTTTCTGGCTTTACAAATTTTCAAATCTTTCCAGAAGGGAAGATTGAAAGACGGGAAGATTGAAGGTAAAGAACTAATCTGATCACCCAAAGCTCTTGTGATAGAACTATTGTGTAAACAGAAAATTTCTTTTGAACCCTTCGGAGAGAGAGAGAGAGGTTTTTAGAGAGAAGGGGGAGAAGAAGTAGAGAGAGAAGCTTTGAAGAGAGAAATGAAAAAACCTGAGGAGTCTAAGTCTTCCTCTCGGTTTATATACAAAAAGTTTTTAAACTGTTCACTGTAGCGGGATTTTAAGTGCACAGTAAACTCTGGAAAGTTGCACTGTTCACTGTAGCGGGATTTTAAGTGCACAGTAACAAATGGATCGTAGCTTTGAATAGTAGACTCTTTGTAGGAAAATACAATACGGGTGAAGAGACATGTGCGCTCTCACTTGTGTCCAGGGGACCACCCGAAAATAAAATAAATTTTCTCTTTTCTTTTTCTCTTTTTTTTTTTTTTTTAAGTAAATAATCAAATAATTATTTACAATGCTTTATTGGAGAGAAAATGCCAAAACAGTCATCTTCATTATCGTCTCCGAGAGAAATAAAGGGCTCTTCATCTTCATCTTCGTCTTCATCTTCGTCTTCAGAGGTGTCAGCCACTGATGACTTTGATCGTGAGGCGAGGAGTTGTTCCATAGCTTTGAAGTATTCATCTTCAGTTTTGGCACCTGCCAAAAGAGACTGGGCTTTGGATTTTTGGGTTAAGAATGTCTGTTGGGCTTTAGAGGTGGTTAAGGATGGTTGGAGGAGGTTTCTAGAGGAAAGCCAATCTTTGATCATGTTAACAGTCAGTTTGGACTGTTCATCAAATTTTGACCACCATTTGACTTTAAAGGTTCTTTGGAGGATGACTTGGGAATCCTGGGTATGGAAACGAAGGTTCCATGAACAGACCCAAGGTAAGAAGAAATTTGCACAAAAGTTTAGAAAGGGGGGAAATCTTTTCTCTGAGTCAGAGGGTAAATAATGGGCTTTGAAGAGGTTTAGACAATTTGTGGCATTTGGTGTTAGGATTTGTGGAATTGGGCCAAAATGATTCCACCAATGCTGAAACCAATTTGGAAGGCTTTGAACGGTTATCTTTGTGTTGAAGAAAAATAACCAAGAATGAGATTTTTTAGGGTTTTGGATAAAAAAAAGTGTTATACCATGCTTGTTGGTAATCCCAGTAGGAAAAAGTCCGACAATGTGGTAAACGGGTCTCAAAATTTAAAGGGAAGGTTTTAAAATTGTGGAGTAGGTCACCCCACTGATTTGGGCTCAATACTTTTAGGATTGTGGCCGTGGAATAAGCCGGTTCTGGATGGGCTTTGTCAAGGAAAAAGTGTTTGAATTTAACTGATTCAGTTATTTCCAAAATGCTTTGATAATAAGACTGGGGTTTTGTTAAATCCCATGGTTTGAAAAACCAGCCTTTGGGAAAAAACTTTGAAATGCTTTGAAAAGGATCAGTATGGTAAAATCCATTTTCCATTGAAAGAATATTTTGAAAATGGGTTTTATCAAACCAATCGGAGGTTTTCTTTGAAGGTGTTGGCTGAGAAAGCACAATTTGGGAGGATGAGCTTTCAGCAGAGACAACAACATTTTGGGAAGAGGGTTTTGTAATTTCAATATCTTTTTGGGGAGAATTTTGGCTTTGAGAAAGGTTTTGAAGGGCGAGCATGAGCTCAGGTGATTTTGTAATGGAACTCATCCATTGCTTTACTTGGTCATCAGAAGAAATAGATTTGTATTGGACTCCATGATCTTCAACCATTTCAATCCAAGATTTAATGGGCATGGCAGAAGAAAGTAATTTTTCTTTAGAAGGGGTTGACTGGGGTTCTTTGGAAGGTTCTTGGGAACCAGTGTCTTTGAGAACTGCTTTACCTTTATTCTTCTTTGGCGGCATTATCTGTTTTGAAGAAATTCCTGAGTTAGAAAATCAGGAACAGAATTTTTGTCACCTTTAATAAATTCAATATCAAAATCAAAAACACTTAAAATAGCTTGCCAACGTGCAAAGATTTGTTTTGATGCAATGTTTTGAACATCTTTTTCTAAAACATGTTTTGCAGCTTTGCAGTCAATTCTAAGTAAAAATTTTTGATTTAATAAATCACTTTGAAATTTTGTAATGCATAAAACAATGGAAAGGATTTCTTTTTTGATAGTAGAATAGTTTTTCTGGCAGTCATTCCAATGGGCAGAAACATATTGAACTATCTGTTCTTTATCATTATCCCTTTGTTTCAAAATTCCTCCATAACCTATGTCAGATGCATCGGTTTCAACAATTTTAGGTAATGCAGGATTTGCAAGAAATAAACAAGGAATATTTTTTTACAGATTGTTTTATTAATCTAACCACTTTGGTATGTTCTTCTGTCCATGCAACAGGATTCTTTTTTAACCTATCATGCAAAGGTTTAGACATCCTATTGATATTAGGGCAGAAATCAAGAACATAATTTAAACTACCAAGGAATCTTTGTAATTGGGTTTTGTCCAAAATCTTGTCCGGGAATTTATCCGCAAACAAAAGTGATCTCTCAATAGGGGTAATAGTGCCTTTGGAAATATGGTGACCAAGAAACCTGACTTTTGTTTGAAATAATGAAATCTTTGTACTTGAAAGAGCTAGGCCAGCCTTTTTTGTAACAAGATGAAAAGTCTTTAAATGTTTGAAGTGTTGATCAATACTTTGAGAAAAAATCAACACATCATCAATATAAACTATACAAAACTCGGAGTAGGGGTTATAAATGTCATTCATGATTCTTTGAAATTCCGAGGGTGCATTTTTTAAACCAAAGGGCATAACAGTCCATTCGTACTGTCCAAATGGAACAGTAAAAGCAGTTTTATAACGGTCTTTTGGATGAATTTGAATTTGCCAAAAACCAGACTTCATGTCAAATTTTGAAAAAATAAGAGCAGAACACAATTTTTGCAGCAAATCCTTTTTATTAGGTATGGGGTACCTAATCCATTTTAAGGCTTTATTTAAGGGTTTATAATTTATCACAAGTCTAGGTACACCTCTTTCAATTTCAGAATTTTTATTTACATAAAAAGCGGCGCAAGACCATGGGGACCTTGACTTGACAATGAGTCCCTTTGACTCCAAATCATTGATTTCTTTTTTGCAATGTTGCTCCAATTCCATGTTCATTTGGATTGGACGTGCTCTGGTGGGTATTTGTTTTTCATCAAAAGAACTTTCATAAGGCAAATCTACTAAATGCTGTTTTCGATTCCAAAAAGCAGAAGGTAAATCGGCACATATTTCTTTTTCAATAAGGCTTTTAAAATCGGAAATTTTTCTTTGAATAAAATTATTTTGTAATTGACTCTCAATTCTTTGGAAGTTTAAATCCTTTTTTAAACAAAACAAATCATCTTGTTTGGATTTAAGAATGGCATTGATTTTGTGCTGATAAACAGAACAAGCTTTAACAATGTTTAGATTCCTAGTTTTTGGTTTTTCAATAAATGGGAAAACCAGTTCTTTAGATTTTGCTTTGAAGTATATACCATCATAGTTGACAGCATAAGGAGTTATGAGATTTATAAAAGGAGTGCCTAAAATGATAGTATGATGAATATCATTTGTAAGGACAAAAGAAGTTTTAAATTCAATTTGATTATTATAAATCGAGGCTTCAACTTTGGAGCTAACATTCAATTTCGAATTATTAGCGGCAGAAAGTTTTTCTTTTGTCTTTTCATGAAATCTTTTGGGGACAATATCTTCTCTAATGCAATTTAAATCGGCGCCAGTATAAAAAAGAGCAATGGCGTCCATAGCAAAATCATCAGAAAAGATGAGAGTGACTTTAATCAAATACTTTCTTGTGGTGATTTGTTTTAAAACAAACAGAAAATCATTGGGTACTGACTCAATATTTTCTACTTTAATATCATCACCATCATCATCAGGATTAGATTCATTGTCTGAATTATCCTGTAAATGTTTTTGTAAAAGGAGTTGAATAGTATCAGAATCACTTTTTTGTTTTTCTTTTAAATCCTTGATTTCAAGCTTAATCTGCTTGATTTCGTTTTGGAGATCTTGGATAGTGGGTGTTGACTTTTTTGTTTTCTTTTTGTCCAAAATCTGAGTAAGATCATAAGAATTCTTTTTAACAATTGGGACTTTAGAAGTCTCGGCTTTGTTAAAATCCAGAGTTTTCAAAAGTTTATCAAGATATTCTTTTTGAAGATTTGGATCAGAAATATGCTTTACAAGTTCAAGAAAAGTTTCTTGGTCTTTGGTCAAAACATTGATTTTCTTTAAAAATGAATCGGATTCAGATTCACTACTGCTAGATGCAGAGTCATCTGAGTCAAAAAGCTCATCAACTTGGTAAGGATCATTATCTCCCGACATGGAAGATTCAGAATCAGAAGATTCGACAAGGAGGGGAGCTAATTTGGAAAGAATGTCTTCATCGAGGTCAAGCTCATGAAGCCTTTTGCTCATTCTGCAAAATTTTGCAGTATGACCTTTCATGCCACATTTGAAACATGTAGCTTCTTTGAAATTGAATGGGGTTATAGGTTTGGCTTTAAGTTCTTTCTTTTTAGAGAAACTTTGTCTCTTATAAGGCCTCGAAGGTTTCTTATAAGGAAGTTTCCTAAAATCACGAAAAGGTTTTCTAAAGTGTTTAGATTTGTAATGTTTCCTGCGAGGTTTAGAAGAACACTCACCATTACAATCTTTGGAAATAGAAGTTTTAAAGGGGTCATAATTGAATTGTTTACAGAAACCGCCTAATTCTTGTTTAGACTTCTTAAGCTCCCACTTAAGTCGTTTCTGTAATTTCAAATCTTGACAAATCTTTAAACCTTCTTTGTTGACAAAACTGACAAGTTCACCATAGGTGAGCTCATCATACGGAATACGGTTGTCATAAAGGGCTTTGATAGAATTTCTTACCTTTTCACCCAAAAGGGTAGGTAATCCAGCAAGAAATTTTTCTTTCCAAGTAGTATGATTTGCATCATCTCTTAGAAATAATCTGGTGAAAAAGGAGGTTTTGTAGCTTTGGAATTCACTAAGTTTCCTACATCTCAAGTTATGTAGTAGCTCAGCGTTTTTATCACGGAGGTGAGAAGGGTCACCAATGAAATGGAGGGAAATGGTCAAAATGAGAGTTGCAACAGCATCCTGGATTGGATTGTTGAACTCATCAAGAATAGGAGCTCCATTCTCATCGGTTTGGATAGAATTTAGGATGTCTAGTTGTTGCCGATTAGTGAGAAGATGATCCCACCAACCTTTCAATTGACCAGTAAAACCGGCAATGAGGATTTCTGATATGGCACGATCAGAAGTTCCTGCTTGGGTTTTATAGGCATTGGCTGCCATTGTCATTTGTTGCAACAATCCTAGGATATTATACTCAGACATGCCATCGATATTCCACTCATAGACTGAAGATGCATTATATCGGGATTGATTTAATGCACTTGGCCTATTATCTATTGCTAGATCAGGTGGAGTCTTGACAGTGGGAAGGGCTAATTCCCAATGGATTTTGTTTGCTTTAGGAGTGGATTCTTCTTGGAAGGCTTCAATATCCGAAGAGGCTATAGAAGTTTGGTCATCTTTTTCTAATACTCCAATTTTACTAGATTGAGGAGTATCAGGAGCTATCTGGGCTTTGCTAGATGAGGAAGAAGCAGCTTCTATCCTATCTAGTTGTTCTCTAATGGCTTTAGCAAAATCTGATTTTGATTCTTGAACAAGCTTTTGGCTAGTTTTCGAAACCTGAAAAGGTTTGAAAATAGGTTCCTTAAGCTTTTTATCAGAATCTGGTTTTGAAGGAATAGGCTTTTGACTATGAGAAACATATATGGTTGACTGATGGAATTGGTTTTCTATTCTAGTCAACTGTTTTCCTATAGTATTTAAGTTAGTATTACAGAAGTTATTCTGTTGAATAATACTACTTAAATTACTATCAGTATCATTTGGTTTGGGGATTTTGTAAGGTGAAGCTCTGATTTCTACAGGAGGTTCGCCGTGGTCAACGGTTACGCTCCGGAGAGGTAGATGCTCGGAATCGACTGTTCTATTACTTTCGGAGAGTTTCCACTCAGTGGTCTTTTTCCTAATGGTAATAGGATTTGACTCTTTGAAGGGGTAAGAGATGTTGTTATTAGAGGAATATATCTCGAACCAATCAAAAAATAACATATGAACTTTATGAAGATTCACAAATTCATAATAAGATTGTTGGATTTCTTTTCTTTGGTTTAAAAAGTGTTTAAAAAACCAAAGTCTTTTTTCTTTGTTTAAATCAGAATAAAAATCATTATGCAGAAAAGCTTTATCCAATTCAAATTCTTTTTCAATGACGCTAATGACATTTTCTGTAACAGCAGAAAACGTAGGAGATGTTGGAGGAGAAGGTTCCTTTTCTTCCTGACTTTGACTATGTTGATTACTAGTGTAGATCGGATGAGGAACACTAGTAGTATAATCAACTGATCGGATGGAGGTACTAGGAATATCTGAAGTAGAAAACCTAGGTTGACTTTGAAAAGGAAGATTTATAACAGAAGGGACTTTTGTGAATTTTCTTTCTAATGAAGGAATACTTGAGCACGATGCTTTATCAGAAAATCTGGATGAGGTGGATCTTCTGAACGAAAGTTTGACTCTACCATCTGAATACTGAGTTACGTTTTGTAACTCTGTATTTGGCTCAAGTTGTTTTGGAATCGCTGGTGGAGCGGCTCCTTCAAGAATCCATTCTTCTGGAAGATGGACATCTTTCCATTGAATAGGTTTTGGGATAACTGTGTTGGCTCTTGACAAATCAGTCTGTAAGAGAAGAGTCTCATCTCTTTTTGACTGGAATTTGTGTTGCGTACTAAATGCAGTGATCATTGCCTTATATGAGATTTTAAAAATTAAGGCAACTGGGATAGATCCCTCAATCATATTATAATTATGAGTTTTGATTTGTAAAATCATGCTTTTCAAAATATTTTTGTCTTTAAGGGAAATTGTTATATTTGGATAACAATCAAAAGATATGGGACCTTTACAAAGACTAGATTCGATGCTGCTTAGCAAAGAATCATCAAAAGAGATGAATCGCCCATCTCTTAGGATAGCAAGGATAGAAGTATCCAAGCCTTCTTTGGTTAAGGGTTTTATTCCTACTTGAATAAGGCCGATGTGAATATAATTAAAATTCTTTTCTTTTAATTTCTTTAAAGAATGCTCAGAAAACAAGTGAATAGTTTCAAAAGGTTTTGAAAGAGTTATGTCACGTTCTTCAGTCTTTATAATATAATCATTCTTTAAAAAATCAAGCTTTTTTGTTTTGTAAATCTTTTCTTTAGAAATTTTTGGAAGTTCCCAACAATCAATTGCTTTATCAAAGTTCTCAATAAAGAATTCCTCTGAACTCACAACATGCTTTGAATCACTAGTCTTCCCGGAAGAAGAGCTAGAAAAGGATGATGTTCTACAGTGTATAGGCTCCATGGTTAAAACCGTATGGTTAATCTTTGGTTTGGTCAAAATGGCTACAGGTATGGGTTTACAGCCCTCAGCGGAAAACTATCCTAAAACGGGACTTACTACCAGTAAATATTCACCACAAAACAAAACTTCAAAATTAAACACAAGGCTTTAAAACAAGGAAACTTTAAACGATAAAACACTTTAAATTCCAAATACAATTTGTTAGATTGATAGGTTTTTCTTAATAACTCCTAGGCTTGGTGCCCTCTGCTCACCATCTTCATCTTCAGTTCTGAACTCACGCCATTTTAAACTAGCATTAAATATTGCTCTCTATCTCATTTTTTGGATTATGTGCTCTTTAAAGCATACTGATTTATTTATTTTCTTATTAACAAAATATTTGAGATTTTTTTTTAGATATCTTAATTGTATAAATATTTTGAATAAGATCTGTTTAATCATATTATATGTATTTTATGTGATCATCATATTGATCCATATAAGATATAAATACAAGTTATCTTATGATTAAATAAATTGAGTTTGCAGTTGATAAATAAAGTTGGGCGCTCTATTTATGTTTAGACTATAGTAAATTCATTGAATCGTTTGTCTTAATTATGTATGAATTTACTAATGTAGCTTGACTACATTGAACTGTATCACATATGAAATGACTGTCATAATTATTAAATCCCATAGGCATTGATTTTATTGCAATCTCAATCTTGAGTTAGCTATAGTTTCATGTTTGTGATTGTCATTTCATGTGAGTTACCAATGGGGGCGACATACATTTATAGTCAAGATTATCATGTATCTTGGTAGAAGTAATAATAAGTAGTGAGATTATAGATTAACAATAGAGAATTTGTACAATATATCTCTTGATGGGTTTTTGGTATTTGATCATTAAATTCTTTACCCAAAGTGTGTCAACATAATTAGTAAGTTGAAAATGATCATTTGAGAAAACCAGTAAGTGTCAAGGAACAAGATATAATTAAATTAATTGAAAGATTAATATATCAATTTAATTAATGATATGGTATAAAGGATTGTTTAATAAATAAATCAATGCGGCATGGGCTGAATTATAATTCGAGAACACTATCGTACATAGTATACAATTATGGAGGTAAGTTCCAATCTCTTAGTGGAGTAATTTTTGAATTAAATAATTGGACTATTTTAATTACAAGTCTAATTATTGTAGTCACTATAGTATGTACCGATATGATCCTTAGGTTAGCTCATTTAATTGATTTCACCACTACTGGATTAATAAGCAAGATAACTAGCTATTTGGGTTAAAAACCTAAATATATTATTTGGTAAAAGATTGCATTTAATATGCTTGGTATGAGGAGTTTTGTGTTATTTTAGATGGTCTATAGCAAGCACCAGTGAAACACAACTTTTGGTTTAATCTTTTTTAATTTAAATCAAATTTGATTTAATAAAATTAAAAATAGAGATAAATAAGGAGTCTAGGGTTTCTATCAAATAGAGATATAAAGGCCTTATTTTTTCACAAAAAATGAGGAGATGAGCCACAATATAAAGAAAAGAGAAAAAGAAAATTTTTCTCGTGCTAGTTGCTTATAGTAGTGATAAAGGCGCCTTCAAGTTAAGTGCAGATAACACTTGAGTCATAACCTAGAAGATCGTTGGTGATAAATCGTGATCCAATAAGATTGTTGATGACAAATCGTGATTTGGAAGGCTAAATTACTTTTACGAAAAAGTAAAGGTACGATTTCTAGATTATAGTAATTTTATATATTGTATGAGAAATACGATCTAAATATTTGCACTGCAAAACTATTTTTAAACCAACATCTATGTCATCTTCACTTTGGTATTTGCTCCACTTATATATATTGGAATTGCTTTCAAATCTGCAAACTAATGAATTACTAACCCAAAATGAATGTACTATTATTACATGCAACAAAAGTATAATAGCTTTCATCATCAAAACCTCCGATTAATCACCTCCAATTACTTATCAAATAATTATATATATAGCACAATATTACATCTTCCATTGGCAAAGACTCCAATTAATTACTTGATAAAATCATAAGCCCTCATAATTATAGAATGAGTAGTGCTATATATTTTAAATTTTTTATCTTAAATAACTATCTCAAATGATGTGGTATTCATCAATTAATTGATAATGGGCTCCCAAATCAAGTGTAAGAGAAAAAGAAATGACTCAAATTCTAATGAACAAGTTCATAGTTGATTTTCGTTTCTCGCTAAAGCTCCCACCTCTTTCATGACTTTCATGAGATTGAATGATCCCTTTCTCTGCCTTTTGGCTTTGATTGAGATTTGAGACTCGACCATTTGAAAAATATTGATGCTTTTAATTTTTATGTCTCAAAATAATGATTAAATTGATTTCATTTCTTGTTATGAAAGTAAGAGATTAATGTATCGAATCCATTCGGTCTAACTTTTAAAAGAAAATAATTTTCTTAACATATAATATCGTACATGCATTAGATCTAAGAATACCTTAAAATTCGAAAACTAAAGTTGTTGAATAGATATAGAATTGCTCCTCTCAACTTTTGCTTTTTGACTGGGTTATGGTCTTGTTTGTTCAACCATACATTTTAATAACCATATGTACAACATATGTAGTCGTTATCTTGTATGAACAATTAGATTTTACTACGGCACACATGATAATCGTTATCTAATGAGAACTGCATATATATATATGTGTGTGTGTGTGTGTGTGTGTGTGTGTAATGTGAAATGTTCACATTAAAAAGATGTAACATGCATTTTTATTATAGGTGAACGTTCACACTAAAAGAAATATTATGTACAACTACCATAAACCTAACTAGAAAAAAAAATCAAATGTTCTAACTAAGTTATTAGTCGAATAGTAAGATAGAGCAAATTCAAACTTCTCTTATTATTCCATATTTACACGAAGTGTATAGATATATAATGTTCACACTATAAAGATGTAACATGCATTTTTATTATATGTGAATGTTCACACTAAAAGAAATATTATGTATGACTATCATAAACCTAACTACAAAAAAAAAAGTAAAAACAATCAAACGTTCTAACTAAGTTATTATCAAAATAGGAGATAGAGCAAATTCAAACTTCACTTATTATTCCATAATTACACTAATTATGTCCATAGATCAAGATGAAAAAATTGTACAAAATTAAGTTTGATATCGATCATAGGGTGATCTTTATCGTTCTTCAATAAAATTTTGTTTATTCTTTGTTTATTCACAGTTATTAACTAGTTCATTTGGGTATGTATTGATTTCTTATTAGATTGTTATCAATTATAATAAATTAATTATTATCATATTAATAAATTTTGATTTGAGATACTAAATATAGTAATATATTGAATAATTATTCAAATATTTAATCACTTATATATTATTTTTTAGGTTTTGTTAAATATTATAAAGTAAGAATAACAGTGCTTTTTTATTTATAATTGTTCATGATGTAGAAAACATTCATTTTATTCCTGAATTGGAATCACATTCTATTTAAGGATTCTTATGATTCCAGAGAATTCAACTACAGGAGAACTAGGAGCGGAGAGATTTCTCCCTTTTCTACCACCACTATTTGGTATTTAAGAATATTAATTTTAAGAATAAGTAATTGCCCATCTCCAACCTTTACTGCCCAACCCGAGAGCGGACAGCTAATGCATTCCTCTTATTCGGCATTTGATGGGTTTTCGATCGCCTGATCGGTTTCTCTCCTTCTCTAGATTTCTCAATATTTATCTTTGCTTCACTTAAGTCCAAAAAAGTGCTTTTGAAAGAATGGTCTTCCATGCACACTACACCACTTGATTGGGGTTTTTTCTTAAAGAACTGAAGAAGTGCTTCTGCATCCACTTGGTTCTTAAAGACAGTTGTTTATGCTCCAAAAATCTCTGGCTCCCATGTGGGGGAAGTATTGGAACTCTACAATTTTGATTAAAATAATTTCAACAACGTTATTCTTCCCTTATCGTCCTTCGCCTCCTTGAAGCTGACAGCTTGCAAAATCTTAATATTTTGATTCTCCAAAAGATCATACAAATAAATTCTTGTCTTGAAAAGTATTATTTGTCCTCTAGCGTTCGGTGACATATTGTTAGTCAAACCTATCTTCAAATTTTCTTTCTTTCATACTAAACCCCAACTAGAAATCAAGAACATGCATCAAATCAATAATTGATGCAAGCCTTGGAGACTCTCCCTTTGTCATTTATTAATTGTAAGTGATGGTTGATACTCATCTCTAGAAGAAAAAAAAAATTCAAGGTGTAGGAGTAAAAACAAAATTTTATAAAAGAAAAAGTTACAACCTAATATGCAAAAAGAAAAAAGAAAGAAAATAATTAAGAATTTTCCGTGTGCCAAGTAGTTCATTTGATGAAACTTTTCAACATCCTAATTTTTGGGGTTAAACTCAGTCTATTGACCTGCAAGTTCTGTCTTGATTTGTGTTCTTATATGAGCAAATAGCGATTATTATAAATTTACACAGGTTCAAAATTTAGATAAGTTTAGATAATGAGATGATGTAATTCCATCAACATAACCAAAAGTCAACAAGTTTAATGTTAATTAATTAGAGTTAAAAGGTATTATTATTAAAAAGGCTCTAAACCTTGTTATTTGGTCAATATGGCAGCCACACATTCATAATATTAATTATTGAAAGTGACGAATCCGTTCATCTGATTTGGTACGCTAATATCTTTCATCAAACACCAAAAACAACTTGATGAGAAACTACAAAAATTAGAGTAAGAATTTGAATTCAACTCATTTCATAAGTTAATATGTTGACCCATTTTTTGTTTATTTATAGTCGGTTGGTTCATGTTTCCTCTTTTAAAGAAATCGTGTAAAAAGATATCAAAACCTTTCGGATCTTGAATTTAATTTTAGTCAACAATTGATGCCTCCGGTGTAGCCGCAAATCAATCTTAAGAGAACGCACGATATCAAGGAAAAAAATATTTTTGGAATTTAAATTTGAGAACAGAGCCTTAGAATTCTATGAATTTTGTAAACAAGTCGTATCCACATTCTTCTTTTTGTATCAATTATTATGAAATGAATTTTACATTTATAACGATGATATAAAATTAAAGCATATAGTTAATACTTAATATGCTTTTATATTCACTTTTATTTTTTATTGGAGTACCTTATCATATTTCAAAGGAACTTTCAATTGCTACAACAAATCTCATCATTTTCGCTTTCACCGGCCCAATTTTGTTGTACATATAATTTTTTTTTTAATTTTTTTTCTTTCTCCTAAAAGAATTGGGATTTCTTTGCCATTTGTTCAAAATTTCAGTACCTATAATTTTTTAAAAGTTTGTTTAATTATAATATTTCATCCTTTCTAGATCAAAATTCGGATTTCACCACCTAATATAACAATTCTTAATTTCCTTTGTAATCAGAGTGATGCTACGCTTAATTAGGTTGGATACTTAGGTGGCGTTTGTATTTTTGTCTGAAATCTGAATAGACCTGAATTAGTCTGAATTTTGAATAAATCTGAATGTCTGAATCTAAATAATATGTTTGTTTTTTTATCTGAATCTCAGAAAATAAGTATTAAGTTGTTTGTTTTTTTCAACTTAAAAAACTGAAAATATGTACTTTTACATTTGTATCCTTATTAAATTTGAATGTCAAATAAATAATATATTAAATACCACAATATTTTAACATTTATAAGTAAAACTATATTCAAGTGAATACATAATTATTTTAAAATTTTAATATATAAAATACCATAAATTTCAAATTTTATCGTATATAATATGAGAAAGAAAAAATAAAGATATTTTTATGTGGGGTAAATGTCTATGGGTGAGTTTTGGGATAGTCATGAAAAATAAATTATAAAGTAGGGATATTTTTGACATAAGCAAGTAATTGACTTAATTCAGATTTCTCCATTAAGTAAAAA
>NW_006262022.1:6248755-6280473 GCF_000493195.1 Citrus x clementina
TTAAGTTACTTTAAGTCATTAAGTTAAAAAACAAACGACACTTTAGTTTGTAAACTAACTCATGTGTCACCTATGGAGACTCACTAATTGAATTAAAAATGTTAGGACTTAATGGTTATCTATCGTTTGAATCAATCCGACAGTGACAAATCGATTGGGATATAAATAAAGTATCTCAACTAAGATGGCGTTCGTTTTTTTAATCTAAAATCTAAATAAACTTGAATTAGTCTTAATTCTTAATAAAATTGAATGTTTGAATCTGAATGACAAGTTTGTTTTTTTATTTGAATTGCTGAAAACAAATATTAAGTTTTTTTTTTTTAACTTAAAAAATCTGAAAGCTAATATTTTTACATTTATACCCTTACAAATTATAAATTTTAAATAAATAACAAACACTTCAACGAACTTAAATAAGATAATATGTTATCATAACATAAATTACATTCAATTAGATACAACTTTTTATATTCTAAATTAGTATATGTTAATCAATTTTATCGTAGGTCATGATATTTTTATATGAAAAATATTCATAAGAATTTATGAAGATAGATAATGATAATTTAAAGAGAATAAAAAACAAAAATAATAACAGTCTACTACTATATTATTACAATAGGGGTAATAATGTAAATTATTAAATTTTGTTTACATAATGATAAAAATTAATTAATTAAATATGGATATTTTAGAGAAAACTTTTTAATGATATCATTAAAACTTTTTAGATTAAGCAAAACACTAAAAGAATTGGGTTAATAACTTAATGATTCAAGTATTGAAATTTTTTATTAAGTTAAAAAAAAATAAACGGACTTAATTTTACTGATTAAAGTTAAGTTAATTAAGTTATTAAATTAAAAAATAAACATCCTCCAAGTACAATATTATTGTTAAAATTATTATTTTTTAAGTAAAAAACACTAAGTTTAATTCAATTTTTTGTTATGAAAGCACCAACCTTTGAAAGATTCAACCGCCACCTTCTACGCAGTAAAGACTCAATGAATATAATGTACATTTAATTATCGACGCGTTTGGCCCTTGTCTCCATTCACAGCTTTTATTTTAAACATAATTCTCCAGCAAAGAGCCAACCTAGACGATACAATTGCAATCCCACCATCTTCAATACTTCTGTTTGCTCATCACTCTATATTTGTCTCTTTGCTCTTCCTTTCGTTTTCATCATTTATTATACCTTTGGCTGTATCAACTTTATATACATTCATTCATTCATTCAACTTGTAGTTTAGGTTTGCGCACATTTGCATTGTAATTAAATTTTTAAGATAGTCTCGGTAGATTTATAAAATGCATTAACTATTAGAAAATAATCATTCGATGAGAACTATCATTTAAAATTTATGAATATTCATATCGCATCATTAAGAATCAATAATTGAATATGTGTAAGTGAACATGAATCTATAATGTTTAATTACTTTATAGAGTCATGTGATTTATCTTCTAGATCAACATGTTATCTTAAAGATTCATTTAAGTTTTTCTTTCTACTATTTCTAATGATGGGATGTCAAAAAAAAAAAAAAAGAATATTACGGGTGATCTAAGAATCATAACCATTCATATAAATAAATTTCTTATTATCATTAGGTATTCTTATTTTAGCTCATTATAAAAAAAAATAAATTACCTATAAATTAAAGACTCACACCCTCGCAGACATATTAAAGGTCAATCGCTAAAAACCTTAATAAATGATTTTTAGTTGAGTTTAATTTTATATGATAGTTTGGAACACATAATTATTCACACATAAACTCGATATTGAATAAGGATCCAACATTACCAATGTGTGTGTGTATAATCTTTAAAAAAAAAAAAGTGATTAGATTTTCTATTCCAACCTTAAAAGATATTGCAATTCATAACAACTTCAGTCATAATCAACCAATCAAAGCTAAAAAGTTTACTTTTTATGATCGATTCATTTCAATTTTTATTTTTTATTTTTTGAGAGCCGATTGATGATTCGTTTCAGTGAGAGTTTGTCTTACTATCAAATTTTTTTTTAAAAAAAAAAAAAAGACAGAACGGAATTGAATGCAAAATCATTAATTCGGTCAAGAGAAGTTGATTCCCTCCTTGGTCTGCATTACATGAAAATATTTAGTCTAATTTCATTGTCAACCTAATTCCTAACCTGCATTGAAAAAAAAAAAAAATGGACGAGTCACAAGATTCATATTTTATTCTGCGGTGAAGCCCATACAGTCTCTTAATAAAAATATTGAATGGAATGAAACTTTTAAAAGACAAGGAAAATGGGCTGTGAGCAGTAAATTTTAAATCTTTAGGGAGCTTAAATGGTGAATTCAAAAGAATGCAAGTGGTTTGGGTTTTGAGATTACTGCAGCTGCAAAGCTTTTATGACTTATGGGAAGCTACATACCAGAGTGGGCAGTCATTTTTCTTTTTTTAATATTGTTATGCAGGATTATAGATATTACAATTAATATTTACAAACAGATTCTATAATTGGGATCTTTTTCGTGGCATGTACTCCTCTGAAGCGCTGTTCAAATTCTTCAAATCTTCTCAAATATTCGAGAGCTGTCCACTTCACTCACATTTCGTGAGGAATAGACTGACTCCACTCAATTATTTAGAATAGACTGACCTTGGGGACAAATTTAATAATAAAAATTTGAAATAATGTAATGTGCAATCCACAAAAGTTGAAAACAAAATCCTTATCTTACAATTATTACTTTCTATAGACTTCACTGTTAATGAAATTGTCAAGCTACATATAGGCCATGCACAATATGTAATCTAGCTTAATAGGAATCATGTTAGGTTACATCAAACCTCCACTTAAATATTAATTTTTAATTTTACTTCTTTTTAATTTGAACTCTTGATTTCCCTATTTTTACCATAAATGGCTTATCAATTGAACCATAAAAAAAATAATGAAAAGTCCTCACAGGACAATTCTGTAAATTAACTAAACTTCAATTCAAAGAACATGTGGCCATGTGGGATTGTCAATTGCTTGAGTTAGCAAATTTGGACTTTGAATTTTTTGTTTGGAGGGGGGGGGGGAGAAATATCTAGTTAAATTTTTCAAAAGAGTAAAAATATTAATGGCCTTAATATTTATGTTTTTAATTAAATTTAAATTAATTTATTATTTATTTTTAAACATCAAAATAAATTATAAAATTTATTATTTAATATATAAGTGATGATTTAACAAGTATGACTTATCTGTTCAAATCACGAGTATTGTTGTCTTCAATACAATATAATAATATTTAGAGGTTGTTTGTTAAATGTTTGAAATTTGAAATTTTATTAATTTCATACATTTTCTAAAATTTACTTGTTTGTTTTTCGAAACTTATGCCCGATTTTCATAGATTTACATATGAGTAGAAAAAGTAATTTTTTATGACTTTTATTTGAATGGAAAAATGTCTGAATGATAAGTTATATTCTAAAAATATCTCTGTAAAATAACTTATTTCCTAAACTATAAAATCTTATCCTCTTTTTTTCTTTTAATTTATAAGGATATAAATGTTAAAAACAAATAAGATGTCACATATATTCAGATATTAAAAAAAATAAACATATTATTTAGATTTCGTAGACCTATTCAGATTTTAAAAAAAAATCAAATTCATTTAGATTTAAGGTAAACGGTACATTAGATATTGCATGTGGCGGAATTGTTTCATTGTAAATCACTTTCTTATTACTATACGATTAAAATTATAAATAATAAAAAATTAAATTATTATTATAATCGTGCGGTTATTAATAATGTTTTACGGTGGAGTTGCTCCACGGTAGCCGGGACGTATTTATTCAAGGCAAAAAGAGAAGGTGCTGCAATCAAATCAAAAAGCCAGACTTCCAAAAATCAAAATCATTGAAAAAATATATGATAATGGAGAAAAGTTAAAAGCAACCATCTTGGTCTCCCAAAGGCTGCATTCTATTATTGTATGCTTTAAAATATTTAAAAAAAGAGAAGAGCTTTGGGTCAATAAAATAAATGACAGGATGAATGCTACCCATGGCCCACCCCTCTATTTCAGTCTGAGAGTGAAACCTCACATTGGTCTGGAGAATAATTTATTATTACACCCAAAAAAAATTATTATTATTATAAAAAAAACCCAAGTTGCTGCACTCTATATAGGGAAATTTAAGAGCTCTGTAATGTTTATCTTTTCTCCAGAGCTTTCTCATAGTCAGCAGCACTTAAAGAAACCTGCATTTGCATTTTAGCTATTACCCATAACTCCCCATTATACCTTTTGACAGTATTTTCCAACTCAATACTCACTGCAACAATATATTATTATTATCACCAACCTCTTATTTATTTATTTTTGTGGGGTGAGGGTGCTTAATTTAATTTGCATATCATCAAAAGTATTGCTCAAGAAGTTAATTTTTTTTTTAAAAAAAATGAAGATTTGGTGTGATGTGTGTGACAAAGAAGAGGCCTCAGTCTTTTGCTCAGCCGATGAAGCTGCTCTTTGTGTTGCCTGCGATCGTCGCGTTCATCATGCTAACAAATTAGCCAGCAAGCACCCGCGTTTCAATCTTGTTAGCCCCAGCTACAAAGAATCTCCTCTTTGTGATATTTGTCAGGTTACTGCACATATATAAATTATTTTCTTGATTATTAATTTCGTTGAAGAATTAATGAGTTATAAGGTGACAATATTTGTTTGTTTCTTGTGTTTTTGAGTCAATAGGAGAGACGTGCTTTGCTTTTTTGTCAAGAAGATAGAGCAATTCTTTGCAGAGAATGTGACATACCGATTCATAAAGCCAGCGAATACACGAAGAAACACAACAGGTTTCTTCTCACAGGGGTTAAGCTTACGGCTTCAGCTTCTGCTACTTTCAATACTACTTACAATCCTAGCCCTTCATCCTCCACTTGCTGTGACACAACAAAAACAACAACAACATCCATTGATGATCAAAAGAAAATCTCACCATCATCGCATTCAAATTCAATCTTTAGCTCCAATTCAACACCACGAGACAATCACATTAGTGACACCAGCAGCATATCT
Source organism: Citrus x clementina (assembly GCF_000493195.1). NCBI lineage: Eukaryota > Viridiplantae > Streptophyta > Magnoliopsida > Sapindales > Rutaceae > Citrus > Citrus x clementina. Next base: position 6,253,831 of record NW_006262022.1, read on the forward strand.
GAGTATTTGATGGAGACACTGCCCGGTTGGCGTGTAGATGATTTTCTTGATCCTTCTTCATATGCTACATCTACTAATGTTTTGTGTAAGGTTTGCGGTGCGTGCACACTCTTTTTTTTTTTTTAATAAATAAGTAGTGTCGTTTCTTCTGCTTAAACTCATTGACATTTATGCTAATGTTATGCAACATGGGATTTTGGGTTTGTGCAGATTTGTGATCAAGATCTTGAAAGAAAAATGGGTTTATTTTTCATTATTAGAAGATTTAGCAATCTGGGTACCTTTGTTTTCTTCCCAAAATGGGTTGTTAAAGGGATTCGAGGAATCAACAGAAGAAGCAAGAAGATTGAGAGTTCCTCAGATCAGAGGTCAGTCTGTCAAGAAAAATAGACACGTTTGGTTGAAGTTGATATCAAATGTTAGGTTGATTTGTTAATGATCTTTAAATATCATGTTGCTGTGTAATTTCAATATGGGATGGCTTTTTTCTGACTTTTGTCAATGGTTTAATCTCCTCCCTGTGTGTTTTTTTGTTTTTCACATGGTTGGTTTTGTTATATTCTTGTAACATTTTAATGGATTTTAACAAAAAGTTTCATCCTTCTTTGCTGCTTTCTCATCCTCTTGAGTCTTGAATCTTGATTAATGGAGTTGAGAAAGAGAAAAAAAAAAAGAAAAAAGGACAGAGAGACTCCTCAATCTTCATACAAAAGCAAGCATCAATGAAAGATGTAACTTCTTGATTATAAAGGTCCTACCAACAAACAATTCTTTCAAATCACTGATTTATTGGAGCTTAACATACAAATTAATCCTTAAATTCAAAGTGACCGACAACATTGCACGTAAAGTCCCGAATATTCCTTCCGCTGCCACTGGGTCATCTGGTGGGTGGTAAAACTTTTTTGTTAGAGAGATTTGAGTGTCTGTAGGACTCAAATTCTTCTCTTGTACATATTTACGAGTACATGATAGATTTGGCTTTTAAAACATCGCACGCGTTCCGGTTCAAGCCATTCCCGGCTAGAAATATATAATCTCTTCTACAAATATTGATACAGCATTTGTTTTCCTCTTAAAAATTAGGTCAAGTAGATACATTATACTAAGATTGAAAACATGGACCCTATTGCAATAAAATTGATACGACAGATTCTAAATTATATATATCAATAAAATGGCTCCGGCTAAGTTACGCCAGACACAGCAACAATATATCGTAGTAGGACCAGTTATTATCGTTGTGTCTAGTGTAAGTTACGTTTAACGTAACTTAGCCGGCCCCCAATAAAATTATAATTTTATTAAAGTAATATATGTAATAAGCAAAGATATATGAACGGAAAAATAAATGCTTTCACACATATGTTCAAAATGTGTTGTCACTGTGTTGAAATCCTAAAGTTGTAGTCTAAAATGAGGAAAGGAAAGAAAGAGAACCGCAGATTTTCTTGACAACTTCCATAATCAGTCAAAAAGAATACGCCCACCTTAAAATCGGCAAGTAAATTTTGGCGTCCACCCAAATAGCGGTCATCCATCATCTAGCTTTATCAGTAGCAGGATAAAATCTGTTGGTTAAAAGAAGATTGCGTATCATAAACATTTTGAGTAAATGGTACACTTAAGCTGTGCATAATCTCTCTTTCATTTGAAGCAACGTGTTACGAAATATTTAGTATTAAAGTGTTGTAACTTAAAAATTACAACTATTAAAAAAAAAATTACAACTATAAAATGACGTGAAATTAATATTGTGTTATAAATATAAATTTTAAAAATTAATTTTGACAAACAAAAAAGTAAAATTCTCATAAGTATTTTATTATATAATTAATAGATCAAATCAACTTAACTTTCAAATCACAATTATTGTTTATCAAATATTTTAATATAATAACTTTAATTTAAAGACTACAACCGCCCGATCGCAATACCAAACAAAGCCTTAGTATGTCCTTCCAAATCGTGTATCTTTAAGTTACAACGGTTCAGTAGCAATTGTTTACTTGAAACTCAAGCGGAAGCTCTGCCAGTTCAAAGGAAAAATGAAAAATTGCTATGTTGCATAAATATTCAATAAGAAAAATTATGAAGACTCTTGGAGAGCAAATCAAAGCGAGAAAATTGAGGAATCGGTATTTATACAGGTGGAATTGAGAAAAAATTCCTTTCTGTTTCTGTACATAACATTGTTGGAGGATGGATCACAACATTCTGCCGCGTGTTCAAAAACAAAGCAATTCCGAATGTACTCGTTTTCCCATTCTTTTACTCTTTAAACCCCCCCCCTTATTTTACAACCGCAGGGGAGAGAGATGCACAAACAAACTATCGACATACCTTTTAGATTGCTACATACAGAGAAACTAATAAAAGAATTGCACCCGCTGTTGCACGGAAAATGCCAAAGAGGCAAAGGATAACAAACCCTGCATATAGGACAGGGTAAAAAAGGTAAAAACATATTAGAACTTTGCTATTCTATGTAAATTAATGCTTCTTCTTTTTTGTGGGGGGGTGGGCTGTGTGAGGGCAGGAAGAGCATGTCATCTCATGTTTTGTTACATAATCAAGTAGATGGAATTAATACAGATTCACCTATACAACAACGTGATCGGAGAATTTGGGGGAACTAGGTTAGAATATTTGGAACAAAAGGAACGAGCAAAATAAAATTGAATTACCTCCATTTTGAGGGCATGAATTGCTCTGTCAAGTGAATGCAAAAAGCCTATCTGAAATCTTTGTACGACAAATTGGACACTCTGAACAAGCAAGCGAACAAGATTTACACACTGCAAACATAAACCAGGCAGCCAGGCCGAATTACAGGCAAGAATAAGAGCATGAAATGTAGGAAACTTGAAATGCATGAAAGTTACAAATCACTCACAACAAAAATGCCGGCAAGGTAGAAGAATTGCAGCTGTTGGTGATTCAAAACAAACTTTACACATATGGGAGTTGGGATCTCCATTTCCCTGGTATTTTTGCTCCTTTTCCTTCATCTCTTGCATTCGTGCCTGAAAGCAGTATACACAGTTTAAGTGGATTCCTTTAAAACCATTAGTTTTCAAAATTGTATCACATTATGGATGCAAAATTAAGACTGAAACTCTCCAGCGAGAATTATTATATATTTCCATAGTTCCAATTAACTACATGTCTTTAAGCAAACCACCGAGAATATAAACACTGTCCAATGTTTTTTGTAAAAACACTAGAAAGCTAAAGTTTGTCAAAGCTATCTTAGTTTGGTGCTTCTGGGACAATAGAAATGTGTCCAATGGGAGGAATCAATCCATCATTGGAGGGTAAAAAACATCTAACACAACATTGAGCATGTAGCAAAGAAATATAACATCTCAGCATATGGGAAGCTTCTCTAGCTGACAAGATAATGGAGTATAGTCCAACAATGTGTCTCTGTCGATAGAGAATGGTTGATATAAGGGAAAAGCAACTGCTAATTTTGCCTTAAACAAATTAGAAAAAAAAAAATTCTCAACCAAACCACCCTTTAGGTTCAAATTATTAATTAAACTTAAGAGTAAAAGAATCAGTGCATAAGAGGAAAATCATGGAAAGAATAAATGATTACCTTTAGGCGAGCTACAAGTGGTTCTTCCTTGGGAGTTTCATCAGCTGGTTTAGGCACATCCAAAACTTGTCGCTCAACTGAATTCTCATCAGCTGGTTTTGACACTTCCAAAAAATGTCTATCTTTCAGGACGGTATTACAATCAGTTTCATTAGCTTTTGGATCACATACACAATCTTCTCCATTTCTTTGTCTCTCAACAGTGCTTAACTCGGGGACAGAACCCACTTCCTTTTTCAACTTAGCAACAAGCACCCACATGTTTGCCAAATCATTTTCCAATGCTTCTTCTCGTCTCTTGGACTCTTCAACCTTTTTCCGATATTCATCTTCTAAAAATTCCTTTTCAGCTAAGGCAGCTTCAAGAGCAGCCTCCCTTTGTTTCCTTGCCTGAAGTTCCAACTTTAAATCATCAGGATCAAGATTCCATGAATCAAAGTCATCAGAGACAACTCCTGAAATTTCAGTTGATCTTCCAGAGAGACGGCCTTTCCTTCCAGCTTTCATACCATCACTATACTTTCGGTTAACACCATTAACTGTTTGCATAGCAGCACCTCTAGAATGCATCGACTCTCGAGCAGCCAACAATTCTTTTTCAAGTTTGGCATTCTGTAAGGAGATCTTGGTCACTTCACCAGCCAAATTCTTCAGCTCAACAGCAGCAGCAGAAGCCAGTTCCTTCGCATAAGAAGCTTCTTCAGCCAGTTTTTGATTCTGCACATGCAGTCCACTGTTCTCCTCGGAAAGTTGAACATGTTCAAGTTTCAGTTTTTCATTCTCCGTCTCCTGTTCAAAACAAAAATAAACATCTATATTAGATAGAAAGCAAAACCACAGGCAAAGGAGAAAAATTGATGTAAGACAGGATTGTTATCAAACATAATTTTACAACAAACTTCATAGAACATCTTTATGACGAGTTAATATAAAACTTGAAAAAAATTTACCCACATATTATTAAATGTGTTTGCAGGAGATCATATTTCATAGATTCTGTATATTACATTTGTGTGGAATAAATATAAAAGATTACACCCCCAATTTAGGTAACTACCAAATTAGCCTATGCATAACTCTAGGTTCAACGATCTACACACTTAAGAAAAATAATCAATAGATCATACCGATGCAATAAATATCTGCTAGAACAAATTAGGAAGCTTCATAATGGGAAAGTTGACAAAACATTCAACTGTCCAAGCTTAAGATTACAGTGACAGTGACAGAACAAATATCCAAATCAAATGAGAATGTAAATGGGAGCTCATAAAGTCAAGCAATTTTACAGCAACGAAAATGCTCTACAAGCCTGTCATACTTAAGTACGGTATCAAATGGGATGTTCTCTCCTATAGGAAATGATCTTGGATGAACTATTTCAGTTTAACCTCGCTCCAAAGATTTATAAAAGGAAAGGTACAATTGATGGACTATCATATAAAGAGAGATTGCAATTTTTTATAATAGTAGATATTTGTTACCAATCCCTATTTCCATTCATCCTCAAACTCGAGACTTTGAGGATTTCAATGGCAATTTTCCAGCTTTGGTTATGGTAATGGAGATTCTAATCTGAAAAATTGCCATTTCTAGATATGAAGCAACAATCTAATAAATCTTCAATGACGACAACCGATTTGGATTAAACAAGAATGATGAGGATATATACCTGAGCTTGTGCATCAAATCAGACAACTTAAGGAAATACTTTCAAGAGTATCGCAAAACTGAACAATGCCAAATAGGTGAATGGCCAGCAACTATCACCATCCATTCAGTTATGCCTATTAAGGAGATAGAATTTCTTATAAATGAGTAGTTACCTGTGATTGAACTTTCTTTCTCAATTCATCAACATATTCGTCAGAGGTACCCTGTCCAGAAGAACCTGCTGATTTATCGCCATTTTGACAAGCCAACTGCTGCTCCAGTAGATTCACCTTTTCTTGCAATTTCTTGTTCTCAGAACACTGACCATAACCAAGCATACGTTAGCTTAGACTTTAAACACTGACCATAACCAAGCATATATTAGCTTAGACTTTAAACAAACAGGAAAGTATCTTCACCTCATGAATCAACTAGCATCATTCTCAGCCAACAGGATAAACACTCTCAATTAATTAGGCAGATTAAAAGAAAATAATTTGATTGCATTGAATTTGAGAATTTTGAAAGGAGCTTCTTTACCTTGTTCTGCAGTTGTTCTTGAAGAATACGGTTATCAGCTGATTTTATCTACCAAGAATTGGCCAAAATCAATTTAGTTAAATGGTTAACATGAGGTTCCATACTTCAAATATACAATACATTTCTATCATCATTGACAAAACCATTTTTATCATAATTGGAAAAATGGAAGCATATGACATATAGCAAATCCTAGTTAGCTTCAAAAAAAAAAAATTGAATTCAATGTCCTCTCAACACTGTATTACATCAACATAAAGCTCTCACCTCCAACTCAAAAGCCTTTTCATTGCATTGGCTCATCAGCCTAGTAACTGTCTGTTGAAAATAGAAGAATTTAGAAGTTATTGAGGCACTAACCCATAATTACAGAATCAATAATTTCTAGCATATAAATAAATATTATAAACAAGAAATAATTAAGGTAACCACGATAAAATGCATGTAAACTACCTGCTGCATATCAACCATCGATGCATTAGCCATAGACGCCTCTCCATTCTCAATAATGCGTTGTTCTAGAATCCTCATTTGCCTCCGCTTTTCTTGGATCTCTCGTTCCAAATTCTGAATCTGCCATGGAAGAAAGCACACACAAGTTGGTCAGGGCTGCAAAGAATAAACACACTCACCAAGCAAATCAAGACAGTAAAGCTGAATAATCTAGAGGCCAGATACTGAAATAAATAGCATCAGAAGTTTGAAATGCATAGAATTCTCATTAGTATTGACCTACACGGAAGCTAAAACAAAATTCTTAAAGCAAAAGGAGATTGGAGACAAATCAGGTGGTTTTCTGATATTAAAACTGTGACTTCTGAAAGTACAAAAAGCACCACATGCTCTTTCCCAAATCATATCACCTATGCCAACACAAAGCTAACCCCTGCACCTGATTCATTCCCAGAAACTATGTTGATGATAACAAAACACTGATCAATTAGCAGCCAAAGCAATCCAGTTAATATATGGTTTTCACATATTCATAAGGACTCTGCAACAATTATAACTGATTTCTATGTCACCTCTTCTTCATGATGGTGCCAGCAGTTTCAAATCATTCATTAGCAAATTTAAACTGAATTTTAGACAGCACATAGAACAAAGGAAGAAAGCCATACTTGAACTTTTGAGCCATCAGGATCATTTACTGACTGATCTACCAGGCGTTTCAGGTTACTGCTACTGAATGCTATCTCTCCAGCAAGCATTTTAACTTGCTCGACAAGAAGGTCCATTTGATCAGATGTCATCCCACCCTAAGAAAAAAGAGTCAAATAATCATTTTTTTATATTACTACGTTATGGAAAGAACAATAAAAATACAAAACTATGGCCTTGCAATGAAACACAATTCTTAATATTAAAGCAGAGCTGATGAGAGCCCCTAGGGCTTGGCTGAAGGGTTTCAAGTGGCTTTCTTTGTTTGGCCACTTAAAACGCTTGACAAATATATTGTTGCTAGGTCTCATCCAGGTAAGAAATACTTAAAAGATTAAAGCAAAAAGGGACTTCTAGTATTGAATTTTAGGGTGATTAGAACAAATCTGGAAATTCCAAAAAACAGTCTCATTAAGTGTGTGGGTGTGCATGCATATGTCCACGAGTGTCTTCTTAGTGACCTTAGAAAAGATGTGGGCGGCCCTTCTCACATCATATTACACCAAATTAAGAGCTATAGTTCAGAAAAAACATAAAACAAGAAAGTTACATACTAGATAGATAGTACCAAAAGAGTTAAAAGTGAAAATGAGAACATACTATCGGATGTTTGGAACCACTAATAAGTTCACCCGCTTGAGTTGATTCAGTAACCGTACTGCTCGTGGGTGAGAATTCTTCATTCCATTTGCTGGAGGATCTTCTGTGTTTAAAATCAGAAGGCAGATCTGAAGCAAGACCTGAAGCAGAAGATGTAGAGTCCTTCTGATTCTCACCATCTAAAAGCAAAGAACCCTCCCGCAATAAATCCAACTGCACACAACGAGAAGGCATGGCAGAAATAAACCTTATTAACATTTTCAGAATAAATATCCAACATTCTTAATATTGTCTAGTGAAACAGGCAACCCAGTCTCATCCAAACAAGAGGAAAATGCTCTGAAAAGAGATAAATACATCCCCAAATACAAGAAAAAGATAAGTCACGAATAAAAGAAATAAAAATCCCACATTTCTAAGTAACAAAGCATTCACCAAACACATTTATCATCTACAGCCATAAGTTTCAGAAAGCAAAAATGCACAATGAATTCCACCCATATTTGAGTCTCTTTTGAATTTGTTTGTGTTGAGAACTTTAATCAAAGCTCCAGCTTTTTGAAGAGAATTAAAGAATGAAATGGATAAACCACACTTTTTATCCCAAAGAGTATAACAACTTACATCATCCTCACCAACAGAATGACTCCTTTGGTGATTAGGCACATCACTTAATCCAGGAATAGTATTCTTGGTAGAAACAAGTATGAGCTTTGTTAGCCTTTGGATTCTGCTCATAAGAGCAGCTTTGGCTTCCTCTTCCTCCTCCAACCGTGATTGCATTTTCACTTGACCTTCTTCTAACTATTTATGAACACCAAACAATACTTCTGAATATTAGTAATCAAACTAGTTCAACATCACAATTATGTACGACAAAGAAAAAGGAAAGAAAAGACAGAGGGAAAAAATTTTGAAAAAATTAAACCTTTTGTCTTAAGGTCATAAGCTCCTCATGACTAACACCAACAAGGATGCCCCTCTTCAGTTGATCAAGTTCTTCTTTGAGGCTTGAAATTTCTCTTTGATACTTCTTAATCAGTGATTTCTCATCAATAATCTGAAGAAAGTTTTAGAAGGAGTGTTAGACTTAATTAGGGCTAAAAAAATATAATCTAGCACAACCCAACACCAAAAGGCCAGGTGCTTTGTTCAATAGACAGGAACCTGATCACATACGGGTCACAAAACCACACTGGTACGAGAGTTAGGTCAGGAAGGGAATTAATTACACATCCCACACGGAGCCCAAGTACCCTGGATTTATTATGTAAAACTTTTATACATGAGTACTCAAATCAATCTTTAGGTTTTCCTTTTGTTTTATGCAGAGACAAGTTTCTGCCACCCATTCACAAAGCCTCATATCCTCTATCTCCATCAAATAAACATTTTTTTGGAAAATTTAGCCATTGTTGAATAAGGTTTTGGAAAGATTGAAAGAAAAGAATCCAATGTCACCTAAGAGACACCTCAGTTTCACTATTTTTGAGAGATATGGTTTCTTTTTCTTGCTTTCTTTGTTTTTTCGGACTGAAGAACTGGCTTTAGCTTGAAGCCAGTAATAGCCTACTTGCTTTTAAGGCCATGGTTCAAACTTCAAACTACAATGAGGCTTATCGTCCTTTTAGAGCTTCTAATGCATTCTTGTTTTGGAGTTGAAAAACACCATGAGTCAACTAGTGGTGCTGATAATGTTTGAAGCCATTTAAGATTTTAGACCATATCAGGCTTGCAAGCTGGTTATGGAATTCAATAGCTTAAGTTGACATCGAGAAGTGATGATTGGTAATAGGGCAGTTGTCAACTGCTCCTTGAATGGCAAGTGGTAGCAATGGGAGTACATTTCTCATGACAGGGCAACGATTAGAGACAGGAGGCTTTGCAATATATTAGAGCCAGCGAAAGTTCTTGGTGTAACAGTGAGAGGAAAGGTAAGAGGATCTCCAGTTGTACCTTATCTCACATTGCCAATGTTAAACTGCAAAGAATACGAACCTTATTCCTTGAGGCATATATTTCCACTCGCTTAGCCCTGCTCGCAAACTTCAGTGTATTATGAGTTTCTTCCATACTACTAGATGCAGGAGTAACTGTACATATAAGCTGTAACACATCAAATATAAAGTAAATGAGTTTTCACCACCTTGTAATCAAGGACATGTAGTTGAATACTGACATTTACAAAGATTGTCTATTTCTGCTTCTAAAGAAAAATAAAAAATAAAAATGGAACAATAAATTATAGTTGTATAAGGAAATAAGGCAATATAAATTTACAGTGGAATTCAATTTTTGCATGGGTACCAGGTGCCATCAGATGAATTGCACGCACAAATAAATTTAATAATATCACAAAATAATATAAAAGGTTGAGATAACCATCTTATCAACAACATTATCACTGCATCTCAAACTCACCGAAACATGTCCATGCCCACTCAGTGAAGATTGCAAAAGACGAGTAAGCTTGGAATCTCGATAGGGAACATGAGATGCCTTCCCTTCACTCAACTTTCCTATGACCTTCACATTACATCCATATAATCAAATTTTAAGTATCAAAATAAGTCACATTTACAGAGATAGTTAGAAATACAATATTTTCCTCAATATGAGTATATGCACACTAAATCCAAGCATCAAATTCAAATGAGTAGTTTTAGTATCTGTATGCTGTAGATAACTACTTTCTCAACACTCTTAAGATTGTATCCTACCAACCTATCATCACTGAAGCAAATAATTTACAAGCCACACTTAAGTTGTTAATAGACAGGAATCAAGATTTTACATCAGTTTAACTTTTATTTAAGAAACAAGGTCATTTGAGATCAGTACAGGAAAATCAACAATAGGAAATTTCATCATAACAGTAAAATGAGATCCTTCTGTTTACATACTGTTCCAAGAGTTAGAAGACTTTTGTTTATGTAAGATCCTTCTTTTCTTCTTAACCCAGTAGTCTCAGTTTTTGAACTCTCTGATCCAGCAAGATCGATCAAATTCTGAAACCAAAACAAAACAAAAAAAGGAAAAGAAGAGATTGAAAATAGTTGTTGAGACAAACCATATAACTGAAACAAATAAGCTGTTTTGACCGAGAGAAAAAACCACCGTACAAGTTGAGAGAAGATGACTCCATCATATTCATCACCATGGTCACTACTTTCAATCATCTGCAAATACGACAGCAAGTTTGAACCGTGTGAATGAGAAGATGGTAAACTCTTCATCAATATTGTCGTTTATATCCAATATCCTCTTGAGTTCCTGGCCTATAAAACTTAAAATACTCTCCAAGCCTTCAAGTGCAACTGAAGCTTTTGCAATTTTAAACAGAAACAAGGAATGCAACAATTCACATATCATGAAAAAGAAATCTTAATTAATGGGCTCATGAGGTGTTGGCCAAATCACCAAACCCATGGTTTGCTCCCACAAACCTCTGCCTGGAATGGGAGTAGATTTCACCCAAGATGGTCCAGACATCCAAGCTATGATATACTAAGACTAATCTAGGCCTGATTCTCATAATGATGAAACCAATCTTTAAGGACAAATAAGTTTGGAAGGGCATGTACAAATCAGTTTGCAAATCAGGAAATGAATGCAAAGCATTCAAGAATCTGAATGAAACAGAAATACAACATAGTAATAGTCCAAGGAACTATAAAATTTAGCAGAGTGTGTGTGAAGAAAAATTACCAGTGTAAAAATGGTATGACTTCGGCTACTCAACAGATTAAAATTATTTGAGCCAACATGACGATGCTCTGCCATGAAGATACATTAGTTAAAAGACTCGTAGTAAGAAAATTTGAGATGGTGAAGAAGACTAAAATCTGGAAAAGAAGGAAGAAAACTGCAGGAGCAAACCCAGTAGATACCTTCCCCAGCAGCAATAAAAGAAAGTGCATGCCCAGGAGACAATACCACTTCTTCTTTTATACCCTCAACATAAGTGCCCTGAAAATGTAAATCTGGTGTAAGTCATATCAACATCATGAAATCAAATGTTATCAATTTTTCCAAATTGGAGTGGGTGGATTGACAGCAACACAGATTCCAGGAAAAAAATCGTTTTCTTCCAAGCTCTATATGAACAACAAATAAAAACCTCTTAGGTTACAAAAGGAAGCAAAACATCTTCAATCATTGATATTCTGCTTGAAACTTTAGAAGTTTAAATTGCAGCAGTGAACTGTCAATTTGTTAACAAGATATACTATTATAATAAGTTGCCAAGCAAATATGTAGATGATGTTGATAAAAAGAAAACAATCAGAAGCACCATATTGAGGTTAAAAGGAGATTAAAAATCTCAAAATGCCAAAACCTGAGCATCTTCTCTAACGCGCAAATTTTGACCTGTTGGATCAAGCAAGTCATTTATCACCTGATACAAGAAGCAGTGTTAGCACCAGAAATCAAATGTTACACGTCTGAAAGTAACTAGATTAACCAAATAACACCTTCAGAATTGATAGTAATCAGTTTTCTGGAATTCAGGATGAACACTCAGATTCCACAAAGATTTAATAAAACAGACAAGTTGGCAATTAAACTATATAAATTACCAATTGCTAATGGCATATCATAAATTGGAAATGACAGCTGTAAAGAGCCACTCACCTCATTGTAGATTTCAAGATATGACACACGGAGTAAGAACTCTCTTCCTGGAGTCTGATGAGAAAATTCAGTTAGTGATCCAAACTTTATCCATGATAAGGTAATTATCAACGAGAAAAATAAAAGTAACCGGCATTACACTGGATAGTGATGCCAGCTTGTTGTAAACAAACTAAACAATAGAATAGCACTATTTATAACCAGGGTAGGGGCAATTATAGGAAAATTTAGCAGTTTTCTTAGAAACCAGAAGTCAAAATTTTGATTTCTCCCATAGATAGAATGTGCAAGGCAATTAACCTATGAGATTCTAATGTAAAGTGACAAAATGACCAAATGAGAGGAGGAAATGTTACATACAACTAAAGTATTAGGACAACTAGTTGAAACTAAAAAGACAATAGAAAATAATATGTAGTGAAAGTTAAACAAGAAAAACTTGGACAGAGTCAAGCAACATGAAATTCATTGTTATATCTCAAATGCACTAGATTTGAACACTTACATCTTGGATAATGCTGAACACATCCTTTATAGCCAATGGTATAATTCCAGGAGAATTGTGATCTCCCTGTTGACAAAATATAAAGAAACATCATACACTAGCCAACTAATAGATTGTAACATTTTTATGTGATATGTAACATGAACCTACAACCAATACCAATCTCATATTTAGAACTGAAAAAATAGAACCACTTGAAATGAAAAGAAAACAAAATACATAAAAAAGTATTCCAAGAAAACATATTATGCTATGGTAAAAGCACTAAAATTCAACACAAAATATCATGAATAATGTGATTCAAAGAGTTACCATATCCACATGTATTGATGTATTAACAATCATAAACAGACATTTAGTCACATTTACAGAACATTGGAAGTAACATACATCACTTCCAGCAAGCACCATAGGAAGTCACTTGGAAAATCTTTGGATGAGGGTGGGACGGGTGTTAACACTGATTTTCTTACAAGTAATATACCAAAACAATTCCAAATAATTATAGCTCAGGTCTCTTGCCAAATAAGGGTTTCCACAAAGAAATGCGGTTCAATCTATGGGGAAACAAATGTAATGAAGATGGAACTAGAAAGTGCAAATGTGAAACATATTATGCCACTAAAATGAAGTTCAAGTGTTAACTGTCACTATGAAACATAAGATATCTCAATTATTCTTTCATCAAACCATCACAAAAAGTCAATGGCATCCAATTTATGTGGTACGTATTCAATCCTGTAATTATTGGAGCCAACATATGCAATAAACATTCAATCCTGTAATCTAGTTCTCATCAATCATTATTTTTTAAAGTTCACACAGCCATTATCCCTTTTAATTTCTTTTGATAACTGCTCGGTAAACAACTATAACACAAAATGAAATAGAGTCGCAATGTTCTGCTACAGACCAAAAATCCAGAAAGAATACTTAGCGGACACCAGATTGAGCCTCCAAATAAAACTAATCAACAAAGCAATTCTAGTAAATATCCAGGACTTACATGCATAGTGTGTGTCTTCCCACTACTCGTAACACCATAGGCAAAAACAGTCCCTGCAATGTTTCAATCACGTTAATTTATTCAAATGCAAACACAAAATCATACTTCGCTTATGGACTAACTAACAATTTAATCAATTAGTCAACACATACCATTGACACCTTCCATTGCAGCCTTTACTACAGGCCTAGCAGCTACATCATACACCTCTTGTGAATTTGCATGCGGTCCAAACACTCTATCTACACAATTTCGTTTATATATAATCACATTATTCAAAATCACAAAAAAAAAGCATAAAACAAAAGGAAGTAATAATAATTACCAAATGCGTAAGCAGTAGCTGGATTATACTCGTTTCTCACAATCTTATCTCCATCTGCGTACCACGCGATCTCATCTCCTCTTTGAAACTCCCTCTCACTAAATTTAAATTAATAAATACCAAACAATCACATTATCTACAAAATAAATATTAAAAAAGAAATTGTTCAATTTCCTTTAATAGATCTAAAATTTCAAAACCAGATCTATCAATCTACCTCAATGGCCGGAACCGAATAGTGACGGAGATGCTATCGCCGGACCTTTGTGGTGCATCTAACGGCTCGGCCATCAACTCCTCGGACGGAAAAATGACCGGCGGTGCTGCGCGTGCGCTATAACCGCGGGGACTGTTGTACATTGAGTCGGAGCAAGACCGACTTGGCGTCATGGATCGGGAACCGAGTCCGTTCCCAGAGTTGAAGTACGAGGAAGCCGAGGTAGAGCACGAGCGCGGCATAAGTCGATTGTTCATGAACGAAGAAGAAGTCGACGACGTTGACGAATACGGGGTCACCGGCTTCCGGTACGAGAACGGTGAACTGCTACGAGCTCTCGACGAGGACGCCATTGTGTTTAGTTGAGTTGACTCCGCGACTCGGAGCCTCGAAGAAGCGAACAAGTTAGTGAAGAAAAGAATAGAAGGAGAAGGAGGAGGAGGAGGAGGAGAAGAGAATGTGTCAGTGACCTCACATGGCTTGATACACAAAAGCAAAGAACATTGTTCAAAATTTTTTATTCAATTTTTATAATTTTTTAAATAATTAGCGCTTTATAGATTTAGCAATGGCGAGATTGTTTCTTCTTCTTTAAGGCAAAGAGAGAGTTGCAGAGAAACGTGAAGAAGATTTCTCTAATAACTGGTGAGAGACTGAGACCGATGAATTTTTTTTTCTTTTTATCATTAATTTTTGTTTTTAAATATGCTTTTAGCTTTTCAGAGATATGAATGTTTTATAATTTTTTTATTGGAGGAGAAAGGTTAGTGACCAGTTACTGTGGGCTGACGTGGAGCGTATTGCTGACGTGGATGGCGAGGATGGACCCGCGCAGTTAATGAATTTTGAAAAATAAAGTGCTAAAAATGAGCGGGAATAACCGTGGGTATTAATTACGGCAAAAAATAAATTTAAATTTTAATCTTGTTTTAGAAGCCGAACTTTCTCGAGTAGATAATGCATTGTACTCGCTGTTGCATGCGCACATGTACGAAGGTTTTGTTTGGTCGTAGCAGTAATTTACGGAAATGCCCTAAATCATGGGAGCGAGAAATTGAGATTTTTCTTATTTTAAAAAATTATAAGACAGAAAGTTGGAAGTGAAAAAAAATCTGCGGCTTTGTGGAGTCACGGAGAACCGATGGCTTTTAATTTCCGTTAAGGATAAATTTTTTATTTGTAAAAATTATTTAAAAAACAAAATTCGGACATCGAGCATATTCTCGAAATGACCAAAACTAAAAAATAAATCAATAAAACAGGAGCGTGTGGTGGACGCTCGTGGGATCGGATCCAAACAGAAGGCGGCGGCTCGATTGGACGGTGGGGGAGGAAGATAGTTTCCCATGTGATGGGTGGCTTTTACCAGTCCCGCTTTCTACAAAAATGTTGTTTGTGAATTGAGATATAACTAACAACCGTGGGGCCAATTTCGTCTTTTCGGTCTCCGCGTCAGCCAGTAAGGGTTGCAAGAGCGGTGAGTGCCGATGATGGATAGGATCAACTACCGTACCTGCCCCGGCGCATTTAATACTCTCATGCATGTGATTTCTTGGTTTCATCATATCTGTCATGTTCGTGTTTACACCAGATTACGTGGATCATGTTTATTTTTCTTCTTTAAAAAGGACAAATATATATATATATTTGTCCTTTCGTTTGCCATTAGACAATTATCCAACACTCCAATCTTTCTTATTATAAAATTCAAAAAGTTAAATAAGCAAGTTATTAATTATGAAACATAATAATGTTTTAAAGAAATAAAATTTGAATTAACAACCATTACTAAAATTAAATTTATTATCAACGTTGAGAGAGTTTTGTCGTCTTAGTAATCCTATCCGACTCGAATATAAATAAATCGAGACTCAATATGGTATTCGAATACCAGATAACTTAATACACTGAAAAAATTTTAATTAATACCAAATTATTGGTAGCGATCTCATATTGGTATTGGCAGTAGATGTTTCGTCATAAATAATTTGCAACTGACCTAACATTTTCACTATGTTTGCAAGACACGAGTCCTCCATCTATTGACTTATCTCAAGTTAAAATAAGCATCAACAAATATAATTTGCATTTGTTTTGTGCTAGTTAGACGATAAAGGATAATTACATAAATGTCCATTATATTTAATAATTAAAATGGATAATGTGACAACAATATCATAGTGTCAACAAATTCTGCATGTATTAGAATTCGCATCATATTTTTTTAAAATAAAAAATCTTCACTGAAAAAAAAAACTGAATTTGGAAGTTTCCATATAAAAAATTACCTAAAAGAGATTATCAATAGACAGAGATCTCCATATCAGCCTCGTAGAAAAAGGAAAACCTTTTGATGGTGAGGCTTCAATTTGTGACTGTGACACCTGATGCCAGAGTGTATAGCATATACAATTAGATTTGTATTTGTTTAAATTCACCTAAGAATATTTTAAAAGCAATGGTCAAGACAAACATTTCTTTAAAAGTTACAACAGACATTTTTTTTCTTTTTCTTTTTTTAAATGATCAGCAAGTAGACAAGAAAAGCATATTGCCTATTCCATAATTATCACAAATTTCTAATCAAATAAATCAATTACTTTCTGATTTAAATAACATTCAAAATTTAAATTTAGACCATAATTTAAAAAATAAAAACATACAGTAATAAATTAGCTCCTAATAAATTGACCCAAGTAGGGACCTCCGAGGCTCCAGCCATTGTCTTTATCCGTATGTGACTTGACTTTTTCTTATATTATGTTTATAATATATAGTCACCATTTTGTTGGTATTTGGTGGTGATCATGTCTTCAACAACTTTGTATTATGCTTCAAATCAAAACCAGAAAATAATTATGTCCAATAAAACAATACACGCAATGATCAATTAAATTTTCATGTTGTTGTTCCCACATAACGAGATAGCACTACTATTTGGTCTCATGAAAATCCTTATTAATTGGTCTGTTTGTTAAAATGAGTGCTACTTTTTCCTGAAAATATTAGAGCAAACCACACACTAATCTAGCCAGAATAGCTATTCTAATATTTCATTATAATCTGATCAAACACTAATCTAGTCATACTAAATGTGTTAAGATTGAAGTTGGACAATTGTAAATTTTAAACTAAAACATTAAAATATTTGATAAATACTAGGTGGTATGGTTTGGAAATTAATTTAATTTAATTTTGTACTTATGTGATGAAAATTTTATATTTTTATTAATTTTAACAAAATTATTATCTCAAAATTATATCTATTATATATTATTAATTTTTATTTCATTTTTTTTAATAATAACTGTAGATTTTAAACTACAACGCCTTAATACCAAACAAGCTCTAATATTACAAAATGAAACATCCACAAATTTCAGTGTGGTTTGTCAAAATTCAAAAACCGTTTGCATGAAAATACTTGTATTTACCAAATGATTAGAGCTTGTACTTGATGCCATGCATGGGAAGCGACAATAGGGGCAACAACAACAACAAAATTAAAACAGCCTCTAAAAACATGACACTCCAACAAATTAATGGCCCAAAAAAAAAAAACTCAAAATTTTGAAAGGCAATGGGAGAGGATTTTTCAATTCCGAAAATGATAGTGCTAAGCAGGCTTATCCTTTTTGGGTTATTCATGTAGTGCCAAAGTTTTTGTTCGGTTGCATGGGAAAGTGGCAATTCTTACATAATCATTGCTCATAATTTCCATGCACTTTGTAGTAAGTTTAAAAAATATGAAACACATTTAATCATGACTTACAAAGGAAATGTAAAAATTCACAAACAACACTTTAAAATACGTTTCTTGATCAAAATACTTCTGTCTCTGTGGGTATGTAGAGATGAATGTGTAAGTAATTTTTTTTTGGAGTTATAATTTCAGAATCTACTCATTTTTATTATCTTTATTATGTTGATTAAAGCTGATCATCGTAGATTTTTTTTTTTTTTTGAGTAGTGATAATTGGCCCTCTCATTATATCTTACTAACTCCCACTTTTCATGCAACCATTAAAAATTTTAATTTAATATTTATCTCCTTACATACCGCACTTAATCCCGAATTTACCCTTGTTTTAATTTTTATCTTTTTCCAAGCACTAACCATAAAAAACTTATAAAATCTATTAAAAAATTTTTATTATAACTATAGTCACTTTTTTTTTCTTTTTTTGAAGGCTTTATCCACCGTTACCATAACGATAAAAAAAGGATTTGATACTTCTTGGTCATCCTCTATCAAGTATTGTAAATTAATTTCTTTCATGATTACAAAAGTACAGTATATAATATTTGAGAACGGATAATAATTTAAAAGTTAAAAGAATTAGAGTAGAAATTAGATTAGCTAAATTAGATAATAATAGAAACTATCATGCAGGTGCACTTAAAAAGTTATTTATTCTTTTAAGTCATTTTCTGTAAGGATAATGACTTAAAAAGAGGGGATCAAATATGTATTAGCCTAAAAGTGATTAGTGAGAACTGGTGAGATATAATGAGGGGATCAAATATCACAACTATTTTCTTTGTAGCATAATATAAAAAAAATTGAAGATATTCTAATAATTGGACCTTAATTCACTCTCCAAAAAGAAATAATTTTACTCCATTTATATGTCTTAAACAGGAGAATGATCACGTTCAAATATTTAAAAGGAATTCAACCCATTGTGACTTAGATATTCAGGTTGTGCCATTGTATTATAATGAATCTTTGATTAAGGTGGGGGCTAGACAAATATCTGACTACTGATGTAGGTTAGTAATTAGAAAAAAAAATGTTAAGACGTTTCTAATATTTTAAAAGATAAAAGAACGATATGGTAGGCATGAATTGAGATCAAAGGAAAACAATCAAACAATATTTATCGAAATCAATCCAATGGATGCAGATTGAGAACCTTAAAATTGGGGAAGAAAGTGAAAGAAAGGTGAGATGTAATTGTAATGGGTTCCTGTAGACAGTTTTGTTCTAACTAATCGTTAACTAAGAGAAGAAATCAAGAAAGATTATTAGGATTGAAAGCAAAAGCTAGAAAGGGAACTTCTATTACCTACAATAAAATAACATAACATCATCAAAATAACTTTCAATTTTTGTAAAAACAATTAGATGTTGTAAAGAGAATTTGACCTTCAAATTTTCATACTATAAAAAAGTTGAATTTGTCTTAAATAATCAAGAATGTGAATGAAAATATATATTGACTTACATGTAGAATGAATCTCTACATTTGAAAAACTAAATTCTTTCCCTAATAAAATTATACTAGAGAGACAAATTCTTGTAGCTACAATGTTTAAAAAAGGGGCAAAGTTGGTGTCCTGTGGTTGTGCTAATTTTTTTTCTAAAATTTATATATATAATGAGTCACTTTACTTAATAGGTTAATCTTTTAAGTTAAATATTCAAAAATTTTAATTTTGCTGACCATCACTGCTGCTGAAGATTTTAATCAAAATTTAGTTAATTTTCATGCAAAATTATTATCTTAAACCCTCATGCTTAAGATGTATTTGCGAATGTGAATTCAGACATTAATTTTAAGAAAGTCTGAGTAATATCACTGCGAATTCCATATCATAAATTCATAATAGCATGACCCAAAGGAGAAAAAAAAAGGGAAAGAGAGAGAGAGAGAGAGTAAGAAATTCTTGCTTGCTGCTTTGGTTAAAACAACTGCAAGCTTGTATTATGATTTGTGAATGTGGGAGGAAGAGTAGAAGCAAAGAATTAAAAAAGAATGTGATATAGATACAATGATCAAATTTGACTGTCTCTTCGATTGGCACATGCAACCTTTTATATTTATTCCTCTGTGGGTGTGAGTGTGGTCCAATGTTGTTGCTTGGTGATCGATCATATTTATATATGATTGGCACATTGGAGATGGGGATGCATAAGAGAAATTGTGACTGATTGATCGTAAAGTGAAGGTATAGACACCAGACACGAGCTATTGAGCAATTGAGCAAAATTAGCTGTCAGTTTGCACTTTGTGTTTGTGGCTCACGTGCTCTAACATTGCCTGTCTTATATAAATTTAGCATGTGGGCGTGGGTGCCACACCAATCAGATCTTTTTTCTTTAGAAGTGGCCCTGTCTATTCTTCTTGCTATCTTCCATTTCTTTAGTGCATATGATTCATGCCACCTTTTCAGTTTTCATCTCTCTTTAGCATATTTCAAAGAACAAAAGACAGCTGAAAAGGGTAGCAAGAATAAGAATTTTTTTGGGTCATACAAGGTTTTCAGGATTGTTGGAGTTCAACATGTTCCAAGATTTTATAGTGCAATCACCTATTCTTTAATTAAGTTAACTCTACATAAATTGTTATGAAACTGTTATTTGCTCGGTTTCAATTTTAATAGAAATCATGAATGACTTCACTATATTGACTTGAATGAAAGTTAATATTTTTTTATAATAATTAGAAAAAAGAACAAAGACAAAAAATAACAATAACAAATCAACTATTCACTTAAAAAAAAAAACATATGTGAGCAGTGTTTCCCATTTACATTAGAATTATAAATTAATCGCATAACATTATCTGAAAAAATTATACACTATCTCTAAGGTCTTATTTAGTATTGAGATTGGGCAGTTATAATTTTTTAGTAAATATTAGCTATTGCAACTTGAAAACTAAGTTGAGTTGATTATAAATTTGTATGATGAAGAGCCAAGTATAAAATGTTTAATATTTTTGTTAAAATTATTATTTAAAACCCAAATTTACTACCTTTATTTTATGATTACTTTTTTTTCAGCACTTAAAAGTTACAATACCTCAGTACCAAATATGACAAATATGACTTAAATCATTAGAAAGTCCAAAGAAGTATATATACCTTGCAAGTGATATTTTGTTTAAATATATCTCATTTGATCCAAAATTTCATATCTATACCCCATTATACATTTATGCTCCAAGAAGGAGAGAAAAGTTAAAAAAAAATGAAATTTTTAACCTACCCCAAACAAATTGACATTTTACACTGCGCGCCCAAAAAAAGTGACATGTTGCACCGCGCCCTCAATTCCGTTAATTTTTCAGTTATTTCTAATGGCTCCATCTAACTTTTGATTGAATGACAAAAATGCCCCTCTATATGAAAAAAAAACAAAATTTTTAGCTCATTTAATTTTTTAAAGGTTTTTATTTCAATTGCAACAAAAAAAAAGTTCTTGTTACATATACATTGTCACCACTATTATTTTTCCTTTAATTTTTTAAAGATTTTTATTTCAATTGCAATAAAGAGAATTCCCATTAAAATTAATTTAAGGAATGAACTTTCAATTTTACCCCTCCATCGTTAAACTTAATTGAGAAAATAACCAAATTGGGGGTGCGGTGCAACAAGTCAAATTTTTTGGGGACATAGTGCAAAATGTCAATTTATTTGGGGGTAGGTTAAAAATTACCCAAAAAAACATTTATCATTAGATCATCTCTCCTTCAATAATATTGATTTCTTCCATTTTTTTTGACAATATATTTTCTCTCATCATTTCATTCACACTTTAAAGATAACTTCTAACAAACATAAACTCATAAAAGAGTGTCATAAATACACCTACTCCATTAAATGTAGTGATTAAAACTCTTTTTTTGCGTTATTTTATTTTATTTTCTTATTTGTAGTGACTTAAAAGAATTTAGAAACAAGTCTGAGTACATAATTAAGTATGAAGTCTAGTAAGTCGAGTGAGTTGAGTATAAGGTCAAGAAAGTCGAGTAAGTCAAATACGAAGTTAAGAAGTTGAGTACAACTTCAAGTGCAAAGTTGAGAAATTCGAATATGAAGTCAAGTAATTTTATATAACTCAAGGACATTTTAATATTTTTTCAGTTTTTTTAGGTACATGCGTAATGTTTGTAAAATTAAAGATCAACTAAATCAAGGAATATTTGCGGTATTTTGCCAATTGGCATGAGTGGATGTATCTAGTGCAATTCCCACCTTGCAAGCTCCTGAAAGTGTAGGTACATTATAGTTCCAAAGCTCTAAAAGAAAATTGTCATTTGTTCCATTGTCCAAATGATTGTATATGATCAATAACTTTTGTTAACCACCTATAAACTATTATCAATTGCTGACAAGCATTCTCTTTGTTTCATTTTTTTTTTTTAATACATGGCAAGTCTTAGAAAATCAAAGCAGAAGGAGAATTACCCAATCCATTTAAAAAAAAAAAAACAAATACCTTAAAATATAGAAATGGTAATTTCCCAAATTTGAAAGAACTCTAAACGAGCTTGCAAATCGGCCCAACTTAATGAAAACTTTATGGCCCAATGTCGGCAGGCTCCTCCATTTCCACCGGCCAACATATCCCAAAAACGACAAGTCGTTTTTATAAATATAGCTCCCATATCCCTTTACATAACCTTTACATAACCTTTACATAACCCATAAGCCTGTCTCCTTATTCCTTATCCATCGAGAGCCAAGGGGTACATACATTATGCTAGCGTCAATCTCAGCCCGTTCTCTTACTATCTCTTCTCTGTTTCTCTCCTCATCATCACCAAAATATGGTACCTCTCAATCTTTAATTATACATTTTTTTATTAATTTCGATTTATAATTTAAAGCAAAATCATATAAAATTACATAAAATTTATCTATCAACTGACTTGACACTGCGGTTATTTATTTTATTGTAAGTGGCATGCTAATACCATGCCCTTAGCACATCATTTGTGTTAAAACAAAAGTTAATAATAATGTTAAAAGTATTTCTGCTTCTGGGTTGATGCATCAGGGCGTTGTAAGTCAAGAAACTTAATGTCAGAAACTGAGTCTTGGAACAAAACAAAAGCAAGAAGCATGAGTTTGAAGGTGAGCAATAGTAGTAGTAAAGATGATGTGCAGGTGGGTGAGCGGCTGTATCTTGGAATGGACTTTGGTACTTCTGGAGCAAGGTTTGCTATTATTAATAAAGATGGGACAATTCTTTCCGAAGGAAAGAAAGAGTATCCAAAATTTACGGTAGGATTTTATTGGCTTTGAATTAAGCTTGAATTTTGATCCAATTGAATGTAATTGTTCTGCATTCAGTTTTTTTCATAGTGTTGCCAGTAAAAATGTTAGTAGTTGATGAATTTCGACTTGCTGGTAAAGAGATATATTATGGATATATTATAGCTGGGCTTATTAGTATAATATTGAAGCAAATTGGTGTGCTGATGGGTATGATAGTTCATCTTCTAATTTCGATATGATAGATATACTGTTGTGATATTCTGATGAGTTTAGATGCTTTAAAGACAGATAAATGGACTGGGATTAAAATGCCCGAGAAAGCTGAAACTGTTGTTTCTGTTGTGTAGTAAGACTGAAGAAAGTATAGATTGGTTACGCTCTTGGAAGGTCACACTTTTCTCGTTGCTCGAAGCTGTTCCTGTTAATCTCCGGCCACTTATAGCTTCCATTTCTATTGATGGCACTTCTGCGACTACTATAATAATAGATAGGTGGGTACCTTACAGATTTGTTGCTTCATCTTTGTATAATCTCCTTTTGTCATGTGAGGACCACTTGTATATCAGGCATGCATTTGAATTTGTTGCCGCAGCAATTCAGGAGAACCGTTATGGAGACCTTTCCTTTACAATGAGAGTTGTCCTGATGCTTTACCAGTGGTAAAGTCTATTGCTCCTGCGAACCACACAGTTTGCTCTGGTACCTCTACCCTTTGCAAGCTTGTCTCATGGTGGAACACTGAGGGTGAAAACAGAGAATCGGCACTATTGTTGCATCAGGCAGATTGGTTGTTGTGGCTTCTTCATGGAAAGCTTGGCTTGTCTGATTACAATAATGCACTGAAAGTACTTTCTGTTCTTATTTGGATTTGTTTATGATCTTTTACCTATAACACTCATCTAAGTTAAACTTTTCGTGCTAAAGAGTCTTTTTTGTGTCATAAGGTTGGTTATGATCCTGAACTTGAATCATATCCACCTTGGCTACTCTCTCAGCCTTATTCACAACTCTTACCTTCTGTCCAAGCTCCTGGAACTTCAATTGGCTATTTAAAAGAGGGCATCAGAACTGAATTTGGTATGTTTTTGTTCCATTTGACTTGTCACTGGTGGAAGCCAACAGAGCATCAAACTATTGTTTTCTTATGCATCTGCATTGTCATCAATAATAAGTTTTCACAAATTTCTTGTAGTTCTGATTGCAGAACTGGCAATTTAGGTGATATATTCTGCTAGGATTCATATCCTATCTGCTTTTGCTAGTCATTTCAGCCACTTTAAGAGCCCTACTTTTGGTATTGGGGAAGAAAAAAATGAAGGGAATTGCACAACTTTCTGTTTTCTATTAGGTTCGAGATTGGCTGATCATTAAAGGTCATGTCCTGATGACTAATTTGAAAAATGGGAGTGCTCTAGAATTCAACGGACTGAGCAACACATGATATTATGACTTCCTTGCAATCCATGTTTGTTTCTCTTGAAATATTGGATTGAACTGTGCTGATTACTTGGATTCTTTACATTGTTCTGCTGCACGTGAATCTTATCTGAGTGGGAAGCACCCCAAGTTCTGAAACAATCGCTTACAGTATACCCTTGCAGGTTTTCCAAAAGATTGTGTTGTATGCACTGGAACCACTGATAGTATTGCTGCATTTCTTGCGGCTCGTGCAACAGAACCTGGGAAAGCTGTGAGCATTCTTCTGGATTTAGAGTTCTTATTTATTCTTTGAATCCAGGGTATCATATTACATCTACAAGACAAACATTAAACATTTTCTGAAAAAGTATGTGATGAAAGAAGTTTAGATCATTTGATCCCAATCTCTTAGTTTTTTCTGTCCTATTAAATCTCACTTGTATCACACTGCTTCCAATTTTCAAATAATTTGAACCTAACTTTTCTACGGGCATCCATTTTTTGAATTTTGATTGTTAATTTGTTCTGATGCAAAGCTCCTGGAGTTTTTGGTGATAATGATTATAATGTTCTGTTTTAGGTTACTTCACTAGGTTCAACTCTCGCTATTAAGTTATTGAGCACCAGTCGGATTGAGGATGCAAGATTTGGGGTGTATAGTCATCGCCTTGATGATAAGTGGCTTGTTGGAGGTGCTTCAAACACCGGCGGAGCAGTTCTTAGACAAATTTTTACTGATGAGCAGTTGGAGAAATTAAGTGAACATATTGATCCCATGGAGGTCTCTCCTCTAGATTACTATCCCTTGCAAGTAGTTGGTGAGAGATTTCCTGTGGCAGATCCAAAGATGGTTCCCAGGTATTCTTTTTGTTTTGTTGTCCTTTTATGGTGCGTTTACTTTATGAAATGGGAATGATGTGGAATGGGAATGGGTTGGGAATGGAAATGGGTTGAAATGAGAATGAGATTTCAATGTTTACTTGACAAAAATAAATAGGAATGAGAATGTGCTGGAATGCTATTGATATGTTTACTCGGCAAAATAAATGGGAATGAGGAATAAGAATGAGAATCAATTTACCAAAATACCCATTATTGTTAATGACATTTAAAATAATAAAATTAATTGTGATTTGAATGAGGATAATTTGGAAAATATAAAAAAATTAGAGGGATACAAAAATAAATATATATTCTATTTTCATTCCTAATCCCTCCATGAGAATGAGATTCCCATTCCTTATTCCCAAATTGTGTAAGACCCAGATCCGCATATTTTATTCTCATTCTCAAATTACATTTTATTAAGTAAATATGTGTTTCATTCACATTCCTTATTCCATGAAGTAAACACACCATTAATGCTTCATATAAGTCACGTTAAACTTGTTTTCACAATGTCATTATTTCAAAGCAGAGCAATAGAGATCATGTTTCTTTCTTCATCATGTGTAATTGGCCATAACTTTAAATTCTTGGCAGTGTCCTTGTCCTAGTTTTTTACATTTTACGTAATTGGTAATTTACATTCTTGTGCAGGTTACATCCTCGCCCGAAAAGTGATGTTGAGTATTTGCATGGCATTTTGGAGTCCATTGCACGGATAGAGGTATTCAAATTCTTCACTTATCTTTCAAAAGTTTCATTAACACAACCCTGTGACAAAGATAGCGTTGTTTGTATGATACTTAGGCAGAGGGATACAGCTTGTTGAAGGATATGGGGGCAACACAAGTTGATGAAGTGTTCACAGCAGGAGGTGGTGCAAAGAATGAGAAATGGAGCAAGATACGAGAAAGAGTGCTGGGTTTGCCCGTGAGTCGAGCAATTCAAATTGAGGCTGCATATGGGGCTGCCTTACTAGCATTGAAAGGCGCACAAGCACAACACAACGAACAATGATACAAGGAGCTGAACCTGGAGAGCAAAGCAAATGACTCTTTTGATTATGTGAAGTTAATTTTAG
>NW_006262022.1:6280573-6323870 GCF_000493195.1 Citrus x clementina
TATTTTTTTCTGTTGTTGGTGGCATGTTGAAGAGTAACATAATTTAGTTTATACAATCTTGCTTGCTATGTATATTTTACGATTATCAAATTAAGAGCGAGCTTTTTTACTATATTAAAATCAGGATAATTTAAAAGAAAAAAAAGAGTAAATTTCACTACATTACATGAAGAAATACACTATATTAAAATTTTTATTTTTTTAATTTTTACTATATTACATGAAGAAATACACCATATTTAAATTTTTATTTTTTACCTTTTAATTTATTTCTTATGTTAATATAATCAGAGATTCTGATTGAAAAATTACTCATCAAAATAAATTGAATCTATTTCATCTAATTATATACCAATTGTGCTGGTTAAAGTTTCGAGTTGTTAACATGTGAACTCAGAACTCAGAAGTCGTATACGACACAGTTACTTAGTTGACTAATCGTATGATGTTGAGTACTCATTTTTATTCAATACAATTTTGTTCAATTTTATATATTTTAAAAATTATGTTTTCTTATATTTGGAAGAGAATTGATTAAAATTGTTAAAAATATTACCGATTACTCATTATTAACTATTACCACTGACACGTACAATAAAATAAATGAAAAAATAGTACTTTCTGAAAAGTCACTGACCATTGGATCTATCTCCTCGGTAAAGAAATCGACGGCACACAGCATACAGTATCTTCACCGTAGCGCGTTTACGTATGCAGGATCTTCTTCTCTGCCATGCATTAATTGCATGTAATGATGATCAAAAGGGTTTATTAATACTTTTATCCCTATTGTTTGCTTAAAATTTTATTAAACCCGAGATCTTAAAGTTCCTACACACAAATCCTATTGCCTTCATTTTTCACACTAATGACATGATTGGTTTGAAAAAATATAAGGAGAGAAGTGGGGAAAAAAATAAGGGAAGAAAAATAAATTCTTTATCCATCTAAACAATAAAAATAAAATTGACTTTTTTTTTTCACTCATTTCTCTCCCCTTCTTTCCTTTCCATTCATTTTCTTTCCTATCATTTCTTCCGACCAAACATAGGCTAAGAGTTCGTTTACCGGATCTTAGGTATCTAGGTTCCTTGACCGTTTAGAAAAATTGTAACAAGATTTTGAAATGTTAATTTCAATCTTACCATGTTTAAATTACCCTTTCAACTCCGATTAATTTTGATTAAAATTACACAAAATAAAAACTAAAAAATAAAAATAAAGTCTCAAAAAATAGATTTCTTCTTATTAGTGTTAGTAATTATACGGAAACATCCACCACCACAACTGCCTATTCATAACCAACACAAACTGCTTTTAAGAATTTTAAATTACCTTAATTTTTTTTAAATAAAAGAAAAAAATAAGAGTGGTTTAAAGATAGTCAATGTATAAAGAGGATAATCTAAAATTGACCCTAACATAAAAAGTTATAAAAATCTACATCCACTCATACTTAAAACGAATTAACAATTAAGAAAATTGTCTATTTATATTCTAGATTTTTGTATAAAGAAATTTTTTTAATGAAAAATCGAATTAGCATCCTCAAGTCAAGACTCAAATTAGTGTCCTTGACGTTCAATCATTCACACCATCAAGACTTGGCAGTTGGGCACTAACAATCATTCAATCATGTGAAGGTTTGTAAGAATGAAAAACCCAAAAACACATAAATGGTAATTGAGTCATTTGATTCATTGCCGACAATTCTTTTCTTTTTATAAAAAAAGAAAAAAAAACTACTTTATCAATATGTAAAATTATAACAAATAAAGGGATCAAATGTTACTTACCCAAATCAGAAAACTGTCATATTTTCCAGCGGGTAGGCGCTTAGCACCATTTATCGGATATCAAATGAGTTCTAAGGCACCTTGTGGCTTGTGCTACGTGCTCTTTAAAGCCTATTTAGGCAAATAAACGGCTGTCAATGATTAGCAAGCAACGTTCCTAACTTTATATTTCTTTTTCATTTTATTTTTGAGATATTAGTAAACAAAGAGAAAAGTTTAAATGATTTTAAGAACTATGGTTACCCTTCAACCCACACAAAAAAAAGTAAGATGTTCAATTTAAATAGCATTAAAAAAATTTAATAATTTGATGTGCTTTATATGTATGCATTTGACTAATATCACGTTAACACAGATATAATTTGAGTGGGATCAAACAAAAATACATTAAAGCTTTTCTATAATGATATTTTTATATAGAAATAATTTTCATATAGTAATAAAAAATTTTGGTTCCAAATTAAGTTAGTTATAAAAAAAAAAAAACTCTACATTATAACAAGTTATCATTTTTCTTCCCTTTTTAAGAATTTACTTCCGCATAATAATAATTATCTATATATAACAAAAATTATGTCTTGGGTTACATTATAGGGTATGTTTAAGATGAAATAAAAAATTTTTCTGAAGTTGTTTGGGGGCTATAAATTACTCTTTAAAGTTGTTATCAAATTATTATATAATATTTATAGAATTTACATTGAGACAAAAATATTAAAGGAAATAAAAATAATTAGACTTTTTTTTTGTCTGAACCACGAGATGGTCCTGAGTGGGTCTCAACTGTGAGAGACACCTTTAAACCCGTACCACAACCCAGACTAATCTTCGCTCGCATCAGGTGTACCCGTAAAAGATAAAGTACTGGCCAAAGTGGTGATTCCATACGAGAGTGAAGCTTGAAGCTCTGACCTCTCTTAAGGAGTGAGAGTGCTGAACAACTCACGCTAACTAACTTTGATTAAAAATATTTAAACTTTTAAAATAACATTACATATCTTTAAAATTACAAACCCACGTGCGCTCGCGCCCGTGTTTAGAAATTATGACAATCTCTTTTATCAATGTATATACATTAGATTTGATATACTTTATTGATTTATTGTTAATATAGTGCGTGCCTTAGCTCTCCTAGTTCCGAGCATATACGAAATCATTTTGCAGTCATCACTAATTAATTTTTTTTAAAAAAAATTATAGAGTATATACGAAATATTAAATTTAATTAATATACAATAGATATAATTTAATTATATATAACTATTAATTATGATTAATACGGTAATTTTTTAAAATAAATATACACGTGGCATATATGTATTAATCAAGTATAGAACTCGCGGACAATCTCTCCTAGTTCTGAGCATTTCTCGCTCTCACTCGAGCTGAATGCGCATTCTCTCTCTCTCATTCAAATACTTTATACAGTATACTTTCTCTCAACACATTTGAACTCTGTGTAACTTGCAGCAGCTCGGATATCGATCAATCATGGCAGAAGAAGAAGCAGCGGAGAAGAATCAGAAGAGTTGTTTGAACCCTGCGGCTCCTGAGTTTTTGCCGGTGGCTAAACAAAACCTAAGAAACACTTGTTTTGTTCATGACTTTAATTACCAAAACTACCCTCCATCTCCATATCTTCAAACGTCTTATTACATGGCGCCGATTCTTCCTCATTATTCGTTTCGAACAAACCACCCTTACTCTTCATCATCACCAACCCAACAACAAGTGGTGCCAGTACAACCCAACAATTTCTTGCTGCCACCGGCTACCGCTCCGCCTCCAGTGTCTGAAGAACCGTCAGCTGCTATTGTAGCTAAGCCACCTGAGGATGAAGCTCAAGCAGTAGTTCAAAAGAGTAGAACTAATGATGATGAAAGAGTAGCTTCTGCAGCAAGGGGAAGAAGGAGAGGGAATTGCAGAAATAGGGTTTCTTGGAGGAGAAGTGATCAGAATCAGAGAGAACGAAGGTTTAAGCAGCAGGTGCAATGGAGGCCTGAGTTTAATGATGGTGACTTCCATCGTCTTACAGCAAATTTGCAGTATACTAAGGCTGTGAATGTGAAGCCTCATCAGCAAAGATATCCTATTTTGCCCGTGAGAAAATATGGGAATAACACTACGGTTATGATCAGAAATATTCCCAATAGATTCACGTATAACCCTTCTATCTCTTTCCTCTTGGGGCCTTTTTGTTCCTTCTTTTTCTTTTTTTTAAAAAATTATTTTTGGGTAACATGCATTGATTTCATGGACAAGCAAACTAATGAGTTTTTGTACTTAAATATTTGATTTTGAGGGTCTTTTTGTTTGGTTTTGATCCCTGGAAACCCTATTCTTTTGTGGGTATTTTAATTCCTTCATTTTGTTTAACCCAAGACTCTTGTTGAAGTTTTGGGTTCAGGGATCAAAACGATTTGGGGATGAACATGCATGTTAGATTCTTTTTTTTGCTAGTTCATTCTTTCATAATTTTCAAGTGGGATTTTGAGTAATGCATATTGTGTACTAATTTTTGTGTGTTTACATTTTTTTACAGTCGTGAAATGCTGATGAATTTCCTCGACGATCACTGCATGGAAGAAAATCAAAAGGCAGTGCTCGAAGGAGAATCCTATCTGTCAGCGTTTGATTTCTTATACTTGCCTATTGATTTTAAGTAAGTTGCTGCCAATACTCGAGATGCGCTTCAATATTATCAATAATTGGAGTCATTAACTCATTTTCATTTAATAGGCATGCTTTTATACTCCCCCTTTTGGACTTTAAGAAAGCTAAAAACTGATTCTTATTTGTGGTTAATCAATTATTGCTACAGAAGCCGAATGAACAAAGGCTATGCATTTGTTAACTTCACTCATCCAACTGCTGTTTGGAAATTTTTCCTTGCTGCACATGACAAGAGCTGGAATGTTTTCCAATCACACAAGATATGTAAAATTGCCTATGCTAGGGTCCAGGTACATACATTTATCATATACGTAGCCCTAATCATTGTCTTGATAAAATAACAAATCTTTTACATGGATTTGATTGAGTTTGATTTCAAAGAAAAAAGTGCTTTTTTATTATTATATAGGGAAAGGAGGAGCTGGTGAAGCACTTTCGGAGTTTTGACTTTCCATGTGATGAATACCTTCCTGTTTGCTTCAGTCCAGCCCGGGATGGCACAAGAAAGAATGTGAAACAAAGCACTGTTGGCAAATGTAGAGGCACTAGCTAGTGTTTGGGAGCCTTCCAAGAACATGCGTCATCAAATCAAACTGTAACTCCGTGTTAAATTTTTGTGGCTTTGACATGACACATGATGATGACGATGGTGGTACATGCTTTGGTTTAATGGCTTGCTTGTTGCTGTCACTTTCATGGCTTGTGGTGGTGGGTTAGTGTTTGATGAAATCTCTTTTTATTCGTTTTAAAAGTTTAGTTAGCGTTATGGGTTTTCTGCGCGATCAGCTTTGAAGAGGGGGTGGGGGACTGAGGGTGGATCTTGCCACCTGGACCATTTGATGGTTGAGGTTGTGGGTTCCACCTCCAGATGGATGGATGTATATAACTGGGGGCCAGTTTCATTGTAAGCGTTCCCTGATCTTTCGCTGGAGAACTTCTGCAGTTGTGTGCTCGTAGTTCTTTTTCAACTGGTTGTGACAGTGTGACTTTTAATGTTAATGTTTTAGTGTAGTAGAATAGCATGCACGTCTAGCAGGCTACCCGCTAATGTTGTGTTTTGTGCCATTTGCTGATTGATTTGGGTAAACTTCTGAAGCTTATTAGTTTGATGTATTTTTCATTTCACGTCTCAATTTGTATGTCTTGCATTGTTGGTTTGTTTTGGAATAAAAGAATGGGGAATTGGGACAAGGTCAATGCAAACCTTATTCTTTTGACATTTTAAGATTTTTTTTCCCTTTTTTTGAACTCAGGTGATACGAGAAATATGGAGACAAGAAATGAAAAATTAGTGTTTTATAACAATTAATAAGTTGAGGAGTGCAATGAAAAATTTACAGGTCATGTCTGCGAATTGAATGCTGTTGAAAGGATTTTTAATGGAGAGTTTGGTGAAATGTTTTATAGGGTCAGATAATGTTACATTATATGTAATGCACTATAACTTATGAGTTGTCATTTATGATAGTTTAATTGTTTCGCATGCTGTAATTATTTTGATTTTAAGTGAGAATTCAAGGATTACTGAATGTTATATATCGTTTAACATAACATGATCCTGATATATCATATAAAGTTATGTTGAAAACGTAATTTTTATTGATTAACTTGTGCTTATTTTCTTGGTGGAATTATCCACTAATTTTCATTTGAGCCAATATATCTTTCAATATATGTATGGGATTTGCCAAAGTATCATTTTACTGCGAAACTTGTATTTCTTATTCTTTTTTTCTCACCTACAAGTATTTTCTTTTTTTTTTCTCAAATGACATAGCCTTTATTGACGTAGACTTAATGTAAGTTTAGACAAATAAAAAAAAAAATTCATTGCACCCAAAAGTAGGGAAAATAACATTAGTTCGGGTGCAGGCTCAGCTAGCTTTTGAAAATTTTTTTTATGACTTTACAAGATAATAGATTTTGTTTATTATTTAAGAAAATACTAGTTGAAATATAAAATTAGGAAAGTATCTCAGTTAACTTTGAAGGATTTCATGTAGTCCGTAGTTTAAATGTGTAATTCTAAATAAAATTATTAACTATTAAAACAATATGAAACTTAAACAAAGTCAAAAGACAATAGATATTAAAATAAAAAAGGGGATATTATTATTTTCTCACCAAATGTATTCACACGTCATATCAATACCACAGTTTGGTAAAACCATCAGTTTACCACCAAACGTTTAAACTGTTAGTATTTTCCGATCATTCTGTTAAAACTCAGTTAATATGTAATAGAAAATTCATAAAAGATCAATTTTACTCCTAGAGTGTAAAAGACGATTTTTCCTTTTAAGAAGGAAGAACAATAAATGATGATTTAATTAAAAAATTCATAAAGGGTAATTTTTGCCCTTTAGAAGGAAGAACAACAAATGATGATTTAATTACAAAATTCATAAAAAGTTAATTACATAGTCTTTTATACTCCAGGGGTAAAATTAACTTTTTATGAATTTTCCGTTACATATTAACTGAGTTTTAATGGAATGGTGGGAAAATACTAACAGTTTAAACGTTTGGTGGTAAACTGATTGTTTTACCAAACCGTAGTACTGACATGAAGTGTCAGAATACCTTTGGTGGGAAAATAATAATATCCCATAAAATAAAAAGATTAAAAGAAAGAGATTTATTTAACTCTTTTTGTTTTTCTAGACTCCTTCCATTCTTTGAATCAAACGAACTTTCTTTATTTGTTTGTTACGGCGATAGTGGAGTAGCCGAATTAGAGCAGTATGGGTGCGTTGGTGCATGAATTTCATCTTAGTTCCTATAAATCAAAAGCAGTTCTCTTCAAGTATATAGTCTTTCAATATTGTAAGTCAAGCCAATTCTAATTTTCAAATATTCCGATTGATCTTTTATTTAGTTTAAAAATTCTTAATTTTATCATGTATTCATGTTTACACTTTGTTTTGCAATTATATCTATACTTTCATTATTATTAAAAGACTTTAAGAACAAATTAATTGATAACTTATTTGTTTAGATTGAAAAAGATGTTTTTGATCTTATTAATAATGAGACTATCTTTCATTATTTTCAACACATAGTATATCCATTGGGGAGTCTTCGATGATGACAATTGTAATAAGTAAATTTATTATCAATGAATACTTTAGTTACGTTATTATATATTACTGTCAAAATTTTTAAAATTATATTATATTTTAAATGAGGTGCTAGTCATGTGGGTGTAATTGCGCACATTATAGAGTAAAACTGTGTGTGGCAAGATCAATTTTTTTATTATTTTATTTTATGAGAAAGTAAAGCTTTCTATTAGATAAACTTTGACAATAACAACATAATTTGAGGTGGAAAATCTTCCAACAATAGAAAAGGATACTCATACTCTAAAGCAACTTTGGGTAGAGAGTGGGCAATAATATTACACAGCCTTGGAACAAAATGAATTGATAACCTGATCTGGTTCTTCAAGCTGGCTTGAATTTCTTTGATTGTCCAGACTGTTTCGGACATGTTGCCCTTCCTGTTCAATGAGAGCTCCACTACTTCCAACGAGTTGGATTCAACAATAAAGGGCACACACTCTGCTTGTTTGGCAACTTGAATCCCATATAACACAGCTTCGCCCTCCATGCCGGCCACATCTCCTTTATAGCCAATGCTCTGAACTGCTGCACCTATGATTTTGCCGCTTGAATCTTTGATCACTACCCCCAAACCAGCTTTCAAGTCTGACATTTGAATAGCAGCATCCACATTTACCTTGAACTAATCTTTTGGAGGATAGGCTTGACAATTTGCCTTGATCATGTTTTTGCCCTGATGGACCCTAATTTTTAGGGCTTTGATCCAAATTATCGGGTCTCGGGTCAGGGTCGGGCTTAAACTGACTCAACTTGACCATATTTGAATTACATTGTGTGTTTTTAATTTAATTACATTGTGTGTTTTTCATGTTGGATTTTGAATTTGATTTGTGTGTGGGGTTGAATTGTTGGATTTTGGAATTGATCTATGTGTGGGGTTGAAATGGTTGTGGAATTGAATTGTGTTTTTTTTTTTAATTTAATCGCATTGTGTGTTTTTAAAAGTTTGATTATGGAATTAAATTTTAAAAAAAATATATTCCTATTAATTAGTTGTTTTGTGAATTATTTTGTGATTAATTGTATTGTATATTTTGCTTTTATCTTGTTAATTAAGATGCATGTATAGAAGAAAATATTAAAATAATATGAATATAAAAAATTAAAAAAAATAGTTTAAAATTAAAATAATATAAAAATTATTTCGATAGGGTCGGGTTGGGACCGACTCGATGTTGGCCCAATTTGAGTCGGATTAACAATAAAATGTTCAAGTTTATTTAGGATCGGGCTTCTTCAAATTTTTTTGAGCCCGACCCGAACTTTTGCCATTCGTATTGGAGGAGGCTTCCAAGTATGCTGACTGTTTATGTGGCAAGTTCAATTTAAGGGTCCTGAATACAGCTCTCTTCAAATGAGAGCTTACCACGCTTGCAATTACGCACCTCATCATGTTTCGTTTTTAATGTGCCCTAGCTTGATCGAAATCTTGGCTACATCCCTGCTGACCTTTGCTACAATCGTTGCAAGCATGGAAGCAGCTGATTTCTTGTGCTTCATGCGCGCTAATCGGCGGTCATCCAAATTCTTGAGCATTCAAATATTCAATCAATCCCGTATTAAGTATTACACACATTATAATCCATGTTATATATTAATATATATTTGTTTGTAATTGAATATATACAGCAGCTGCAAGCCCGCAAGAAAGGAAAAAAAATGTGATGGGGTAATAAGACGTAATAATTAATTATTAATTAAAATGTATAAATTATCACGCTAAACAATCGAATTTATACCGGACTGTCATGTGAAGGCTGAAAAGAGACATAGGTGGCGTTTGTTTTTTAATTTAATGACTTAAAGTGACGTCACTTAATTAATTCAGTTAATTAGAGGTGTTTGTTTTTATAACTTAATGAGACTTTTTAGATAATTTTGACTTAATAAAATAAGTTATTTTTTTGACTTTTTACTTAATAGAGAAATCTGAATTAAGTCAATTACTTGCTAATGTAAAAAATATCCATGTTTTATAATTTATTTTTCATGTCTATCCCAAAACTCACTTATAGATATTTACCCCACATAAAAATATCCATGGTTTTTCTTTCTTATATTATATATGATAAAATTTGAAATTTATGGTATTTTATATATTAAAATTCTAAAATAATTATGTATTCACTTGAATATAGTTTTACTTATAAATGTTAAAATATTATGGTATTTAATATATTATTTATTTGACATTCAAATTTAATAAGGATACAAATGTAAAAGTACATATTTTTAATTTTTTAAGTTGAAAAAAAAAATAACTTAATACTTATTTTTCGAGATTCAGACAAAAAAACAGACATATTATTCAGATTCAGACATTCAGATCTATTCAAAATTCAGACTAATTCAGGTCTATTCAAATTTCAGATAAAAAAATAAACGCCACCATAATGTGGGCTGTTGCGAGAATCGAACTCGCGGCCTCTCGCACCGGAAGCGCGAATCATACCACTAGACCAAACACCCGCAACACTCTTGCTTTATCTTATGGCTATTGCTCTTTTAAATTAAAAAATAAATATTTCTCTCCACGTAGAGTTTGATTTGATCGAGAGCTGTGTCAAAAATCTTGGCCAGCACAGCACCGCTGCACCGACGATGGCGACAACAATGAGTTTCCTGTTGAGACCCCTCTGCATATCCACGGCCTCCGCAATCCTCTCAAAATGCCAACTCCGTAAACCCCACCTCACTTCTATCCCCACTCGTCGGTTCTTCTTCTCTCACAATTTCTCCTCTCTGACTCTCACACCCACAACAGTCACTACTAAAGCCTTCACCCCAACTCTCTCTTCCCCACAACCGCAGGACCAACAAGAAGAGCGAGAACAAGAGCCAGAGACAGTTGTTGAAAATGAGATTCAAGAATCTGAAACTGAAGAAGAACACAAAACAGAGGAGGAAAAGAAGACGGTTGTTGTTGGCAGTGAGGCGGTGGAGGAGGTGAAGTCTCCGTCGCGGTCGCCGTTACCGTTACCGAAGTTGACTGTGAAAGAGAAGAAAGAATTGGCGTCTTATGCCCACAGCTTGGGGAAGAAGCTCAAGTGTCAGCTGGTGGGAAAGAGTGGCGTTACTGATGGCGTTGTGACTTCTTTCATTGAGACTCTTGAGGCCAATGAGCTCCTGAAGGTTAGCTTTTCAATATGTAAAATTTGCTTATTGTCATTATTAAATTTTTAACTTTTTCCCTTATTGTATTATTATTATTATTTTTTTTTTGGTTTTGTGGGAATTAGCTTGGTTCTTGGTTTAGAGAATATAGGTTTGGTAAGTTGAGCTCATGGATTTGTTGTTAAGGTTGTAGAGTAGTGGCTTTGAATATGAATTTGCAGTTGCATAAGTTTGAGCTGTGTGCTGTTGGGTAAAGCTTAAAAGTTTTAGTTAGATATTTTGGTAATCAAGATTAGAATGTATTTCTTCTGTCATCGAATTTGAGTCTTCAAGCTAGTAAAACCGTAAATTGGCCTTTCAGAAGCTAGTCTCATTTTCAATTAATAGAGAACCGATTAGGCTGGTTGAAGCATAGAGTTTTTTAGCCAATATCTGCTTCCATTAATTGCGTGAGATGGGCATTTAATCCATCTTTTTACTTGCAGAACTAAGATCTCCTCTTTACATTGATGTTTGTGCTGCCATGTCAACTTCTGATTCCATTTTATTATCTAAATGTCCTTTACTGAGTTAAAGTGCCCTATGCCATTTTGTTGTACTAGTGAAGAACTGAAGCTGCTTGATGTGTGAGGCTAACAATTGCTGTTGACTTATATCATCTAAATAGATTAAAATTCACCGGACCTGTCCTGGGGAGCTAGAAGACGTGGTGAAGCAATTGGAGGAAGCAACTGGTTCTGTTGTAGTTAGTCAAATTGGTCAGACTGTCATTATATACAGGCCTAGTCTCACGAAAATGAAGTTAGAGGAGAAGAAGCAACAAGCTCGTAGAGTTTATGTGAGAAAAGAATCAAAATTGAAGCCCTTATTGCTGGTAGAGAACAATGAGGAGAAAAACTCCTTCTCAGAGTTCCTTTTGACAAATGTTTGTGTTGCTGAAAATGATTGTTAGTTGCATTGTGATTTCGCTAACTTTATTTTAATGGTTGAATTCAGAAGAAAGCAGAAGTTTCTCGACTTTCTGGACGACGGCGCAGGGGGAGTAGCCGATTCTCATCTCGTGCCTCTGATTAGCTATCCTTGAAACATTGTCAAGGATAGCACTGGTGCTCACATATGGATCTCTTGCTCAACCCGTTAAGGTTTCTGCTTAGTTTCCCAAGTAGCTGTTTCTGTAAATGATCATCCTGGATTGCTGGTGGTGAATTTGAGTTCAAACAAAGATAAGACAAGAGGTAATCTGAGGAGAATTTTGGTTATGGAATGTACTAGGTAGCATGTGGCTGACCCTATGTATAATTTTTTCCTCCAATCTTTAGCTTGTTTGGAGGACACCGATGCAGTTTTGAGGGAGTTCCTTTTGTGGAGATTATGTTCACTTAGATGCAGTTTGCGCTTTACTTGCTTATGAACTGTTAGAAGAATAGTCGGCAACTTGGGCATGATTTTAGTCTGCATTCTTGCTCTCTTTTAGAAAACACGCTCGAGTTTTGTAACAAAATTGAACTTATATGATGTCATTTTGCAGTCTGAATTCCAAAATCTATATATTTGGCTCTTTCGGGGTTCACTAAGGTCGCATATGGTTTAATCATGACTCATAAGATTTTGAGAGCATGAATCCAATAATAAGAAATCTTAAACGTATTCTGAATGCAGAGAAAGGCTTCAGCATCGATCTGAACACTAAGCTTGCTAATTTGTAAAACATTGATGATCACCAAAGGAAAGCATGTTGCACAAATTTTTAATTATTAGAAGCTGTTTTCCTTTCAATTACTCCCTGAGGATTGGGGCAGATAGAAGTGTAGCGTACAATTACAGTAATTGATCCAGCAAGTATGATACACCATGTAAGAATAACATATTACAGCTACACCTAGCTTGTGCGTCTCAAGTCTCATATGAGGCATCAAGAAATTACAATAAAACTATCTTCGGCAACGAGGACACGCATTCATTTATGCAGTAATTCATCTAATTCACAGGCAAAGAATGGAGCTAAGCAGCTTTCAGCTTCTCCAGTTGATGCTTGCTTACATTTTCGGAGAAAAGTATACCAGTCGGAGAAAGAAGGCGTTGGAAGGCGAGGAAAAATCGAGTCTATCAAAAAAGTTCTCATTCAGCTCAGTTGTTGACATTCTGCCGCAACAAAAAGAAAAAAAGAAGTAAAAAAATGCAGAGGGTGAAAGACTTACCCACTGAAATCCTACAAGTACATACCAGCAGCCAGGCAACCCATATCCCTTACCGCTCACAAGCTATACAGAGGAAGATTATTAGTCAATGAGATAATTAAACTACTTCTGGTATACATGCTAGAGGAATGAAGTTGATCTCTACCAGTAGTGCTAGAGCTCCCAATGAAAAACATCCGCTCATAGAGAAACTAACGAATTTTAGATCTCGTCCAGCCTGCATGAAAAACAAATATTCCAAATTAACATACTGATTGATTTCAACTGGAGTGATCCAATTCAGTAGGTTAAAAAAGCAGACATAATCTGAGGATAGCAAGATAAGTATTCTCATGCTTACTAGCAGCGTTCCCTCAAGACTCAGAATGGCTGGTGTCACGATTAAAGCCACAAAGTATGCTACCAGTACTTTGTGCATCTGCATGGGCAAAAGAAAAGTGTATGCAGCAGAGTCGAATTAAAGTTTACAATTTGCCAGATAATGTATTTTCAAATCAGCATTCTATATCAGTTGGATTTCTCACTTATGACGGGCTAGAACAAGTAAATGGTCCAAATTGGTCTGCTTAACAGTGTATTCAGGGTTAAAATAGAGCTTGCTTAGATTATCTAGTGACGGTTCATTCTAACAAGGACTTTAGATTTGACCTTGTGTTATATATATATATATATAAGCTGCAGTGATTGCATGAAATTGAATGCTACTCATGACAGACTAGTTCAAGTTTCTAAAACTCAGTAAACCATATTGCTACTCGTAATTTGCAGTACTAAATGAATAAATAGGGAACAGAAATGCCTTTACAAGTACAAAAAGCAAGAACTAACCTCTTGTACGATCACCTTATCAGGCGTAAAAATGTTGGGAAACAACCAAGGAACAGATGTTCCAACAATCGCTAACAATACTCCAAGTATAGCACCAATGATTACAAGTGACTTTAGCAGCATCCGTGCCTGTTAGACATCATAAATATTATTGAAGGTTGAACAAACAACAATTCAAGTAAAAACAAGTTTTGCAACAGAAATTATCTACCGAATATTTTATCAACACTCTCTAATCTCTATAAGCAGAGTTAAAGGTGTCAAATTTAACATGTGATGTATATACTCATTGTAGTATGAATGAAAACTCATTCCTAGTTTTCAAAAGTAAAAGACCGGCATGAACAAAATGTAAAGAAAAGATTGCCCTGTTGTTAATAAAAATGAGAACTACTAACTTTTGCCAAATTTCGATTCATCCCATATAAGAACTCAGGCATAAACGATTGCGCTGTTTGAGCTAGAGGCTCACCCCATACAGTACACATCATGAGAGTTTGAATCATGACCTGAGTGAATCATAAGTTGTTAAAATGAATAAACACAACTTCTCGCACTAAAGGAGCAAAAGAAGAAGTCAAACTGACCTGATGAGCAGCCAAGGTGATTGTTCCCATCGATGTAGCAAAATATGTAAGGAGAGTGAAGAAAGCTACCTAAGATACCAAAAGGCCTCAGATGCACAGAAATTATTGATTGTAAACAAATAGAAGGTCCGAGATGAGGTAAAATGTTCTAAACCTTCGACATCATCATCACAAACACTGGAGCAGCAAGCTCAAATATTGCTAGAAGTTCATTGGGTAACGGAATGGATATCGCAAATGCATTATATCCTTTCTGGTTTAGATTAATAATCATCATATAAGCTGCAATCACCTGGGATGCATTCTGGTCAGTGGTGATACCCAAAAAAAAAAAAGGGCAAAGATAAAATAAAAGATAGTTTACCTTGAATAAAATCCAATCACGTGGGACTAACAATAAAAATTGATTATTAAGCTTACTTGTGATGCCATTGTTGCCCACGCCGCACCAGCTATACCATAGCCTAAAAAGCGGCAAAGAACTATATCACCAATGCCATTTACAGCACTGGCAACCACCAAGGCCTTTAAAGGTCCCCAGGAATCTTTCATGCCAAGACTATGAATCATAAAGATAAAAAAAAAAAAGAATTTAAAGTCAGCATGGAGAAGTTTATCTGGCTTAGGCGAACATTGTAGAAAAATGCATTTGTAGAACCAGAATGACACAGAAAACTGAACAGATTAGTTTGATCTTAGAGAGCCTTTTAGTATTTGCATCAGTAAGTGGCCAATGAAAACAACCAGAACGAAGTGCCGCTAGAAAAGTCAATTAATTATAAACGGGAAGTGACAAAATCTTTTTACCTTGCACTTTGAGCAACCCAGCCTGTAAGAACAGCAGGCCATGCTAAGCCTCGTATCTACTGACGGAAAAAATTTTGTTCTGTTAAATGTCTTAGAAAGAAATCTAAGCAGGGGAGAATGTCAAAAATTGAAATGGGTAAGAAAGAATAATTTCAGTAAGTAGGCCAAGGAAGAAACTAAAGAAAAGGATATCTCACAATCCAAAAATACACGTTGATAACTGATGGAGGCAAGATTTCATGGAGAATTGCATTCATTAAGATATATTCTTACATATTAAAAGAATACTAAACAAGCTTTAACAGAGAAAAACAAGTGTCGAAGGTTATTGAAAAGAAAATAAACCTGAACATATTTGTTTGCTGCTGGTAGAATATGAACATTCTTGGACCCAGTAAAAGCTGAAAAAAAGCAAGAATAGTGAATTTGTGAGGTGCTAGATGGCCCTGTCCTTGCATATTCTAATTATTTAAAATCTGGGGATGAAAAATTATGAAACATAATTTAAGTACAATTAAGTGGAGGGAAAAAAGGAAAAAAAAATACCAAATAGTGCCTGCATTCCAAAAAATTTTGTAAATATAAGCATCGAGAAGCCACAAGCCAATCCAACAAAGAGCAAGACAGAAATTTGATGTTGCACTTCATTTTTATCCTGCAAAAAAAATACTGCAATGTCAAACTATGCAATATAAAAGGTCAATCATAAAATGGTATTATCGCTGCAGAAAACATAAAATAGAAGATGGATGGTTTCTACACAAAAATAGAAAATGAAAAAGGCAAGAATGGTGCAGTATATAATGTTAGTATAACTAATGAAAGTAATTCATGCCATGTTGACATTCCCTAAATTATGCCGAAAGTAATTCATAGTCCCTAAGCAAAGCATGCATATCAATAATTTCCTCGAGTTGTAATGCCATTTATTGAACATCTGATATTAGTTCGGGAAAAAAAAACAACTGCATTTACTGTCAAAATAACACTTGATAATAGTGATGCACAAGCACAAAAAACTCTGAGATATTTGAAAACTAACCTGTTTGGTAAGCGATGTGGCAACCAAATTTGAAGTTGCAATAGAGAGGAACATAAATATATAGCTCATGTTGTCACATAAAACAGTTCCAGGGCCTGCAACAAAAGCACAATCAAGACAAATCCACAGTCACTAGAATACCAACAAAAGACGGGAAAATGAAAAGGAAAAAATTGTTCCAATTTCAAGCAGAGAAATTATTAGCTTCACGCAGTTGCATTTTATGACAATTGACAAAACAACAATCATAAATTTAGAATTAAAAAGAATACTTCTCTTGTTTTACGTTTTCCCAGCAACCGAACAGAAAATGACGATCAAGAAAGATCTTGAAGACGTACCTAAAGCAGCAAGCTCAAGAGAGCTTCCTTGACCAATAACAGCAGTGTCAATGAGACTCATCAATGGCCCACAAATCCAAAGCCCCGTGGCTGGTCCTGTAAACTTCATAATCTCTTTTATTTGATTCCATATACTCTGATCAGCCAATCCCTCTGTCTTTACCTCCACTGCTTTCTCTTCTTCTTTTTCTTCTGATAAAGAAACTGAAGTATTGCTAATGTCGTTTTCACTTGCAAATTCTTGGCTTGAGCTGATGCAAGTAGTTATAAATCTTTTCCGATGATCTTTTGGTGCAAAAACGCATAGTCCTGAGGGTAAAAGAGAGCTGTGCCATTGGAGGGTAGTTGAAATGAGAAATGTTTTGCTGCAAGAGGTTAAAGATTGAGAGAGCAGTTTCAGCCTGGAATTTGGAGAAGAAACAAAGTGGTTAGCAAAAGTTTTGACTTGCATTTTTTTCAGAAAGTTGAAAAGGGAGTGAATCAAGAAAGATAAAAAAAGGAACTTAAGCTAAAACTAAGAACAAAAGTTGGAAAAGATAAGAAAGAGTGGCTTTTATAACTTAGGAAGCAGAAGTTTTTTGAATCGTGAGTAAGAATTGGAACAAGGTGTCCCACATTAAAGGATTGCCTGCTAACTGCTAAGATTAGATTTTAGAATAGGTCTGTAATCTACTATATTTCAGGTCATAAATTTTACATTTCACCTTATAACACTTTTGTTGTAATAGAATTGACTTTATAATAAACAAACTCATCAAGAACGAATGGTAATGAATCTCAAACTTGTCACTCTTCATCTCTGCTTCCCTTTTGGAGTTCTTGTTTTGTCAAATGCCCATCATATACATGAATCTCTCTCTGTCCTCGTAATTATGCATTGTGAGCTGGACTTTAATATGTGGTTGTGTTTCAAAAAAAAGGATAGGCTGTTTTATTGAACTGGGAGAACTGAAGTTAAACACGTTATGATATGTACTTGTGGCGTAGATGTAAAGACAGTGTTGCATGCGTGAATATGACTGCTGTCTTGTGTCTCCATTTCTGTTCATTTTAAGGAAATTACGCTTATTATTACTGGCTTAGATTTCCAGGATTTCCTAGCTCCCTGTTATTATACTATATTGTAAGAATCGAGTACAATTACTACAATTGATAAGTGTTGCTGCTCGCTGGCTGTGAAGAAAAAAATAGATTGAGGCTGCATGCCATTAACACGCTTAGCCACATTACATGATCTTTGATTCATTCAGTAGGTAGTTCTAAGCAGCTTTCAGCTTTTCCATTTTATACCGGTTCAAGTCTTCGGAGTAAAGTGTACCATCAGGAGAAAGAAGGCGCCAGAGTGAAAGGAGAAAGCGAGCCTGAAAAATTTGGATTTATCAAATGAAATGAGTCTAAATGCAAGTTGCTCGAATATCGGAGGGCTGGAGATCTTAGTCATACCGATTGAAAGCATACGAGAGCAAACCAGCAGCCTGGCAAACCGTATCCTCTACTAGCAAACTAGTGACAAGGAAAACAGGAGAGTGCTAATCAGTGATTAGTAATCATGGAAGGGAAATCCCAATTAACATTGAGAATGAGTAGAAGAAAATTAAAGGTT
Organism: Citrus x clementina; assembly: GCF_000493195.1. Classification (NCBI taxonomy): domain Eukaryota; kingdom Viridiplantae; phylum Streptophyta; class Magnoliopsida; order Sapindales; family Rutaceae; genus Citrus; species Citrus x clementina. The sequence continues at coordinate 6,298,688 of NW_006262022.1, forward strand.
AGATATTTACCAACAATACAAGGGCACCCAATAAAAAGCATCCGCTCATTGAAATGCTAAAAAATTTAACATCTCGTCCAGCCTGTGAAACAAAGTAGATATTGCTCAGATTGTTACATTAGTACTCCAGTGTGAAGACTGATAATATTACCAAACTAGGCATATCAAACTAGGGCTATGCCCGCCAATGTGCCATATTTGTTTGTATAATTTTGGAACTGCTCTTTTTCCTTGTTTGGTTTGGGTGAAGGGACAAGATCCTGTTGTTGAGGAATGAGGAATATTATATATCTCACTCAGCAAGACAGAAGGAGAAATGTAGACCAACAGAATTACACTGTAATCTCCCACTTACGTGGCAAACTTATTTTAAGTGAAACTCAGCAAAGAAGTAGCCAACTCATCGCCACCTTGAAAGCAACTAAGATGTCAAGGGAAATGGAAGGATTTTTCAGTTCTGTTCTTGCCAAAAGGAAGCAAGGGGCGCGTCAAAAAGACTAACAAAATCAAATGCTATCTCACTCACCTTCCTTCTAACAGACATGATGTGTAATCTTCTGTTAGCAGCATTTGTCTCTTCTGCTTTATCCGTAAAAATCAATCAAAATTCTACTATGTTTACCAAGGAGGAGATAGTATAAGTCCATTAGAGAGGATTCTACAAACAGCCAGTTTAAGCAAACTCTATAACGTGTTTGATCAATTTCTAGTTTGAAAAACAGGCATAAGACATACCAGCAATGTCCCTTCTAGGCTATGAGTGCTGGGTGACACAACTATCGCAAGGATGTATGGTATTAGCACTTTGTGCATCTGCATGGATAGAAGTATTATATCAAACAACCAGACACAGAAACTTTTGCCATAAACATAATTCTACGGAGATAGTTATCACTATCATGAAGAATTGACAGTTTACAGAATTTATTTCCTCCTTTTGACTCAGATCTCACAGAAGATGAATAATATGCATGACGATAAACCATTAAAAATAAAATAAAATAAATAATAATAATAATAATAAAAGGAGCTGAATAACTGTCCAGAAATTATCATATCAGAGAGAAAATGCCATGACAAAAACAGTCATCTTGTTTCAATTTCTTGGATTTATCTGTCACATGTTACATTTTTTAACACTGGGGAAGGGATTATTGAAAATTATCTCGAATCAACTTAATGGTTTTGATACCAAGTGATCTTAGAATTTAAATAGAGCTGATGTAGATCAGAATGTTGAAGTACCATTTTCAATGTGTAGCTCCAATTAACTAGAATTGCACTATTTACAGCATATGATACAACTCTTGATTGTTCCCTTGCTCATGATTCCATACAAATTATAATAAACAGTAAGAAGAAGGTGAAAAAAGAAGTCCAGATTATTTAATTCAATAAGAACTCACCTCCTGTATGACACTCTTGTCAGATGTAAAGATATTAGGGAAAAACCAAGGAACAGATGCTCCAATGGTCCCTAATACCAATCCAAGCGTGGATCCAATGAGAAGAAGTGACTTCAGCAGCATTCTTGCCTGTTTGAAATGATAAGCCTTTCAGAATATGTTGAGCCAGAGGGGAAATTTTTTTTTCAGACACCACAACTAAGAACTATAGAGGGAAGTGGTGATTCCACAACATTTATGTCACCAGAAACACATGAAGACTATTTGGATGTCACATGACTTTAGCTGCAGCCAACGTAATCTAGGTGAGAAATAAGATAAAGCTGGCATAAAGTGAGGTGAACGTAACTGACCTTTACCAAACTTCGATTGACACCATATATCAACTCAGGCATAAATGATTGTGCAGTCTGAGAAAGAGGCTCACCGCATACAGAGCACATGCCGTATGTTTGAATCATAACCTACAGAGATCAGTTATTTTAATCAAGCATCCATTATGACAATATAAAGCTGAAGCAAAGAGATACTGACTGATCTAACCTGATGAGCGGCCACTGTATTTGTGCCCATAGAGGTAGCAAAATATATAATGAGCGAGTAGAAAGCCACCTAGAAAAAGATTGAAATACCTCAGATTTAAGGTGACATAATCATATGGTACCAGACATGACAACAAAGTGAAGTTATGTGTCACCTTTGCTATCATAGTTATAAAAACTGGACCAGCAAGTCCGAGTATTGTGGCAAGTTCATTGGTGGATGGAACAGAGAAAGAAAAGGCATTGTATCCTTTGTTATTCAGAGACTGAATCATCATATAAGCCGAAACAACCTAAAATATATAGTGTTAAGTAGTGACACAGAAAGGAAATCTAAAAGGAAAAAGTGAATGATCATTCAAACACTCAAGAGTTTATTGTGAAAACATAAGATAAAAAGATGAAACCATATCTCATTGATATCAAAATGCTAATTTTTCATACTTGTGACACCATTGTCGCCCATGCTGCCCCAGCAATGCCATAGCCCAAAAAGCTACAAAGGGCTACATCACCGATACCATTTATGGCACTGGCAACCGCCAAAGCTTTTAGAGGTCCCAGAGAATCTTTCATGCCGAGACTGAAATGACAGAATGTTAAAAGAGACAACCAATAAAGTAAAGTTACTTGCAGTTTTGATAAATTCAACATAGGAGGACATAATTGAAAATAAAGATGTTCTTATCAATAAATGGAAAAAAGAAAGAAAAAGAAGGGCAATTTTCAGTATTTCGGAGCCATAAAATTCGTTCCTCTTTATTGACTGGTTCGGGTGCAGCAGTACCTCTTTCAAGACAAACAATCTTACGTAAGATAATATTTAACCAAGTTGCACTTTTAATTGAAGGTCGCCAATGACAACTCATCATAAGGGAGCCTAGGTAATAAAGCACTAATTTTATTAACACAGGTGAAACAGGTTTCTCCCTGCTCAGACAAATTCCCTGTGGAGAAAACTTATATGTAGCACCATATAGAGGTGGCAAACTGTCAAAGTCACAGTTCTAACAGCTAATAAATATGTGTCCAGAAAGGCAAAAAGACTAGGATGGTGCCAGTGTATTCAGTAGATAGCTTGTGGAAAGAAATTTTGGTTTTCTTCACCTTGCACTTTGAGCAACCAATCCAACTAGAACTGCTGGCCATGCAAAGCTTCGAATCTACCAAAGAAAAAGTTTCTGTTAAATTACAAAGCCAATCAAACAAAAAAACCAAGGCAAAGTGTCATTCAACTGGTATTCATGTGATAAGCCAACTAAAACAGTGTGGAACAGCAGTCAAGTAATAATATAATTTGGGAAACAGAAATTATACGAATAACATTTGAGTCATGCCACATAAACTGATTGACATAGTACATGTATAAGCATATACTTGTAAGACAATGCTTAGAGTTTTACCTGCATGTGACAGGTACAAGTAATGAAATAGAAAATTAAACATTCTTCTTTTGCATCAGGAATGAAATAGTGTCACCAACTGGTTAACTACTGCTCTCAGGATTTACAACTAAGGATCATTCTCAAGCAGATATGATTTCCGTTAAGGAAGAAGGTGCAATCATAATAGTTTTTTGTATTCTAATAAGGGAGGAAAAAAACAATTAATGAACACTGAACGACCAGCAAAACTGTCCCCTGGAAAAGGGAAACACGAAGATTCAGGAGAAAGAACATCAACCTGAACATATGTATTTGCTGCCGGTACCAAGTGCACATTCCTTGGCCCAGTAAAAGCTGAAAATATATAGAGAATTCATCATTTAATGCATGTCCACAGGAATTATTTTTCTGCTATTAAATATTAATTGTTTCTATCCTTATGTAGTTAATGCACAATACAACTGATCAAGAACAATAATCAAGCACTCATTATCTCCACATTATTGAATTGATTAAAATCTTTACCAGTCTTTATTACCAGTTAGTGCCCATGATCCAAAGAATCTTGTAAACAAAAGCATCAAGAAGCCACAAGCCAACCCAACAAAGAGCAAGACTGATATTTGATGCTGCACTTCATTTTTATCCTGCAACAGCAGTATCTAGTTAAGAAGTACAGCCTAAAATGAAGAGGAAATTGAACAATCCAACCACCTGATATTCCATAATTTTTTTGTTGGAAGTGGGTGTGTTATTATTTATGGATGAGCGAGAGTCATAGATGCAGTATGGGTAGTATGAGACCTGATAACGTAATGTACGTTGTAATAGACATAAAATTACAAACTATCCAATATATTTGGAAAGATTTAAGAGATTAAATGATGATCTTATAAGTCCTATTTGGAAATTTCCATGAAATATTATGTATTTACTTTTTATTCTCTCCCTATCAGTAAGATTTATTGGACAAAAAATGATGCAGAAGAGGTGACCATGAGATGATGCACAGACAACATTGAAAGAATAAAGGCACGATGCATGGCCAAAATCATCATGTCATTCATGCTTAGTTTGCAGTACCAACTGCAGAATGTATCAGTGAGCATTCCATTGAAACCAGAGGAGCAAGCACATCCGAAATGGGAAGTCAACATTGGTTAAGAAGATTACAAAGCAGTGCCTTCTTAAATGTATGTCCACCATGCTTGAACCAACTCTACCCTATAAGCAATGATACTGTAGGACTGCTAAAGAAACTCACCTGCCTGGCAAGGGAAGTCGCAACCATGTTCGAAGTTGCAATTGAAAGGAACATGAACACGTAAGTCAAATAATCGCACATAACTGTTCCTGGCCCTGCTCATCCATACTCACAATCATCATATTAATCCATCACTAACCTAAGAAAGGCAATTATAAAGACCCCGCTACACAGATTTTGAAAAAAATAACTAAAGCATCACAGTCAATAATGGTTTTGTGTACTGCATATTAACTAAAGTCATGTGTCTGTCTTAAATAAAGAAAACTTAAAATCAATTACAAAAAATTGAATCTTTCCTTTCCAACACGTTTTCAGGAACCCATAGAAGCACCTACGGCAGCAAGCTCACAGATGTTTGTAAAAGAAATACCTAGAGCAGCAAGCTCGACGGAGCTTCCTTGACCAATAACAGCAGTATCAATGAGACTCATCAATGGCCCACAGAGCCAAAGCCCTGTGGCGGGTCCTGTAAACATCACAATCTCCTTCATTTGACTCCATATACTCTGCTTCTCCAATCCTCCCCTCTTCACCTCCATTTCTACCTCCTCCTCCTCCTCTTCCTTTTCTTCTTCATTCTTAGATAAAGAAATTGAATTGTCACAATTTTCATCAAAAATCAGTTCTTTCCCAGGACTAATGCAGCTAGTTTTAACTCCTCTGTGAAGGATATTTGTTGTAAAAAAACGTAAACTTGGTGGTGAAAATGAGCTCTGAAAGCGAGCGAGAGCTGGAGTCTTGTTCAAGATAATCAAAGATGGAGAGCATCCCTGCAATGGGTGAATTAGGGTTTTGATTTGCATTTTTTCTTGAATTTTTAAGTGTTTTTTTTTTTTCACTTTTTTTAGTACAAAACCAAAACTTGAAAGAGGGAAGGATTCCTGTCTTACATGCACGCAAGAAACATCTTCACACATAAATAATATATAAATCCCACATATATACTATTCATGTGAGGGATGTATCTTAGGTAAGATAGAGATTGCCACGAGGGAAACATTGATGCTGTCTTGTTGGTTACGTGAAAGTGGCTGGTGGCGACAAAAGTCAGAAATAGGGATTGTAATGGGCACCTCCCGCAGCGGGTTTGTCATTACCAAACTCAAGCTCGCACAAAATTTAAATTATTAAATCCACTTGCAACCTGCAATGGATTTTAATTTTTTAAAAAAAACCTACCCGTAGCGGATTTTAACAATTACCAAATCTGCAATAGTATCCGGCGGATTTTTTGCGGGTTTTCGTATTTAAAATCACAAATATTTAATATATAAATTTATAATAATAACCTCAAATTCCATATAACATATTCAATTTTATATTTAAACAATGTAAATGAAAAATTAAAATTTACACATCAATTCAACACAAATTCTCAACTTTAAGTATAAATTATACAAATCTATTTAAAAAACACAAACTAATATCTAAAAATAATAATTACATTTCATATTATCATTTAAAACAAGATCAAAGAGAATATATTTATTTTATTCACCACCATAAGCACCCATCTAACACAATGCCTATAATAATAATTAAGATTAATATTTTCAAATACTAATTCGAAGGGAAATGCCTTTAGTTTTCTTTAGGTTATAACTTTAGAATAAGAGATGAGCCATATACACACATACACAACTTTGAGCCTTTGGCTATTTAGTAATTTGATTAATTACATTATTTTCTTTATATATTTTTATATTTAAATTAAATTAAAAATATTTGAAAAAAATTATTGCGGGTTTGGTGGATATCCATGCGGGTATCCATCGGGTATAAGGTTAATACCAAACTCACCCGCATCCATGTGCGGGTTTTAATTTATAATACTAAACCCGCCCGCAACGGATAAAATTACCCGCAACGGGCGGGTTTTGGCAGGTGGGTTTGGGCGGATTTGCGGGTACAATTGACATCCTTAGTCAGAAACCTACATCACTAATTTATCTGATATAACGTCTTCAAAACCCTTTCTTCAAAACTGAAGTGTTTTGAGCCGTTGGATGTGCATGCTTTTGCTGAATTTGAAGACTAACAGTCTAAAATTTATGTGTTATTTTAAATAAAAAATTCAAGTTAAAATGATATATTCTTAAAAAAAAAAAGAAATCAATCCATCAGAGTATAGAATTAATTTATTATCTGATTATGAGTAGTTCCAAATTTTCATATCCTTTATCTTTATTTTATATTAAATATAATAATTCTCTAATGCATACAGATTCAACACTTTACAATGTTATAAAGAGCTTTTTTTTTTAGTGTTATTAAGCCTTCACATATTACCTTCATAGTGCTGGAAAAGCATGAGTCCGCAGGAGGTTTACACCGTGAGGAGGACTCTTACTTAAGAATCATTTAATTTCTTGAAACTAAAATTATTGCTTAAACGGGTTTTTTTTCATGCTGATTTTCCTGCAATGAAATTAGAATCCGTGTTTTGGGGTGGGGGTTGAAGCCAAGATATATGGTGGTGTATTGTTGGAAGTAACTAGAAAGCACTTTTTGGACAGAAGCCAAAAGCAGGGAGCTGGGGTGAGTGAGTGCGTTTTCAATTTGATTGCTGAAGACGTGTTCATTCAATCTGAACTAATTTTGTGACAAATGAGTGAAAATGAAACCAAGTTGATGCTTCTAAGAAACTTGTGACTCACAGCAGCTGCAAGTGTTCTGCTTGGAGGCAATGAGATTGACAGAAACAGCCAGCTGCAGATTGCTATGTCCGTCCATTAATTGGCTTTTTTCTTTTTTCTTTTTTGGGCTTTCTATTTCAAACTGGAACCCCCTTTTAAAACTTGACAAAACCAGCCGTGTCCTTTGCTTTGATAATGCATTCGAAGCATCACCTTCCGAATGTATTTTCTCTAAAATTTATGTCGTCTGGTGAAAACGGAGTGGTTCCTAATATAATTTGTATTTTTCCCTTTTTGGTTTAATTTTTCTTTTGTTTCAGATTTGATTAGGTGATGAAACTGCAGCAATAATTTAGTAAACAAAACTATGTGAGTATTGTGACAGTCAATTGTGAATCCATGAAGCAGTTTCAATTCATATATTGTGTCTACATATGCTACTCGTGATTGACTAAGCACTCAGCTAATGCCATGTTACCAAAAAAATAATTCTCTTGAGGAGCTACCTTTTGAGAAGATTGTTACAAAAACTAGAGCAGCTGTATAACAAGATCTGCAGAAACTCATTTGGTGATGCAACAGAGATGACAAATGGGTTGTATCCTTTCCTGTTTAGAGCTTGAATCATCATATAAGTTAGAAATAACCTTAAAACATATCTACTAATTGAGGGAATTTTTTTTTTTGGGTCTTAATTTTTATATTTAACAAATATAAAAAGGGATTAAATTAAAAAGAAAAGGGAAAAATGGGTGCTGGGCTGTGCTGCCAGAGCCCAGCGGACTTCACCAAGACCCAAAACTGGCCCTAAGCCACTCAAGACATCAGCACATGCCAAAGCCCTGGATTTAATTGTCTCATGAGGTTTAGTTTTTAACTTCTCCATCATGCACACTATACTTGACACAATGAGTGACAGTGTTTCCTTTGAACTGATGTAAACAAGCAACCTCATTTTCAAGGGTTTGGCTACAATGCCGGGGGCATTGTACCCGGCACCATGCCGCGCTCTCAAAAAGAGAGCCCGGCTGTCTTTGGCTGCCATTTGGCAGCCAAAGACTTGGTGCAGCCGGTTAACAAACCGGTTGCACCATTTTTTTTAAAAAATATATTAAAAAAATTATAAAATTGAAAAAATTAAATAAAATGTCAAAAAATAATTTTTTATAATATAATTAATAGTAAAAGATAAAGAAATTGAATAATATAATACAATATAATATAATTAAATAAAATGACAAAAAATAAAGAAATTGAAAATGAAAAAATTAGTATTTCAGTTTTGACGTCAGTTGTTGCATGTCTGACGTCTCGATTTCAGGTTTGACGTTAAATGTTGCATGTGTTGAATAAGTTGCATATTTTACGTGAAATGTTGTAAGTTTCATGTTTAACGTCCGTTGTTGCATGTCCGACGTTGCGGTTCCATGTTTGACGTCGGATGTTACATGTTTTGGATAAAGCCAAAATAAAGAATATTCTCGAATATTCTCGGCCGTTTCATGTTTGACGTCGAAGTTGCAAACTTTACGTGATAAATTGTGTATTTCACGTGCAGGCTTGCAAGTTGCATGTTTAACGTCTGTTGTTGCATATCCGACGTTAGGGTTCCATGTTTGACGTCGGATGTTGCATGTTTTGGATAAAGCCAAAATAAAGAATATTCTCAAATATTCTCGTCCGTTTCATGTTTGATGTCCAAGTTGCAAACTTTACGTGATAAGTTGTATATTTCCCGTGCAGGGTTGCAAGTTGCATGTTTAACGTCCGTTGTTGCATATCCGACGTTGGTGTTCCATGTTTGACGTCGGATGTTGCATGCTTTGGATAAAGCCAAAATAAAGAATATTCTCGAATATTCTCGTCCGTTTCATGTTTGACGTCCAAGTTGCAAATTTTACGTGATAAGTTGTATATTTCACGTGCAGAGTTGCAAGTTGCATGTTTAACGTCCGTTGTTGCATGTCCACCGTTGGGGTTCCATGTTTGACGTCGGATGTTGCATGTTTTGGATAAAGCCAAAATAAAGAATATTCTCGAATATTCTCGGCCGTTTCATGTTTGACGTCCAAGTTGCAAAATTTACGTAATAAGTTGTATATTTCACGTGCAGGGTTGCAAGTTGCATGTTTAACGTCCGTTGTTGCATATCCGACGTTAGGGTTCCATGTTTGACGTCGGATGTTGCATGTTTTGGATAAAGTCAAAATAAAGAATATTCTCGAATATTCTCGTCCGTTTCATGTTTGATGTCCAAGTTGCAAACTGTACGCGATAAGTTGTATATTTCACGTGCAGGGTTGCAAGTTGCATGTTTAACGTCCGTTGTTGCATGTCCAACGTTGGGGTTCCATGTTTGACGTCGGATGTTGCATGTTTTGGATAAAGTCAAAATAAAAAATATTCTCGAATATTCTCGGCCGTTTCATGTTTGACGTCCAAGTTGCAAAATTTACATAATAAGTTGTATATTTCACGTGCAGGGTTGCAAGTTGCATGTTTAACGTCCGTTGTTGCATATCCGACGTTAGGGTTCCATGTTTGACGTCGGATGTTGCATGTTTTGGATAAAGCCAAAATAAAGAATATTCTCAAATATTCTCGTCCGTTTCATGTTTGACGTCCAAGTTGCAAACTGTACGTGATAAGTTGTATATTTCACGTGCAGGGTTGCAAGTTGCATGTTTAACGTCCGTTGTTGCATGTCCAACGTTGGGGTTCCATATTTGACGTCGGATGTTGCATGTTTTGGATAAAGCCAAAATAAAGAATATTTTCGAATATTCTCGGCCGTTTCATGTTTAGGGTTTAAACAAAACTCTCTCCCGTGCAAAACTATACAATGCCTCTTTGTATCACATTGTTGGACAAGTGTTTCACAGAAATCTTGTCTCAGGCGACCACATCGTAATTCTAGCATGCTTCCGAAGCCAATTTCTCTAATTGCAGCTTGTTGGTCGGGCGACAATGTGGAAATGACCTTACTAAATGCACTAACACGACAACGAGATAAATTACATTGGCTATGCTTATCCTCAATTTTTTGTTCTTCATCTGTTTTTTCAATGCTCATTTCACCAAAAATTGAACTTGGGTCCTCATGCATCGTACTAAATTGGCACTTCTCCTCATTCGTTAATTTCTTCCATTTTTCAACAATTGTCGCCCTACAAAATTTTTTTATCCCTTCTTGCCTGACCTTTTTTGCTTCATGCTTACTGTACACAACATTTTAGTTCAGCTAATTACGTCAACATAATTGATAGTTATAATAAGAACTTTATTCAAAGCAATAATTTTATACTTACAAAAAGTGTATCCACGCTCTCTGACCAGGTCCTCCCCTTCTAGCTTCTGTTGACTCCATTTTATAACTGTATGTTATGGTTCAAATCCTGAAATAGACCATACATAAATGTAGTATCAATTAAATTTATAACGAGAGCTAAAGGAAAAACAATAACGGTGTTTACAATTCTAGACAATAACAAGAGCTAATGGTGAACCGACAATTTCCATAAACATATTATTCTAACTCTGGAAGATAACGGTTCACCGTTTATTTCATAACGGTTAGTTGATATATTCCAGTAGGAAGTGTATTCCCAGACAGAAGTGTGTTTGATAACTTTTTTTAGTTTCTTCTCTCTCTAAAACTCATAACCTACGCTCTCTCTCCCTACTACCCACCATTTTCTCATGTTTTTCTTGCCAATTTCATGCTTCCAAACCATTAATCATCTCAGGAAAATTTGTAGACCAAAAAAATCAAAATAAAACCTTTCGCCTGTTTTGAAGAGTTTCGTCACAACTTCAGCTTTCACAGTAATGATTTCGGTAATGATTATCGAGATTGAACGGCTGGAAAAGAAAAAGAAACAAATAAAAATATTTGTTAGCTCTCTTTCTGTTTATAAGCTCTCATTGTGTTTTTCCACACCAAGCTGCATTGCATAAAAGAAAAAGAAAAAGGAGATTACACAATCAGGAAATCTAATATTTTGAAGAGAACTTAGAGATTTTCCCTTTATATACTCTTGAATAGCCTTGCAAGATGCATAAGATTAGTTCACATCAACTACCAATTCAGGCACAATATAATGGCTACACCCAATTAAACAAATTAAAAAGCAAAATCACAAAAAATAAAGAATAATGCTAGTGATATACAAAATACTAGTCATTAAATAATAATTTCACCTCTCCTTGATGATAAATATAAAAATCTTGAGAATGCAAGTGAGGAAATGCAAAATGATCAAAGATAATAAAAAAACTAAGACTTACTAGTTAGCATCACAACACTAGGTTCTTTACATGACGAGAACAGAAGAGTTACCTCCAGCCACGATGCTCTTCCTGCAACTCATCCACGCTGCTCTTCATGTCCAAGAATGACTCCAAACATAAACCTCAACTCTTTTTTTGGTTCCATTCCAGGATACGCTACCCTAAAAGCTTCCTGCAGCTCATTTGATGGTAGCTCATGCTGTAGACAACATTGCAACGAAGGTGACGGTGGACGGTTGGAAAAGAAGCAGCGCGCGATACTGGCTTTGCCTCTACCTCTCTCTACTTCTCGTGTACAAACAAAATACCTCAGTATATGTATCCGATTGGTTGATTACTGCAAGAGAGACTGTTGATTTGATCTTGTTGAGTGAACAAATTGGGATGAGAGAAACTATGAACTTGAAAAAGAGATGAAATTTTAGGGATTTTTCTTTTGAGAAAGCAAAGAAATTGGATTGAGGAGAGAGGAATTTCTGGGCTTTTCTTTTCAGGGAACTGGTTTACCAGGTCATCCATTTTTTTCTATTTTTAATATAAATTGAATCTCAACCGTTGGATTCAATCTAATTGAATCCAACGGTTTTTTTTCGTTTTCGGCATGGTGCCGAGCCTTCAGTGCCCGGCATTGTAGCATCAGCCCATTTTCAATGGTAACAACGCTTAAAGTTGACCATTTTATACCTTAGTAATTAAACAATAATACCCTTCAACAGATTAAGAAACAATAAGCTTAAATAACCTGGAAAATGTAATGGGGTTTAACGAGTATGAGTGAATTTATCAAATTAGTTTCGGCACAAAAAGGGGGTGTTATAAAAATTTGTATGTTTTTTAGTTATTTTAACGAGAAAATATAGAAAAAAGGGGTTTCATAAAAAAATTTTATGATCAGATAAGTGAATAAATCTCCAAACGAGTAAAACTTATACCTTGGCCTAAAAAATTTTTAGTGTTGTCTTGTTCATTGATTTACAGTATCTAAATTAGATCATAATATACTCATAATAATAATAATTATTTAAGATGGATATCTAAATACGAACTTTGAATCATATTTTATCTTTTAGTGTATCATATATTTTTCACATTAGATAAAGATTGCTCACAATGATTTAGATGTTGCAATTGCAGGGGTGGCTTTAGGTATAGGCGAACAAGGCAGTCGCCTAAGGCCTCATATTTTAAGAATGCCTCATTTTTTGAGTATTTCCTTAATAATTCTCTAATTAATAAAAAATTTTAATACGTATTTTAAGAAATTAAGAGTTATTTTTGATTTAAAAAATCTATTTTTAGAAATGTTAATTTTAAAGAAGTATAATATATTATTTAACCATTAGTTGATTCATTGTTATTATTTTCAAAAAAATATTTACCTTTTTAATTATTCAATGTTAGAATCTTTGATTTTTAGTATTTGTTAGAATCTTTGATTTTTAGTATTTTTTTAAATTTCTATTAAAAACCTTATAATCTCAAGAATTAGTAAATGAAAAAAATTTCTTGTTCTTTTCTCTACAAAGAAAATTATTATATTCATTGGTTCATGTAAATAATTAGTTTCTTAAAATATAAAGTCCATTTTTATTTTTGAACATCAATTTATCATTTCAAAATTTTGTACTCTATCATTTTAAATATTCTATTTGAAAAAAATATTGTTTTTATTTATTTGTTTGTTTGTTTTGAATGGTTTTAATGGAATAAAAAAAATATCTTCTTGACTATTTTTTAGGTTTTATTTTAAAAATTTTTGATTTTTTTATTATTATTGAAATTCAAAAATTAAAGATGAAATAAATTTTAATTCTTTTTATATGTCTTTAAGTATTGAAATTACAAAATAAATAAAGGTCTTATAAGAAAATATCGCCTAAGGCCCACTCTAAAGCCGGCTCTGTGCAATTGCATAATAAATTGGTCAACTAAAATGGGCTTAATGCGACCAATTTGGCATGTTACAAGTGAGGAAAAGTACTAACTGCTGGCTCCACATCTCTCCTTTTCATCCTCTCCAAAGTCTAAAAACAGTTGTAACATAGGCGGACCCTCTTTTTCTTTATTATATTTTTATGTATATATATATATATATATATCAACGTGATTTTATCACCATGTAACATAAAATTTGGATTGTGTAACGAAAAGGGCAAAAAAAATTGAAATTTATTGTTTTTTTGAATTTCTTCAAATATATTTTTCTTAAAATAATTAATAATTTTTCGTTGTTGTCTTCTAAAGTATGAATTGATGGGAATTGTCTTTTCTTTTGACGTGAAAAAAATAGTTTAATCGAGACAATAACTTAGGATTTTTTTTTTTTAAAAAAAAAGATAAGAGATTATGAAAATTCATTAGTCTTTCATTTGATGCCAAATTAAAATAGTTGAAGGAAGAGAATAAATTTTTTTGTTAAAAAGCAAAAACTTTTAAAGTTCTATTTAATGTAACTTTCGTTTGAGTCAAATTCATCCACCCCTCACCTCATCTCATCGACCTGTTATTTATTTTTACATTGAAAAAAAAAACCTGAATTGTAAGTTACAATAAACATAAACTAAGAGAATTCAGAAATGAAATTGTAAAGCCAAATATTTATCTCACAGCTCTGTTACTTAATTTTTACATTGAAAAAAAAAAAAAATGATTGTAAGTACCCTAAACCCTAAACCCAACAAATATAACCTAAGAGAATCCAAACGTGAATTGTAAAGTCAAACATATTCTAAGAACCCAGATACAATGCATCGTTATAAAATCTTAAATTTGTGACTTTTAAATATTTTTAATATGCTCTGCATTTTGAAATGAGAAAAAGTTTTTGAATCCTTTCTACTTTTTTGATGTGGAAATCACTTAAAAACATTAAAAGTAAATAACTTTAATCAATGCTTTTATCAAACGTACCTTTTATTTAAAACACATTTTTTTTTCCTTTTATTTTTTTAACACGTGTACTCCGCTGCAGCAAGCGCCTTGTCTCTTGCCATTAACGGCGAGTGAGGATCCGATACGTCACTGGAATATGCTGACAACGTGGCAGAGGCCAGTGGGGGGCTTCTTCGTCGGAGCGTTTGGTGCTTCATCAAAAATTGATTTCAGTAGGTCCGGCCTTTTTTCTTTTTCTTTTTTTAAATAATATAATTATCACTATTTGTTAGGTCGTTTGCACTATGAATTTTGTTTAAGAATCACAAATAATCCCAAATTTTGAAAATTTTATTGATAAAACTGGTGCCACCAAACGCTTTAGCAAAATCATGAAGGTCAAAAATCAACCATAATTTTGGTGGAATTCAATCGAGAATTGTTCAATTGCAAGTTACAACTCTAATATAATCTAAAGAAAATAAAATAAAAGATTATTTTCACCCAATGTCATGATCTAAACTTTATGGGTTGGTCCAAATGTATGTATACGCCCCTTTAGTTATGGAAATAGACACATTTATTTTATCTATTTTTTATTTTTTTATTATCAAAACTTTGACTCTAATAATAATAATAATAATATGTTTAAGATCATAGAGCAAAAGGAATTAAATAAATTATCATGGCTATTCAAGAGAACTACGCTATCTAGTAATAGACATTGTGATAAGACAAAGCTTCTCATAAATTCTGTTATCTCTAGTTTTATGATTTAAATACAACATTGGAATAACTAATAACCAAATAGATTGTACATAATCATGACTCATAACTTAATAATAACTGTCGACCTAAGCCATGAGATCAATGAAACCAAACGGGTGCATAAAATTTAATAAATTAACCCCACAAACTCCATGTGACCATGTTAAAGTTGTAACAAATGACCTTAAGAGTGCTGATACACTAATCAAATGGGATCCTGACCAATTGGGAGACTTCACCCACCAAAGTGTTTGAGTTAAGATTCTTTCAGTTTCCTAACCTTAAAGATTAACTTTGATTTTTTTTTTAAATATACCTATAATATTCATAAAAAAATATGACACTAATAATATTTAAAACTTCTCAGTTGCAGACGATAAAATGCAAAGTTTGTACAAACAGATTAAAAACCAAAATAAAGGGTGACCTTCGAGACACTAAAAACAAAAAAAGAGCGCACTTAAATTTGTATTTTTTTTATCTTTTAGCTCTGTTCTTACCAAATTTACATTTTAACATCTGTACCTTTGAGAGATTCTGTAATAATATTAATATTCAAAATAATTTATAAAATATATACCATCATTTTTATTTTTTATAAGTTTCAAACTCAATTTCTTGTAACTATAGCCAATAATTTTCTATAACTATAAGTCTATAACCAATGGTATACTATTAAATATATATTTTTAATAAGTTTCAAACTCATTTTTTTTTGTAATTATAACCAATAATTTTTTGTAACTATAACCAATGTTACACATATGAGTAATAAAAGAGTTTTTTTTTTCTTTCTTTTCCCTATTTCCTAACGTATTAATAGAAGATTTTTTGAGTTGATTATGGATGTGGGGGTTCGGGGGGCATGCTCGTATATTGTGATTCACTGAAAATAAAACTAAACTGCGATCTTACCTCTAATTGCACTAAAATATAGGGATGAAAACGTTATTTATCCCAGTTAATTTTCGTTTTAATGCAGAGCTGAGAGATTCAAATTCAATCATGAAATGAAACATCCAAACAAGTCTTTGCCTTCATAACAGGGCCCACACATACGGCGCTTCGTCAAATAAATTCGGCTGTTTTATATTCATAAAAAAAAATTAAAAAAATCGAAAAATAAAACTATAAAAGACAAAACAAATTACAGAGCTTTTATTCCTCGCCATAACCATATTCGTTGTTTCAGCACAGCCTCTCTCCTCAAGTCCAATTCAGTCAGTATAATTAATTAAAATCAATTTCATTGTAAACTACAAATTATTCTCCATTTTGTGTTTTTATTTTCAACCAATAATCAAATTCTAAAATTAAAAAAATAAAAACCAAATCTTCGGAACCCACATTACAAGGTTATTTATTTGTTCTGTTTACAGGACGCCATTATAAGAGACCCAGAATCTAGCAAAATTTAACGCCTCCTACAAATACCCTTTCGAAGATTTTATTTTTGTTGTTGTTGCTTTCTAGGTTTACAAAAAAAAAAAAAATGGGGAGTTTGGCAGCGGTGTTGAGGCACCCAGATGATCTTTACCCGTTATTGAAGCTGAAAATGGCATCGAGGCAAGCTGAAAAGCAGATCCCATCTGAGCCTCACTGGGCTTTTTGTTACTCTATGCTTCATAAGGTCTCCAGAAGTTTCGCTCTCGTTATTCAACAGCTCGGTACTGACCTCAGAAACGCCGTAAGTTTCTATATTTTCGAGGGATCTTTACGTGATTCTTGATGTGATCATTGGTGTGTTATTGACAAGTTTGAGTTCTTTTAGCGGTAACTTTTCTGCATGCGTGCTTTTGGTTTTGGCATTTTTGGTGATAAAGCTTGTGGCTGTTTGGATGCATGTTGGTAAATTTTAAGAATTTATTTGTTTGGCCTATTTGACTGTTGATCTATTTACTGGTGTTCGTGATATTACATTTGGCCAAAAGATCGGTTTTTGAATTTACCTTCTTGGGTAATTGGTGAAATTTGTGTATCTAAGTTTTACTTAAGTGTAGGTTGTGGTGTGAATTCGATATTACTTGTTTCAATTGTTAGAAGGAAAGTTTATATTTTGAGGTTCAAATTCTTGGATTATTATCTTGGGGAAAGAATTTTGAGAATCTTTCTTATTTTTATGGTGGTGTGTGTCTTCTGAATATATGGTGTACTTTTGTTTGACAAGGATTTTTCTTTTTACCCTATTCTGGTGCATTTCCTTGTGATGCTGAAGTTTCAACTAATGTGAGTTTAAGTTTGTCTTCCATTGAGTTGTGATGGTTCTTTCTCAACTAGCAAATTGGACTATAGTTTATTGAAAATGAGCCTTTTCTTCTTATTGCCAGCAAAAGGTGCACTTTAGTTCATTTTCTTTAAAAAAATTAAGAGCTGTGTTGGAAAGTAGAGAATGGTTGCCCCAAGAATTTGTTCCCAGGATCCTTGAAGTTTCCTTGGATAACCAGAAACTATTGTTGAAGCTTATTTGAGTCCAACTATGGTATAAAAATGTCAAGCAGTAATAAGCACATTAACTATGGGTTGTGAACTACTAAAATTAGCTGTTCTGAGTTTTATTTATTAGTATAATATCAAGAACTCTTGTGTGTCTCTTTTCTGCTATTATTATTTACTGTGACAGATGCCTATAGACTAATGCGTTTCTTGTTTCTAGTCACATTGTTGTTTTATGTTTGTTTTTTGAAACAGCTTAATCTAATTCCTAATGACACAATTTATTGTTGTGCAGGTTTGCATATTTTATTTGGTTCTTCGAGCCCTCGACACTGTTGGTATATTCTGTTATTATTAATCCTTTTGTTTTCTAACTGGTTAAATTTAACCAATTTGTTTCTAGCTGTTATGATGAACCCTATTGTTTTCTAAGTGACTTTCATAATATGCTGTTGGGCATACTGAATCTTCTTTATTGAATATTAAATGTCTGCTTTAAACTACTAGCTGTTGTATGTTGTTATATGTAAATTTGATGTGACGGTTTCCAGAATTTCACTCATTCAGATGCCAGTTTGCATTTACGCCATTTATAGCTTCTATATTCTGATATATGACTATAAGATAAAGAGTTTAGTTGAACAGATCCTGTTTTATTCCAAATCCTTCTTGTATATCTTCTATTTCTGCTGCTGTTATATATTGTTTTTAAAATACTGCCAAATGCTTTTCTCTGATGGTATTTATCATTTTTATAATTGCAGAGGATGACACCAGCATACCTACAGATGTCAAAGTGCCTATTCTGATAGCTTTTCATCGTCATGTTTATGACCGTGAATGGCATTTTTCTTGTGAGTTTCCTGATATATAGAATTGCTTTATCTTGTTTGTATCAATCATACCAGAGAAGGATAAATATACAAATTAAATTTCTGTCAACTTTGCTAAATTTGTTTGTCATGTGTTAGATTAATATATCCTTTAGAGATTTGTTCAAATGTCAATTCAGTTCATCTGTAATAATAAAGGAATCATGTTGTTATGGTTAATTGTGCTTCATCCTTCAATTTTGTTGTACCCTGCTAATTTTGGAATTTGTTCAAGTCTGTAATAGAAGCCGGGTTGCATTACTACTGGTTCTTCTCTTCCGTTTTTTTCCCCCTTTCTAACTTGGGAAGTTACAGAAGCTTGGTCAGTTTTTGTAAGTTGTATGCTATACTGCTAGTATCTACATGCAATTTGATCTGTTATTCAACACCCTTCAGGCTATTCGATTAGACTTTGAATGTTCAACAAGGTTTTCTGTAACAGATTGGAGACAGGAGATCATAGCTCTATAGATAAAGTCAATGAACCTTTGTTTCCCGGAGTGTTTGTAATATGGTATATGTTAATCCTTTTCCTAGTCTTAGCTAGCTCTGATCATTTTAATTCTTTGTCTATTTAAGGTGGTACAAAGGAATACAAAGTGCTCATGGATCAATTTCATCACGTTTCAACTGCTTTTCTGGAGCTTGGAAAAGGGTTAGTTTCTTATCCTTACTTTTATTAATGGAATTGATTGGAAAGATGTTTTGTGAGTATGAGGCATTCATACTGATTCTTTTATTGCCAGTCAAACTGCAAGCTGATCAGATACGGTATCTTTGCCCCTTTTACTCTCTTTCCCGTTTTTGTTAAAGATAGCTTTGTAGGATATATCTGGAGGCTTGTTGCTTATTTCTGAAACATGTTAGATTTTGTGAAAGCTTCTGGCATTGTAATTCAAAATTTACCACATAGAAGTCACTGCTACTAAATATAAGTAATCTAAGGGTAATCTTCTTATTAAATCAGTAAGCCAACGTATGAATCTCTTGAATATGAGTGAGTTTTATCTGGGGTGTTTAGATGCTATACTGTTTTGTAAATGACTATGCAGTTTGATAAATACCTAGTCCTTGGATCAGGGTGATGGTGGGTTTTCAATTGGGTGCTGTTTCTGGTTCATGGTTGGCTACCTAAAAGGGGAGTTCCTTTGCTTTATACATTGATGAAATTATGAATCTGGTTCATAATTTTAGTTCAAGCTGAAAATTTGAAGAATTAGTGAAAGATAACAAGAGAAATATAAAGCTGAATTTTATTTTGGCGTTACCATATAGATTTCTTTGTGCGATTAACTACATTTAACAACTTGCTGTGTTTACTTGCTTATAACACACATATCATCTGCAGTTTTACTTTTTACAATCAGTTAAAGTTACATTTTAATTCATTGTGCAGTTATCAGGATGCAATTGAAGATATAACCAAAAGAATGGGTGCTGGGATGGCAAAATTCATTTGCAAAGAGGTATGTGAATCATAATTATGCCGGATTAAGCAATCAATGAATTCTTGATATTTAAATATAATTCTGCCTCACTTTCTAGTTGTATATGCTTTCTTGGCTGTCAAACTTCAGCCCTCTTCCCTCACCTCATAGAAAGAAAAAGAAAAAGTCAATTCATAATATTTTTAGTTGTAATGCTTGACCAATTACAAGGTGGAAATTTCTTTCTGCATGTTATCAACATGTCACAGAAACATCTAGTGGTTAATTAGATGATCATTGCTCCGCTTCCAGAAAATTTAGGGTGGATCAATTTTCTCTGCAGATAGTCAAACACAATGTTTAGGCTTATGCCCTGATTATTCCCCTAGTTATCTTATTTGTCTTGATATAATATCTAAAGGGTGCAAATCATTATTCCTTTCATATGTTGTGTGATGTGGGTGTTTTTGTGTACAGGTTTAATGGAATTGTGGCATAATTGTATTAGGGGGGATTAATTCATTAAGTGGTGAAAGCTAGTCGATCTCTTCCAAGTTATTTCTCCTTGTGTTGGAACTTTTTGAGTTCCATATACAATTGCAGAGAGTGCAATGAGTCTAAATGTATCACATGAAGTTATAAATTTTCTCTCCATCGTGCAGGTAGAGTCGATCGATGACTATGATGAATATTGTTACTATGTAGCAGGACTTGTTGGATTAGGTCTGTCCAAGCTTTTCTATGCCTCTGGGACAGAAGATCTGGCTCCAGATAGTCTTTCCAACTCGATGGGTTTATTTCTTCAGGTATGGCCATTACTTGTGCTGTGACCAATAAGCTTTGTACCGAGCCTCAACTTTTGATTTCAATTCTATGCCATGTCTGACCATTTGGCTCAACAATCAGAAAACAAATATCATTCGAGATTATCTGGAAGATATTAATGAGATACCGAAGTGTCGCATGTTTTGGCCTCGTGAGATCTGGAGTAAATATGTTAATAAACTTGAGGTGCATCTCTTTTATGTGTTTTATCTCAATTTTTTCACATCTATTTTCCTTTCAATTTCCCTTTAAATCTCCTGGAGGGTTTATGATTTTGAATATCTCGTAAGGGCATAATCCCATTAATTGTTGGTTTTTCTTTTTCTAATTGGCATTTTTGAATTTTTGCCCCTCAAGGACTTAAAATATGAGGAAAACTCTGACAAAGCAGTACAGTGCTTGAATGATATGGTCACCAATGCTCTGATGCATGTGGAAGATTGTTTGAAGTACATGTCTGTTTTAAGGGATCATGCTATATTCCGATTCTGTGCTATCCCTCAGGTGCGCTGCTTCTAGTATATTCTGATTTGAGAATTAATCTTGGAATTTTGGTATCAACATTTATTTTTAACTGTTACAATACCATCCACCCCAAATTAAACTTACCCCCCTCGAAGATTGGTGTGAGATGGATGAATCCATGACCTCTTGCTTCCACTGGAAGAGGCCAAACCAATTGGGCTGTACCCCTCGGGGAGAGTGGTATTAGTACATTAAAATGATTTTTGTACTGTTTTATATTTAGCAGCTGGTTGCATTTACTGGAGTTGCAGCATGATGCTATGTCTCTCCAAATTATTTTTCCACAATTAAGTTAATAACCTTGTTTTCTCAGAATGAGCTCTGGCTCCCTTCCAATATGGACATCCAATTTGCTATAGCTGGAAATTTTTTCCCATTCTTACCTTGAAATTTGGTTGCAAAATTTGATGTTTGAACTTTCAAGGGCTACATCTGTTCAAAGCAAAACTCATTTTCTTTTTCTTCTTTGCTGGTCATAGTTTGCTTGTGCATATGAAATGGTTATTGCATCTGGTCTTCAGATTTTTATTCATTACCCCTCTTATTGTAATCATGAATGTTTCTGTTAGACCTTGCGTCTCATTTGATTTATTCTACTGTTAGTAGATCATGGCTATTGGAACACTAGCATTATGCTACAACAATATTGAAGTCTTCAGAGGTGTAGTCAAAATGAGGCGTGGTATGATCTTAATTCTGAATATGTATTTCTTTAAAGGTGAAACTAGAGTTACTTCAGACATGCAACACAAAAAATAACAGGGTTTAAGCTTGATGTTTCATGGACATTGAAAGGCTTTATTTTTCATTGCTTAGCATGTCATCTAGATGGGATCCATTGAAAATCATTGGACTTGTAAACAAAATGTTGAAGCAAGATAGAATCTCTTAGAATGCGTAGTGCAAATAATAATCCAATTTATTTTCCAGTGGACATGTTTATGCTCCTTTACCCGGTTTTTTTATTGGGTTCAACTAATATTTCTTTGTTTAGCATTTTACTCTCTCTTACCAATTCTTGTAAATGTATTTTACTTTTTAAACTTTTTTTCTGTTTGTAGGACTCACCGCTAAAGTCATTGACCGAACAAACAACATGACTGATGTCTATCTTGCCTTCTATGATTTTTCCAATATTCTGAAACCCAAGGTACAGTGCTAAACATAACAAGACCTATTAACTTTGCAAGTTGAAATGAAATTTATTTTGGTTAACTGGTGTCTTGAGGGGTTGTTAATTTGTCTTCTTGGACATATGTAACCTACTAACCTTCATTTTCATGCTCGTAGACTTTTTTTGGAAATCTATGTATTTAAAGGATTTGGTCCTTGAGAATTTTATTTTATCTTTTTTTCTTTTTGCCTTTTTTGTTTGTTTTGACATTATGGTAGTGTCTTATTTCAGTCTTGTTGAAATGAGCGAAGTACTTGACCATTTAACAGATTAATAGTTATTTTTCAACCCAAGTTCCTTTCATATGCTTTTAGAGTTGCTCTGGTGAATTAATCCTAAGTGATCAAAGTTTATCAGTAATAGGAGGAAAGTTAGTAGTGCCGCTAGCAACTTTTAATGATAGTGCTTTCCTTTTTCACCAATTTTTTCTTCCTTCACAAAATTTCTTGTATCTTCTTGATGCTTCCACTCACTTGCTAAAATATGCTATTGACTATTGTAGATTAACAAGAATGATCCAAATGCGACAAAAACATTGAGCAGGGTGGAAGCAATACAGAAAGCTTGCATGGACTCCGGAGTCCTAAACAAAAGGTTCGTCAAAGTTTCTAAGTTTTATAAACAGTGAGTTTCACTGATTGACTGATTATCTGACAAACTTTTTTTGGGTTCCAACAGAAAATCTTACATTATTCAAAGTGGGCTGCGATATAGTTCAACCATGGTGAGTTGCTGCTATATTTTTCAACCGATGTCATTATTTCAAGATTATGTACTGATTATGCCATCCTCTTGCAGATTGTCATATTTTTCATCATACTGGCCATTATTTTCTCGTACCTCTCTTCCACCCGAGCAAGCAAGTAGTGTAAGCTTTGTTTCTGAATTCTTCAAGATTTCTCCATCAGGAAAAACTCACGTCACGTTTTCTCTTTCTCCACAACTCATAATTTTTCCATTTTATTTCGTTTCTGCAGAGGATCACCACCATCTTTAACTTATTGCCGGGACCATCCATTGTGCGACCAATCAAGTGTTTGCCTTAAACTTTGTTATTTTTCTTATATTTGCATACAATATTCTTCTTATAGGCAATGCTGGATTTCTTCGAATATCCAGTTCAAAGGTAATATGTCTTTGTAAATCAAAATGGAAAACTGCTTCCTCCTTGTTCTCTCGATATTGTTGGTTATATATATTTTAAGAGTGTGTACCCGGTACTGCCTTGTAATATAAGATCGGTCTGATGCCTAATGCGTTCAAGATTTTGCTGCGAAATGCTTTTGAAGAATACGATAATTTTGACCCTCGTCATATATTGGGATAGAGAGCATTATTCATATGATTTGAAACACCCACTTCAACTGGGATCTTGCTTCTAACCATAAATACCAGGGCTTCCGAGTTCTTTATTCGAGGCTTAAACTTTTTGTGTTGAAGGTTCCAAGTCTGAGAAGACCTTACAGAGTCGGACCTATCTTAATATCCACTCTCATTAAGAACTAATCAGAACGTTAATCTAGATGCCTTTTCCCTAAAACCTTGCACTGTACTTTTCCCACATCTTAAAGATTTATGATTTATGAACAAACGCATTTTGCAAAGGATTACTAATTAATTATAATCATAATTCTTCAACAATGGTAACAAAGTCATGTTCAATAAGCAACTTCGTATTTCCGTAAATGAAAATCGGGAAACAACAAACAGGAAAACGCTGAATATTCTGAACAGAAGGCTATTTCACCCTCAATCAACAAGTATGAACAACACACCTAAGTACAGAAATAAATAATATATGAAAGGCTTTCGTACATCAGTTGGCACAAAGAGGAGATTTCACTATACGGCAGGTCAAAAAAAAAAAAAAGGCAGTCAAAGGCGGTATTCTCATATTTGTCACAACTCGTGAGCAAAACATACACGTACAAAACCTGCTGCACAAGAAAGTTAATGCAGGAAAAATGTCAGAACACTTCAGCCATCTTGCTCGCAAGAACGCGGTCCCTTCTTTCAATGTATCCAAATGGGAACCATCCAGCTTTTCCTTTGCATTCCCCTTCAGCCCAACCATTATTTGTAACCTGTCAAGGTTTGCAGATCTTAAATAATTGTTTTCTACAGGATACATTAAATACAAGCGAGTTTCGGAATTCATTTATTATAATAAATTTACAAAGTTCAATTCAAGCAAGTTATGAACCTTTCGAACCACCACATAGTCACCGACTGACAAAGTGAGCTCCACATCAGATTCAGCCTGATATGGATGCACAACCTGCAACATGTTAGAAACAATCTAGTTAAACAGCAGTTGTAGGATTATGGCACTAATATCAGCCATATTGATACGTAGGAAAAAGATAGACAATTAAAAAACTAACCTCTCCTAAAAAGTAACCCATGGCGTCTGTTGATCCATTGTGTGTTTGAGAAGCATATATACCATTAACTTCTTCATATGCTGGAGGTGGTGGCATAGTGTCCACACTTGGTGTAGGAGCCGTAGGAGCTGCTTCAATCCGTTGTCTCTCTGATAACATCTATTGATAGGAACAGACATAGATCAAAATAAAACAGACACAGAAAACTACTGGAATCAGTTGATTGCAATCAGCTTTAATAACAGGAAAATTCAAAAGGACAAGGTACTGCAATTAGATACCTCGCCTTCAAGCTGATCAAGTATCTGAAGGACTCTCTGATGATAAGTACGTTCTGCTTCGACCTTTATTCAAAATTAAAAGGACACGACAGTTTTC
>NW_006262022.1:6325810-6452151 GCF_000493195.1 Citrus x clementina
TGAGATCACAGCAGCATGCTGCAGCAGCTCTTTCCCAATATTGCCATGTCGACTTAAATCATGTAGCTCACTCTGCAGCATCTAATTCAAAGCAAGGTCCGGATTACCTGGGGTTTCCCTCACATAGCTTGCCGTTTGGAAACTTCAATAGCGTGACTAGGTTTAAGAGAAGATGAAATTACAAGCTGGAAAGAGGGACATCAACTATCCAAGTAAGCTTGGAGATACTAGGCACTGCACATAAATTGATCAATGATTCGGACAATCTATTTTACATTTCATGAATGAATAGACTTCTTCTACAGAAAATATCCCCACCCATTTTACTTTTTTAAGCGACAAATTTTTTGTATCAACCCAAGAGGTCTTAACAGCAAAACTAGCTGGCACCCACCCACGAAAAAACAAACATTTGAAAGTGGAAGAATTTAATTACAAGTCAAAAGTTCGGGAAAAGTTCCTAAATTCCAAGTTTAATTGAACCCCATAGTACAAAATACCTGAGCTTCAGCTTCTTGTCTCATTCGATCATATCGTTGAGCAAGATGTCGGGCATCATCCAGTGGAGCTCCCAATACCATTGCTCTCAGTGGCTCAGCAACCTAAACATCGGGGAAATCAACACCACATGAAGAGCAAAATTAGTAGGTACTAGAACAAGTGTATTGAGGCTCACTGAATCCTATTCTAGATGTTTGAGTTTGAATACCCGACTTCACACAATGAGGTTGCAGATTTGCATCAACTCAGCAAAATTTGGAGTGGTTCTGTTTATTCAACTATTATTAGAAAAACTAACATAATGCACTGATCAAAACAACCATATCGAATATTGGTAACAAAATTCCACTTTAATTGCCACCCTGTTCTAAAACAAGTCTCCAAGTAGAACCCTTCTTTGTAGGCACGCAATCAGTGTCAGTATGAGCAATGGCATAGGCTTGAATTCTCAATAAGATAAAATTTATATTGAGATATAATTAAAATGAATTAAGTATCCAAATGTCGTAAAAAGATAATAACACCAAATATGCAGACATCTAAAGCCTAGGGCTACTGACTAATGGCCAGTGAGGCATATCTTGCCCATGCATGCAATTTAAGATTAACAACTACTATGTTGTTTGGACAAACCTGCGTGCCTAAAGCTTTCAACAAATTCCCACGCTCCTTTTCCATTTGAGCACGAGCTCGTCCATAACTTAGTGCAGCTTTTGATAATGTATTACCACTGGTACATGTATTATCAGAACCATATTTCCTGCTGTCCTCTGACAACTTTGTTCCTGTTGAAAATAAAGCATATAAATGGAAGAACAATGTGAGACAATATAACTCACGGTAAAACATCAACAAGTGATGCAACAGTGTCACCAGTCACCTATTTCAACTTGTTTGGACCCAGTAACAATATATCCTTCCACACCACGAACGATATCCCTTTGGAAATGCTGAAAAAGTATGGGCAAACATTTAGAAGTCAAGGAAGGGAAGAAGAAAGAAAGGGAAGAGAGATAAACTACAGGACGACTAGACAACCTTTCCAGCACGCGTTGAGATGTAAAGCCTCTCAAGTCTCTGATGCTGATGGAGCTCTGCCTCATCAGTTACAACATTGTCTGACCCACCATATCCCCCACCCCCAAATTGCTTGAAGACAGCCTAAAATAAACAGCCCATGAGATAAAGACTCTTACATTTTGCAATTAAATGTGTGCTTGTCAGTGTGTTTAGGCAAACTAAGTCTTAAGTAATTTTATTAGGTAGTTGATAGCAGAGAAAATCAATAGCAATCATACTAATACAGCGTAGCTTCAGACAAATTTATATTTTAGGGTGGGGTGCAATATATGGTTGCAAGCACCACTAGCAAGCCTAAAAAAAGCATTAAAATGAATGATTATGATGTAAAGTAAGTACACTTACATCTATATTTTGTTAATCAAAGTCATATTATGCACCACAGAAACTTCAAAACAAAAACTTACTATTAAGCCTTGAAGTGATCCCTATTGATATAACAAGTATTACCTCCAATTTTCAGAATGCACTCACCTTAAATGAAAGTTTTCTTCTTTCCAGTGGTACACAACAAAGTCATTAAATAATTAAACATCCCCTCGCTTATCACATTAAGATAACCGACCATTCTGATTGCATCAACTCAAGTCGGACTCACAAATCCTACAATCATTACAGCAGCAGAAGTGATAGAGAAAACACCTTCTGAGCCAATATTATATGTTCCTTTACAAGTACACTAAACATAAAATACCAACCAAAATTCAGAACTCTTTTCAAAATTCACCAAATCAAACTCTGACAAACCAATTAGACTCTAATTTCTAACTCCAAACCCCATTCTTATACCTCTTGCCGATCATTTTTCCTCCAATCCTCGCACACCTTTCTTTAAAAACTCTTCTACAAAGCAGCAACCAACACTTCTACTAATTTTATTTCATACTCACACAATTGACAATAAACAGTCTAATAAGTTCCGTCATTCATACGGCTACAATCCCCCTTAAAATGACACAATGTGAAGATTCAATACAGCCACAACCACACATAACTCTGAAAAGAAATAACTTTGGCTATGCTTATTTACATCTGTGCAAATTATCCTAATCATAAAACATAAATCACCCTGGCTTCTTTAATCTAAAAGCATTTTACCAGATCCAAAACTTAATTCCCTTAACAGCAGTAACGAGACCTAATAGATAATCAACATAATAAAAAAAAAATCGATAAAAATATTAATATCCAATAAACAAGATCAGAAAAGTAGAGCTAAGAAATGAAACTGGAGCTGGATCTAAGAAAAACTTTTGCTACGAAACCTAGAGTTCCATCGTATTTATAATTTAAATAATTAAAACAATTTATGCATAAAAAAAAAAATTTCTGTGCGTGTACCTGCTGTTGGCGGGCGACTTGTTCTCTGAGTTTTGTGGCTTGTTTTCTGATAGCTTCCATTCAAAATTAAGGATTTTGATTTTTTTTTTTTTTTTTTGGTTTTCGATTTTCGAATTTGAATTTATAAGCTACAAAAAAATGAGAGTGAGAATGGGAGCGAGAGAAGAGAGAGAAGCTCTGGTTGATTTGAATTGAAAAACGAATGCGTTTTGGGCAGGCACAATGCTTGTGTTGGGGCCTTGGGGGAGTCGTTCTGTTTTTTATTTTATTTTATTTTCCGCTTTTGTTTCAGTCGTCTTGACAATTTTTTATTTTTTGAATATTTCAAAAAAAAAATTAGAAGACGGAGACGTTATGATGTAGGCGTTCTTATTGTATCATTCATAAGCTCGTCTCCTTGTGTGTAATAACTAATAAGAGTTAAAATGTTGACTATGGACGTAATGCGGGTTTTGACTTTTGATCTAGAACGTCTGGAGCTGTATATATTATTATTACTTCATTAATTTTGATCTTTCACCACCACTAAAAATGCATTTAATCAATTGTCCAAAAAAATTTTGTCAAAATTTCTATAAATGATGCCTCTTGAATCTTGGAATACACATAATGCAAAACTCCATTTAACTCATCATCTTGCAAATGATTCAAAAACAAAGAGCATCTTGAGTAAGACACATTACTAGATTAATGGGAAATTAATAGAAAAACAATATTTTCATAAACTTAGCCAAATAACAAGACCTAAAGTCATTTAATTAATTTTGGGTTCAAAATTCAATCACTTTGTATGCTCTGTCGTAGTTTCCTATAAGCTGAATTAGCTAATAGGGTGCAAATTAAAGCTTCCATATTACGTTTGCTTTCATTGATCTTGATGTAAAGTTGTTAAAACACATATATTATGAAACCTTGCTTTTTGGGGTCTTTCTTCTTTTGTACAAGTGCAATAGTAGTTAAATGTATATATGGCCACAAAATCATAATGTAGATATGTAAAGTAATGTAAATCACTACTACATACTTTCATATATATTATTGCACTCATTACATTTGTTGTCCATTTGAGAAATCTACATGATTCTCTCCAATAAAAAGTATTTGAAGAAAAAATGTATTTGTTATGAAGAAGGTTTAATTTTAAGGAGGAGGGGGGGGGGGGTACCATACAGTCGTACTATATTTTCTATACCTAATATGAAAATTTATCTCATAAATATCTATGTATAAAGAGATAGAGGATACGGTTTTGTTAACTTGTAAGTTGTAACTAAAAGATCTAGAAATGAAATAAAAATTCATTGTATTTATTAAAATGACTTTTAAATAATCATTTTGATGTATATAAGTTTTTAATCAAATAAATAAAATTTCAAATAATGTGTTTACCAAACATTTTAAAATTACAACTTCTCTGCCACATTACTAAACAAATCCGTAATATCATAAATAATTTAAATTAACAGGGCTTTAAAACGACTTTCCGGATTTTGCATGATTTCTTCTTGTGTAGGTGTCGTATGATCATGCTGATTCCTATAAGAAATATCTGCCACACTTTTTGTTATTGGAATTTTTTTTGGTATAATTTGTGAATTTGTACAGCATGTGATATTAAACATTTGAAAAATGTGCCGACAATGTTGTTATCAATAACCCAAAAAAAAAAATTGTATAAAATATAGATGTTGTAGTATACTAGGATCCTTTTCTTTATAATTGCATTATCATGTGATTATCAAAAAACCTCTAGAGATTTTGAAATTTTGTAATTACACTATCCCTAGATTATCAAAAGACTCTTAATAATGTTTCTCTCCTTAAAGACGCCTTTAACCATAAATGGTTCAAAAAATTCATGAAATGAATTTATTGCTTTAGAGTTTAGATAAGTCTCAAGTATGCATGCCTCTTATAACTCCATATTGCGTAATTCCTTATTTAAAACAAATGGATGCATTTGTTTTCTTTTACTTTCTTTCAAATTTTCGAATGGCCTAAAACTCAATTCTATAGATCATTAATTAAGTGTTATTATTCTTCGGACCTTAAAGTTTCCTTCCCATCATAAACCAGAGCATGAGATATGCCATCCGCATTTCAATAGCAAATTTAGTATCTAGGATCTTGAAGCACATTTTTCTTTCATAAATTTTTAGGAGTTGAAAGTAGGTCTTTGACTAATTTCAAGAAAGAAAACTTTCACCTAAAACTTTTCTTCTAAAGCAAGCTTCCAAATAACATCTCAAATGGTTTGGTGAAATTTTTTCATTTTTTCTAGTGATCCAAAAGTACCTTATTTTTAGTTTTCTCTTAACAGTCCTATCACTTTAGGTTCTCTCTCAAGTAGATACCTCATATATATATTAATTTATTATTAATATAAATAAAACTAAATATTTATAACTTAAAAGATAGTTGTTGAATGGAGATCGTTTCACAAAAAAAGCTATTTAAAAGTAATATGATATTAAATAATTTTTAATAGTGATATGAGAAACACACTAGATTTTCTTTTGGCAGTATTGCTTAGGGATGGCAAATTTTTCCGGACTCGGAAAAATCCGGACTATCCAGTCCGCGTTCAACCCATACCAGATGCATTAATAATGCGGATCCAGTTTGCTTTTTTCAAACCTGGAGGTATCCAGGTCCGATTCTGGTTTAGGTGAACCTAGATTTCCAGAACCCGGACTCAGACTACACAGTTTTTATAACTCATTTATTAATTAATTTTTGTTGCAAAGGCTTAAAAGCAAACAAAACAAACCTACAAACCCTAAAGCAAAACAAAATAAACACACCAGCTGCCACCATAGGGAAAAAAAAACAAAACAAAAAAACTTGAGCAAAACAAGCCTAAGCCGCCATCTCAATCTTCATCTTCCTTATCCCCAACGCTCAACATCAATTCAATGGTTCATCAATACATCATCAATTTAAATCATCGTCAGTTCATCATCTATTACCATCAAGAACAACGAACAACAACCAAGCTCCACCACCGTCAAATTCGATCTTGCCTCTCGCCAAAGAGCAAGCTTTGTCGCTAGCCGCTAGCCCCTTCTCGCCGACGATTACATTTTTCACCATACTTAACCGCCCATTGCCGCCTTAGCTATGACCTGATCAATCAAAGATAATTTTCATTCCTTTCTCTGTATTTCTTTTTACATTTTTTGCTTCTGCTTATTTTTGGTAATTATTAATTTTTTTGTTGTTGTGAATAGCCAAATGTAGCATTTTAACACATAATGTCGATATAATTATAAATTTATTATTGAAGCAAGCAAATTTAGTTGAAATCCCATGAATTTGACCTACTATTTTCTGCTTCTGCAATTCCAAAGAGGCAAAAGTGGCAAGCATTAAGTCTGCCTTCATCTAACTACCGGGTTTAGAACCCGCAATCCGGAAATCCGGATTTTTCCAGGTTGAACCCGGTCCGAACCCGCAGTTAAATAATTCGGGTTTATATCCAGATCCGGAAAGATAAATTATCATCCGGGTCCAGAATCGGAAAGGCCAAACCCAGACTCGAACCCGAATTTTGCATTCCTAGTACTGCCAAAAGAAAATCAAGTGGAGATTAATTTCAAGAACAAAAAAGTAACATTGGAATCCACATAATGCAAAACATGACAACCAACAACTCCATTAAACTCATCATCTTGCAAATGATTAAAAAACAAAGAACATCTTGAGTAAGACACATTACTAGATTAATGGGAAATTAATAGCAAAACAAAGTTTGCATAAACTTAGCCGAACAACAGGACCTAAAGTCATT
This sequence comes from Citrus x clementina, assembly GCF_000493195.1. Taxonomy (NCBI): domain Eukaryota; kingdom Viridiplantae; phylum Streptophyta; class Magnoliopsida; order Sapindales; family Rutaceae; genus Citrus; species Citrus x clementina. The sequence continues at coordinate 6,332,523 of NW_006262022.1, forward strand.
TAATTAATTTTGGGTTCAAAATTCAATCACCTCGTATGCTTAAATTAAGCTGTCCTAGTTTCTCATAAGCTTAATTAGCTAAAAGGATGCAAATTAAAGCTTCCATATTACGTACGTTTGCTTTCATTGATCTTGATCTAAAGTTGTTAAAACTATATATTATGAAATCTTACATTAATTTTCTACAAATGTGATAGTAGCTAAATGTATATATGGCCACAAAATCATAATGTACATCTGTAAAGTAATGTAGATCACTACTATATACTTTCATATACATAATTGCACTCATTACGTTTGTTGGCCATTTGAGAAATCTATATGATCCTCTCCGATAAAAAAATATTTAAAAGAATGTATTTGTTATGAAGGTGGTTTAATTTAAAGGGGGGTGCCATGCAGTCATACTATATTTTCTATACTTAATATGAAAATTTATCTCATAAATATCTATATATATATAGATAGAGGATACGGTGGGTTTTGTTAAGTTGTAACTAAAAGATCTAGAAACGAAATAAAAAGTTTCAAAAAAGACATATAACCCCCATTTTTGTTAATAAATTTCATTTGTTTTAACAATAAATTTATTTTTAATTTGTAATTATAATTACGTCCATATAATAAATAAATTAGTATATTAACCTATGACATGTCATCAATGACGCGTATAAGGAAATCAATAATTTTTTATTTAAAACTTAAAATTAAAATGTAATTATCTTTTACTCAAATTATTCACTCTAGATTATGAATGTATCATTCCCAATGATAAGATGGTAAACAAAAGATGAATAATAAATAAAAATAAATTTAAATTTATTTTCTTCTAAAACAAATTGGGCAAAATGAATTAATGAAATATTAAATAAACTTATATATAAATGAAAGGTAGATTGGGCAAACAAGAAGTAAAAATTGGATGCTCATTGTGTTAAATCTATATATTGATTTATTTATTATAGGGACATAATAGTAATTATAAACTAAAAATAAATTTACTATAAAATTAATAAATTTACTAATAAAAATGAGGTTGTGTCTTTTTTGAAATGTTAAGGAGCTTTATATCCATTTTTCACAAATGTTAGGAGGCTCACTATTCTTTTGCCTTTGCATTATCATGTGATTATCAAAAAACCTCTAGAGATTTTGAAATTTTGTAATTACACTATCTCTAGATTATCAAAAGATTCTTGATAATGTTTCTCTCCTTGAAGATGCTCTTAACCTGTAAATGGTTTGAAAAGTTCATGAACTATATTTATCGTTTTAGATAAGTCTCGAGTATGCATACCTCTTATAATTCCATATTTAAATCAATGGATGCATTTGTTTCCTTTTACTTTTCTTTTAAATTTTTGAATGGCCTTAAACTCAATTCTGTAGATCATTAACTAAGTGTTATTATTCTTCGGACTTTAAATTTTCCTTGCCATCTTACACTCCATCAAAGCATGAGATATGCTCTCCACATTACTATGGCAAATTTAACATTTAGAATCTTGAAGTACCTTTTTCTTCCATAAATTTTCAGTAGTTACAAGTAGGTCTTTGGCTGTTTCCAAAAAGGAAATTTTCACTTAAAACTCTTCTTCTAAGGTAAGCTTTCAAATAACATTCCAAATGATTTGGTGAAAATTTTTCACCTTTTGTGGTAATCCAAAAGCACCTTATTTTTAGTTTTCTCTTAACAAACCTATCACTTTAGGTTTTATCTTATTAGATACCTCATATATATTAATTTATTGTTAACATAAATAAAAACTAAATATTTTATGATTTAAAAGATAGTTATTGAATGGAGGTTGTTTCACACAAAAAGGTATTTAAAAGTAATGTGATATTAAATAATTTTTTATGTTGATATGAGAAACACACTAGATTTTCGTTTGGCAGTACAAAAGTTAACTATAACAAATAATAGTATTACCGACGAGATATTTCCAAGGGCATTATTTACCCTCGGTAATAAGTACTTTTTACAAAGCCAGAGAAGAGCCGTTGGATATATGTTAAGAAAAGCCATTAGTTTTTTCAAGGGTAAATTACCCTCGCTGATAAAGAATAAATTGGTCAGAAAATAGATGTGTAATACTGAGAGTACATTTTTGTTGTAAAGTTTAAAGCCAGATAAAGGCCTTGAGTGCGTGGGCTTTGCCTAATTAAAAGCGCGAACATAATTTTAGTGACTAATTAAATTATTATAAATTGAACCTTTAATAATGTCTTACTTTTGCTAGCTTAAAAAGTGAGAAAAGAACACATATATTTCTAGCAAATAAAAATAACTCATTTACGTTAGTCCGAGTAGAAGAGATCTACTTGCAAATATATCAAATTGTTAAACTTGGGTCAAATAAAATATTTTAATTCCTTATAATATATATATATATATATATATATATATATATATATATATATATATATATATATATATATATATATATAGGGGATGGATCAGCCCCCTAAAAATATTCTTAATTTTACACTAATTAATATCCATTAGATTTGAATTGAATTAATGGATGGGATTAATTGAAATTAAATCTTCAAGATCTTTTAATATTCTCTCTCTCCATGTGGTCCCCACTTAAAATTTTTCTCACTCTTTTATTTTTTCCCTTCTTTCACGTGATGTGTTCTCTCTCTCTTCTCTTCTCTTCTCTTATTCTTTTTAACCTATGACTTTTCGTTTGCTTTTTTCTTTCTTCCTCAATCAGAAAAAGTCTTAACTCTCTCCAGTAAAAATTCTTTACTCTCTCCAACTTTTAACTCCACAACTTTTTCTTTCACTTTTTTTCTCTCTCCACATACCATTTGAAATCACAAAATTATTAATTTTAACCAGCGGAACTAGTCCCCTAGCAAAACAGTCATCAAACTCAAGTTTAACAAAACATTCTTGTGGGCCTTTGGTCCAGTGGGAGAACCCTTGCACTTAGAATAATGAGTGCAAGGGTTCGAGCCTCCATAAAAACATTTATGGGGCTTAGTTACAATCCTTCCTCAATTATCAAATAATTGAGTGGAGCCAGTCTATTCCTCACGAAATGTGAGTAGAGTGGACAACCCTCGAATATTTGAGAGGGTTTGAAGAATTTGGGCAGCGCTTCAGCAGAGTATACGCCACGAAGAAGGTCCCAATTGTAGAATTTGTTTGTAAATATTAATTGTAATACCTACAGTCCTGTATAACAGTATTAAAAAAAAAAAACAAAACATTCTTGTGAAAAAGGATGTCTACTGACAACAACATGACATTAGAAGTTTTTCTTCAAATCTCAAGTCTAGATCTGATTGGTACAAAGATTTACCACATATTATGAATAAAAATATTATAATCTTAAGTACATGAAAAAAAATATGTGCAAATGGGAATATGATTTCTACTCTATATTATGAATAAAAATAAAAAAAAGAGAAAATAATAGCAATTTTGAGCAAACAAATAGAAACCTTGCCTTATGCTATTTAAAATTAATAGTATTACATCATAATTAATTTGAGAATTTGCTTTAAGTGGTCCATAAAGTAAGTCCAAAATGACTGAATAAGACAAAATTACAGAGACTTACTTAACCAATGAAACAAGTTGGCTGCTTCAATATTCCACGTCAATGATTTTGGTGCCCAACTCTTTGAGTCCTCCTGGAAGGATTTCAACAACAATACTACGCAAAACTGACAATAAAAGAAAATAAGAGGGGAAACGAATGAAAACAACAACGAAGAAAAATAAGTAGCATCAATGGTCTGTAGAATACAACTTAAGCCTATAGCTTGAGGCAATCACTATGCACAATAAAACTCAAATCACATATACAATTGAAGAACTAAAAATTGAAGAAGTTGGCTATTAAACATATAAATTTCAATGAACATAATCAATCAAAGTCTAAGCATACTTACAACAATCCTCTTCATGATTATATTGATATCAATTGAACTCATTTCTTCATTCCGTAATATTTCTGCAAATAATTAAAAATAAACTTTTTAAAGAGATCTTTAATATTGAAAGCTAATTATCACAAGATTTTATGTACAATTTACTTGGATTTGATATTTCAATGCTTTTTCTACTTGGATTTAAAGGACAAATACGTTATCATGTCCAAGTTTGCCGCATGAATTGCACTTCATCTTCTTCTTGCCAAGAGCCAACTCAATACCACTTTTGATTCTGCCAGTGTTGTTAACATCTTTCTTCTGACCCTTGGTTTGTGAAATATTTGGATCCAAAAGTAATGGCTGAGATGAACTAATGCTAAAGCAAGGATCATCTTTCTGTTGGCAAACAGTGGCTGGTTGGTTTGAAATATCTAACAACTTTTTTGCTAGCTCGTTTATACCATCCATGTAAATCAAGTATGCCTTATTTGAAGATGCAGCAACACATGCTAATTTAGTAGCTTGGTGGCACATATGGCTTAGTCTCAAAGCCTCTAATTCTTCTTTACCATCATTTTTCAAAAAATCTCCCAAATCAATCTTTCTAAATTTATTTGCCTCTTGTCTCCATCTTGGAAGAATAAAATGATTCGGCAGCTTATCAATGTCTAAACGAACAAACACTTTTAGCATATGTCTGCAAAGTATTCCAACAAACTCAAATTTTTTACAATCACAAGTACCCTCATAAGTGTTAACATATATGTTTTCATAATGTTGATTTTGATGATAACAAACAAGATTAAGAATGATTAATCTTTTAAGCTCAAATTATTTTTTATACATTTTAAATAAATCATTATTTTTACATTATAAAGGTTTTATATTTAATGGAAAAATGATTTAATGAAATTGGTTGTTTTTCAAGTTTATAATTTAATTGAAAGAGTTTTGAAAACTTTGAAATAAACAAGTATTGCTTGAAATTTTGGAGAATAACTTATTTGAAAAGTGTCATAACATTTTGGGCTATATCATAATTTCATAAAATTTTGGGATCAACAAAGTATTACTTAGAAATTCTGAAATTAGACCTATTTGTAAAGTTTCATAACGTTTTGGGCCGTAATACAGTATTATAAAGTTTTGGGGTCAAACTGTAATATTAAAAAATAGTTCACTGTAGCAGTCACTGTAACAAGCGGCTTACCGGATGTGAAAAACCGGCAAGCCAGATGTTGGGCAGAGTCTATCCGAATTGAAAGCGGCTTACTGGATATGGTTAAACGGCAAATCGGATTTTGGGCAGTAAGCTTCTGGAGCATAAACGGCTTACCGGATTTCGCAAGCGGCATGCCGGATATTCTAAAATTTAAATTTTTGCCTTAACGGTAACATAAAAGCGGCTTACCGGACTCCTAAACGGCAAGCCGATTATGACCAAAAAGTGCATAACGGCTAGTTTTTGAGCTCAAACTATATAAACTCATAACTAATTCATTTTTGATAATCCAAGCAAGCATAAACAAGTGCACACAACTTATATTGAGCTTCAAATTCAAAAATCATCATAGATTAAATCTTCATTAAGCTATCATTTGTATATCCACTCTTAAAGAGAGTTTTATTGTTGTAATTTTCATTTCTCATCAAATTGTGAGTGTACAAGTGTGAAAAACACTTGGGGTGAAGAGATTGGGGAGATAATCTCTTGATTGTAAAGGTTCATTGACACCTTGGAAGTCAATTGTAAAAACTTGAAGCCTTGGGAGGCTTGAATAGTGAAATCCTCAAGCGGGTGAGCTTGGAGGCGTGGACATAGGCGGGGATTGCCGAACCACGTAAAAATTATTGTGTTTGTTTTCTCTTCCCTTACTCTTTTAATATTGTGCATGATTGAATTTATTGTTTTCAATTTGATTAAGGCAATATATTGAATTGTTGTGTGGTTTGCTTAGCTTAAATTTTAAAATCCCAATTCACCCCCCTCTTGGGTTGCCTAGTTAGTATTTCAATAAGTTTGCGGATTTAACTTCACCATAAACTCTTCAGATTCTCCAAACTTTGTTCTCACTAGGTACTTGAGAAATTCAGCATCACATCCATTCTCTTCAACTTTGTATCGATTAACTTGGCTCCATTCATCCTTGAATTTATTAAACACATTTCTGGTATACAATTGGGATGCATGTTCAAAAGAAATTCTCCATCATTGACAATTCGATATTTGTGTTCTGATTCAAAATCTTCTATCACTTTCTTTTTCAATAATCCTTTTCAACGCTTCTTCATATTTCACAACAAACTCTCTAAGATTTGTCGAGGATGTTACAAAGCCATCAAAGAATGAATTAATGCCCTCACTTCGTCCTGTAGTATTCATTCCAGCAACAAAAATACTACGATTATAAACAGGTGCCCAAGAAGCACGTATTTCATATAGATGATTTAGCCATTCATTGTCTTCCAATTTATATTCTATAATCAAACTCTTCCAAGTTTCTTCAAATTCCTCTACTTTGTAAGTAGACATAATACATTTTTTCAATCCGATCTTGAATCTTGACTTGTTGAAGTACACATGTGACAACTTCTCGACAAACTTCTTCTTAATATGCCAAAGGCATAATCGATGGTGAGTATTTGAAAAAACCATCACAATTGCTCTTTTCATTGCCAAGTCTTGGTCAGTAATGATAGAAACTGGAGGACGTCCTCCCATAGCTTCAAGCCATGTCTCAAAAAACCACTGAAATGTTACCTCTGTTTCATCTTGTAGAAGTGCACAACCAAATTGTATTGACTGTAAGTAGTGGTTCACTCCTGTGAATGGTGCGAACGACATATCGTACTTATTTGTTCTATAAGTTGTGTCAAATGAAACTACATCCCTAAAACAGTGATATGCCAACCGCGATTGAGCATCTACCCAAAAAAAATTGGTTGCTTGCCCTTTTTCATCACATTGGATTGCATAAAAAAATTGAGGGTTCTCAGCTTGCTTTTTCCTGAAATATATAAGGACTGATTGGGCATCCCTTCCATCCAATTGCCTATGACGCACATTCCTTAAGTGATTATAGCAATCTCTGTTGTTAAAGCCCATTTGCGAACCTCCAAAAATTGAACAAACTTTTGCAATATGCAAATTTTCTCTATGAAAAGCTTCAGTCAAATTCTTAGCAGCTTTAGGCATGTGTTTGTTTGACTTCATCTTTATTCTTCTAGCAGGAGTAACTACTTTATGATTGTGAGAGTCCCTAAAAACCGTAATCTTCCACTTGTTTGGCCATTTGTCATACATAACCCGCATACTAGCTTCACACCCACATTTGACTGTTGAACAATTTTTACTTTTTTTTTTGTATTTACCTCACTTGCATCTTTTTCATAGTGTTCTTCCATAAAATTAGGCTTATTAATCTTTGGCACATGCTTCCCTTGATGGGCACAAGTAAATTGTCCACTAGTCACCTCATTGCAGCCTACTCTACTTTTGGAAGAAGATCGAGTTCGAATCCAAAACCCCTCCTATCTACCGTAATCTTCATAGTAGTTTCTAGCTTGCTCTAATGTTTCAAAAAACATCCCCACATATGGTGCCTCTAATTGTTCAAGATTGTTTTCAACCTCTTCGCCATTGTTCCCCTGTAATGTGTCAAACAATTGAAAGAAAAATAAATAATGTATAAAAAGATAAAAAAATTAAAAAAATTACAAATTAGAAAAGTTAGGTAAAATTAATTGTAAAAAATAAATAAAAAACTATAAAAGTATGACACATACCAAATATTCATTATTTTCATGCATCTTCACGAAGAGTTGTGGAGTTAAAAGTTGGAGAGAGTAAAGAATTTTTGCTGGAGCGAGTTAAGACTTTTATAATTGAGGAAGAAAGAAAAAAGCAAACAGAAAGTCATAGGTTAAAAAGAACAAGAGAAGAGAAGAGAGAGAGAGAGCACATCACGTGAAGGAAGGGAAAAAATAAAAGAGTGAGAAAAATTGTAAGTGAGGACCACATGTAGAGAGAGAATATTAAAAGATTTTGAAGATTTAATTTCAATTAATCTCATCCATTGATTCAATTTAAATCTAATGAATATTAATTAGTGTAAAATTAAGAGTATTTTTAAGGGACTGCTGATCTATCCCCCTCTATATATATATATATATATATATATATATAGATATAATCCAAAGCTAGCTATCACTTGGCAGCCAACGAATGAAGTAACAATAAACAATCAAAGCTTAACAAAATCAAGGAGATGTTTAGACGGACACATTAAGAACCGGAGTCACTCATACATGAACCTAGAATTTACTTTCCAGAGACTTCACAATTTAGCAAGTGCACAATCTCTTGGCCCTCCATTGAAGCTACTGGGATTGCTCAAGCTTATCCTCAGGTAAAATTGATTCATTAAAAAAAAAAAATTAGAGAAGAAGACATTCACATGATGAGATCACATTTTAATCCAACTAATTAAGTTTTGAAAGAATATAGATCTTTTGTTAAATCCATCTAGTTATGTTTTTACATCTCCATTGTTGTCACTTTCTCGACTGCATGAAGGTAATTATCTCATTTCTCCATTGCTCAATCTCTTAATTTGCAGTTGATTTCTTTGTTTTTCAAATTAATTTAGGGTTAGGTTCAACTTAGTTTTGGATTAGGTTTTGGTTTCCATCAATTGATGAATTTTAGGGATCTCTTCACTGTGCTCAATATTTGACGATTATGATTGGTATACAACTACTCGAAAACCAGTCTCTTTCCCATTTAATTTCTCTTGTATGCTATAGTGGAGTTATTAATAAAAATAATTATGTTAAAATTAAATTGCCTCTCCTGAACAAAAATTAATGGCTGCCTTAGTGAATCAATCCCTAATTGTAACATAAATTATTTTACTTTTACTAAATTTAGACTCTAGCTATGGCTGACTGCATTTGTTCTAAGTTGAATTTTTCACTTTAGAAGTGAGAGAAGTTTCATTCTAGTTGCATTATTTTGAAACTTCTTTAATTTTATTTTATGTCAACCTCAAAAAAGACAAATGTAGTTGCCTGGTTTTGCAAGAAAAATTCAGTAAAAAATAGCTCTTGCCATTTTGTTACTTATTTATATAATAATTGTTACTCAGATCATCTATGTTGCCAGAAATTGCAATAATTCATGCCATCTTTGACATGTTATTTTTTGAAAAAAAAAATTGATTAAAATATATTCTGGACAATTGTTTCTCTTCAGTCCAAATTCACGGGGTTTGAAATTTTGAATGATTAAAAAATTGATTAAACATCCAGGACACAACTTTTCTAAATTTCAAAGATGTTTAAAAAAATTTTGGGATACTAACTATTTCTTCTTCAATCCTGTATGGAACTCAGTCATCAGAATTAGAGCTACAACATGATTAATTAATTACTTTTACTGCAATTAATTAATCCATATTTTTCTCAAGCCATGTTTTTGTCAATTTGATTATGTGCTATTATGTGGAAAGTAGTAAATGTACTCGAGCATAAAATTTAATTTTGGGTATGAAGACTCATGATTATCATGTGTTCTTAGAGAGATTATTGCCTCTTACAGTGCGAGAGGTTTTACCTAAACAAGTTTACGATGCTTTGATTAAAGTTAACACATTTTATAGAGAATTATGTGCTAAGGTTTTGAAAGAAGAATATTTGGTTAGGCTTGAAAAATGGGCTTAATACTTTGCAAATGAGAAAAAAAAATTCCCTTTTCCTTTCTTTGATATAATGGAGCACCTACCTATTCATTTAGCTTGGAAAACAAAAGTTTTTGGACCTGTTCAATATAGATGAATGTTCCCAATAGAAAGGTAATATCATGAATTTTGTTTCAATTATATTACTAATTCTTTTAAATTAAATAATTTTTTAATTTAATTTAAAATTTTGAGATAGGTCTTTGTGTATACTCAAAGGTTATGTTTGTAATAAGGCTCGTCCTGAAGGGTCTATTGTTGAAGGTTATTAGCTAATGAATGCTTATATCTTGTCCATGTGCTTTATACACGAATTGTTCTTGATGGGTTCAGAATATGCAAGCTGATTTTATGCTTATTTTTTACGAAACTTATATATAGAAAAAAACCACAACGAACAAGAAGAATCGAACCAAGTCCAAACGTATTCATACTACAGGTTCGGTCCCAATGGCTAAGCATAGAAAAGAAATGGTTGAGAGAAAATGTATGACTTTGATGATAACAAAAGTGTTGTTTATTTATTATGATCTTATTGAATTTCAATTTTTTATTGCAGTAATAAATAGGTACTAAACTTAGTCCTCTGGATTTTTTTTCAAGTTTTTTCATGTAAGAAAGAGTGGGATATGGGCAAGTAGGAAGGGAAAGGAAATGCATGTGTTTATTTGATATTAAATGTTCAGGATATTCCTGATTTATTTGCATGATTTCATTACTATATGCTCTCACAAATGTATGCATTTATTATAGGAAACAAGGGAATAAATGAGATTCAACTGTTATAGATCAAGGCTTGCCGATGGATGAATAGAAAATATATCAAGAAGTGACAAGAGAACCAGCACATGGTCATGTTGTTGGTTGGGGAGTTGGCATCAAAGGCAAGGATGTTTATGGTTCTCCAAGTCAAGGAGGTAACAAGCATCTATGTACTGATTTGGAAAAAAAGAAAAAGATTTAGAGAAAGAAGTCAAGAAGTTGAAAAGAATAGTAAAGCTCGTGCTTGGAAAGTCAAGTGCACAAGGATCATCTTAGAAGGTGTAGGTTGTTTATTTCATTTTATTAATAGATTACGTGAACGGGTATGTACTATGTTTGGAGTTCTCATGAAAAATGATTGGTGACTTGTTATTGCTTTATTAGTTGATGAATTATGGATGAGGAAGTGATCTCAAGTGATTAGAGACAAGCCTATAATATAGGTGGATGAGGGAATAATATTAGATTTTTTGAAATGAAGACTGTGCATCTATGTAGAGTTTTTTTTTTATTATACTATTTTTGGTTGATCCTCATTTGTCTCAGCTTCTTTATTATATTGTATAACAATTTCTGTTTCGGTAATAATAATGATTAAAATTCTTTCTTTTACCTAGGATATTGTTTTGACAAAAGAAGATGATGATGGGGGTGAGGATGATGAAGTTGAGGCAAATGATTCATAAACTGAAGAAACTGTTTTAGAGGATGATTGAACATATTCAAGATATGATGATATCATTTTGTACATACATTTGGGTTTTTTTTTTTTATGTAAAAGATACTATAAAATTGATATTTTTGTTGTATTTTTGAATGATGAATTTGTTTTTGGGGTTTTTTAAAATAGCGCCGTCAAAAAAGGTAAAAAAAATCTTTTTTTTTTTTGAAAGTTACGATACTTTCCTAATATAAATATTTCAACAACAAAAAAATTTAATGAAATAACATTACTAAACAATAAAGGTGGTCATTAAACAAAAAAGATAATGTTATTTCTGACAATGTATTTTTTATTTCCGAGGACATGTTGCAGTTGAGAATAATAACTACTATAGTTGCCTCATTGATGAATTGTGTAAAATAGGCAATCTGAAAATTGCTTGGGAATTGTTTCAAAGTTTGCCTCGTGCTGGCCTAATGCCAAATGCGGGCATCATGATTCATGGGCTTTGTGACGATGGGGCAAATGGATAAGACACATGATTTATTTCTTGATATGGAAGCAAACGGTGTGATGCACAATTGTGCCATATTTACTACGCTTATGCGAAAGAATGAGATATCAAAAATTTTTGAACTTCTTCACTCGATGGATAAACGAAATGTAATGCCAGATGCATCTATAGTTTCAATTGGTGCGCGCTTACTGGTTAAGAATGAAATTAGTTTAAACTCGATGCCAAAATTCAAGACACAAAAGTTAGTTAGATGAGTTGAATGTTGATTTAGTAGCCTTGAAGTTTTCAAAATGTTTCCTGCTGGATAAATTGAACTTGTATGCACACATGTGAACCAAAAGAAAAATGATATATGTATCGACATTCTTTTAAATCGAAAAAAGTTTGTCAGGATCGCCTGATTTCGAATTGATTTTAATAGAAAATGTGCTTCAAGTTTTTTTTTTTTTGTAAGTAAAGTTATAAATTCTAGCAATTGAGACTTAATTTGATATTATATTCATTTGGTGTATAGTAGAATATTAATTTTATTAGTTGTAAAATTTATTATCTAATAGATAAACAACAATTAACAGTTGAGAATGAAGTGGCAACTTAATTAATTGTTGGGAGTCCAGTCATTTTTTTTTTCTTTTTTCACTTGCTCTTACTGTTTTTGTTGTCCGAAATTATCTGAAGTTCGATGCATGCTCCAATAATTGGACAAATAATACATGTTCAGTGAGTTGAATTTAAAAAATAAATTATAAAACGAAGAATTCATATTCACTTTTACCGTTATAAAAGTGAGAACCTCTTGAATACGATCTCAAATGAATTACAAATTAAATTAAAAAATAAATCCCAAAGCAAAATCTAAAAAGTTATTTTTTCTCCTAAAATATTGTCCCCTCCCTCTCGTTATCTCTTCACAGCTCTCCCTTCTTCGAGGTTGGTACTTTTCCTTTAACCACAACCCACATGGACTGTGCACAAGTCTCTCTCTCTCTCTCTCTCTTTCCTCTTTATCTAGGTCTACTTCACAACTCCCTCCTTCTCAGTGGTTGTTACTCGTTCATCAACCACAATCCACCGTCGGAACTCTCTCTCTCCGTACCCAAAATCGGCTACTGCTCCATCTACGCTGCTACTGTTGCCCCATCTCCGCTGTTGCTGCTCCTGCTGCTCTTCACTTCATTTCTTTCTACTTACCTTTATTCCTTGTAGGTCACATTTTGGAATTACAAGCATAGAAATTCTATAGTAATGAGCATGAGGCAAATTTATCTAAATCTACCTTGGAAGAAAAAGGATGGATTTATTGTGAATTAGTTTAATGTAGCCTAGAGTTCCTTAAATGTTAAGTTAAAATTAAGTACGTTTATCAATTAGCCTTGAACTTACAAACTTGAAATTTAAAAATAAATAAATTCCATGAGTTTTTTTTTCTTTTTTCTTGGATTAATTCCCTATAAACTTGATCTATAATCTACTATAAGTACTACATCGGAATATTTTACCAAAAGCATGTCAGGACAAAGTGATATCTGTCAAGGTTTTATTGCTGCAAGTAGGGGTGGGCAAATACGGGTTCGGGTCGGATTCAGATCAACCCGATCGGATTTCGGATTGATCGGATTGAACACAAATTCATCCGAACACAACCCGAACTTATAACCTGATCCGATATATATTCGGATCGGATCGAATCGGATCAGGTCAATAAATTGGGTTAAATTCGGTTCGATCGGGTTCGGATTTACAAATTTTCTTTTTTTTTTATTAACATTTAACAATACATAATTACAAATTAACAATTTCACATGTAATATAATAATATATGATATATTACTGCTAAATGGCGAATAATCTGGTATAGTACTATTATACCAACAGAGCTTCAAAAGAGGAAAAGGAAACTCGGGTTGCAGCCTTGCAATTACCGAGTTGAATGGATCTTGGATCGGATTAGGTGATGGTGGAGGACTTGCGGCGTGGAGCAGCAGATCCGGTAGCAGCAGATCTGGTAGCAACAGATCCGGTAGCAGCAGATCTGGTAGCAACAGATCCGATAGCAGCAGATCTGGTAGCAACAGATCCGGTAGCAGCAGATCCATTTGCGGTCCTCGCGGAGCAGTTAGCGTCGGCGGTGACTGCGGGCAAAATCGATCCAACTGCCCCTTGCTTTTTCGATATGTGTGCGTGGCTGTGTGCATGAAATCGTGAAGAGTGTTCTTGAGATGAGATTGAGAAGTTGAGGAAGGGAGAAAAGATGTGGTTGTGGCTGTTAGAGTGAACTGAATATGGTTCTCTTTTTTTTTTCTTTTTTTTTTTCCGTTTTGATGCAACTGAAGAATGTTCTTGGCTTGGCTAAAATGTGATTTTGTCTTTAGCTATTAAAGAGTGTTGAGTGTTCTTCGTGTGCATGACTGCATGTGCTCTTGGGTTTAGGTTTCGTTTTTTGACCTTTAATTTCTTTTTTTTCTTTGGCAACCCGATCGGTTTTTCGGATCGGATCGGGTTAGCAAGAATACATCCAATCGGGTTATATCAACAACCCGATCCGATCCAAACCCGATATTTTGCCCACCCCTAGCTGCAAGTGCATTATTTTCTTTGTACTAAAGTGAATCTTCGATGTATTTATTAAGTTTAGTGGAGCAATCTTAGTTAATTTTGATGATTTATATATGCATTTAATTTCATTTTTAATAATTCATGTGTAGGACATATGGATTCTTGGCTTTGCTTAGACTTATGGTTTGTGTAATTTTATTCGGGATCAATCAGCTTCGAGGATAAACACTTGTAGTTCATCATTTCTTGGGCATGGGACTCATCTTTTTTGTTCTCTATTTCTATGGTAGCAGTTTTATGTTTTGTGTTGGTAGGGAAACTCCGTGATGAAATTTTGTCAAACTTTGCTGACGTACTCTAATTACCTTGTTGCATGGCGAAAGCATAAGCTCATAGTTGACATTGTTGTCATTAGAGCTTGTTTTCATAAAATAAGTGTAATTTGAAAGTACGTTGTACACTATTAATTAGATTTATCTCCAACAAGTCTTAATGCATGATGTCTATCATGTAATATATTTTTAATTATTTTGTTTAATTTATATATGTTGTAATATATAGCTTAATAGTAGTGTAAAGTAATGAAAATGTAATTTTTTTTATTAATGCTAATACTAAAACTTTATCATCATGTAATTTTTTATAATTATTTTGTTTAAATTATTTATGGTATGTTTGTGTTTTAATTAAATAAACAATTATTTTTGAACTATGACTTAAATTGTAAGGTTCAATTCTCTCACCTAAAAATAGTAGACTTCATTTTGAGCTAACAAGCCCCTTTAAGTATTATCATAATATTAATATGTAATATTTATTTTTAAGAGAAGTAGTGACATAAGTGAGGATGCAAGAGAAGTTGTAGAGATAGCTAAGAATTCTGGAAACTAGTAAGGTATTTATGAAGGATAATTTCAACCATTGATCAAGAGTTATGGTAGCAAAATCCTAGCCATCCATTAGCCTTAAGGAATCTTATAAATACCCCCTAACCCCCTTTCATTTTCAATACAACTTAGGAATTAAAACATTTGTTTAGGAGAGAATCAAAGCAATTGATAAGTTTACTCTCTTTATTCTCCATGAGATTTCTAATCACTCTATTTAGGGTTTATATTAGCATGATTTTAGATTGATATAGATTATAATACGTGATTTAAGGTGTGTTTAGGGTTTTGATTTATTGTGGGTTTTAATAATCAACCCTTGGTGTATTAAGCACACTGGACAAATTCTGGACAATATGAGTATCTCGAATTTAAACATATATGTTCTGAATGATTTTACTTAAGAACTTTATATTTCTGAAAACTAGACATGTAGTACTTATTGATTAAATTTTGTTTCATAAGATTTGACTTTGTTTTCAATTTTATATGGATTTGTGAATCGGACACTAATACACTGGAAAACTGTGATTCCAGCAAGGCAATCAGATTCATAAACTTATTTGTACTATTAAATGAACTCGAAACATTCTTAAATGTTATATAGGAGTTCATACATGTGTCTAGTTTTCCCGGTTTTAATTTCATAATTTTCTGATCAGTATCTGATTTTATAAAATTCTTAGAATAAGTTCGGCTCGGTTAAGATACTGTGAAACAGTTTTGAATTTGTCAAGCAATAAATAGTTTTGAAAATGTTTTTAGTATCGGATCCTCTTGGAAATTTGATATGAGGTACGCATGGATGTCCAGAATGGTTCTATAGAATATTATGTCATTTTGATTTTCAGATTAAGAGTTAAAATTTTAAGAATCTGACTAACACGGGTATGAATTAGCAAATCAGATTCTTAGGAGAAGCTATTAATAGTTATATCTTATATTTGTTAAGGTATTGGAGGTGATGGAGACTTTTAGAAACTTAGAGGTGTGTTAGTTCAAATCCCTTTATCGAGATAAGTAACTTTATTCCTAATCTACTAGATATGTATAAGTATTTTGATATTATTATAAGTATAAATGTTTTTATACTACTTAAAAGATTAATGGATTTTCATAACAAAATCAGTTTACAAAAATGTTTTCAAAACTAAATCCTTTTAACCAAATATTTCATAAATGCTTTTCAATATGTAAATTATTTTACGACATGACTATCTTTTATAATTTTGTCTATAAAATATTATGCAAGCCTAAATTATTGTTATAGACTTTTATGAATCTGATACGAATGTTTTGTACCCATGTCTGATTTCAATTATTGATGATTGTATAGGATTCCTAATGTTTTGACTCATTGTCCATAGTTATTCTGATTTTGATTCTGATTCTGATTGTAATATACGATATATCTATCTGGACCAGTACTGAGTTTTTGTTCTGAGTGTGCACACGATATTCTGATTCTGTTTCTGGCCGGGTCATCGGAACTATAGGTGACACCATGTGACATGAGCTAACTATCTGTTTTCTGTGAATGTGATATCTAATTTACTTTCATAAGTAACTATGCTTTTGATATTCTGAGATACAATGAATTTATGTTATTTTGTTGTGATATATCGTAAAAGAAGGCTTGCAATATTTTTGGTATCAGTTGGGCTAGTGTGTTAGAAGTGGTTTTACTTACAGAGTTGACGACTCACCCCTCGTCGTTGCTTTTTGCAGATTAAGTTCCGTTTGAAAGGTATGCCTAGCTTTGGAGTTAGTGATTTCATTTCCGTTTGCTATTTGAATAAGAAGAGGAATGAACTCATGTTTCTATTTAGTTTATTTCTGTTATGAACTTGTAATTTGAAGTTTGAGACTTTTATTATTTTTGGACAGACTATTTAATGTAAAATGTGTGAATTTGTAGATTTAGTTAAATAAGAATTTGAGGTATTTTAATTTGAACTTTATGAGTAAGGATTACGATTTGTAAGTAACCTCATTCTCCAAGTGTTTCACACGTGTTAGATTTGGGGCGTTACATAAATATTTAATAAAAATTGTTTATGAAATAGTACTATCGAAGATATATTCTCTATTTTTAACTTTTTCAATCGTGTCTACCGAACACATATTATTGTTTTTAATTTTAAAATATATGATACGTAAAATGATACAAGACACATTTAAATTCAAAATGCAACAACTACAAAATATCATTTTCAATCTCTTCTTTTTTTTATAGAAAATACTAATTCAGAAATAATACTGAACAAAAACTTATTTTTGGTATGAATAATGTTGTGCTAGTTTTATAAGCTTAGATGCACCCTCAAATTTATTAGAAGCATCAACTCAACCCCCTATTTAAGGTTAGATTTACGTATTGAATGATATCTAACCTAATGTTGACGCTTAAAAGTAACTATAATATTCTATATTGTAATCTCATTATATTAACTAATAAAATTTAAAAATGTAAAAAGATTGATAATATCAAAATAATTAAAGTTGAAATCCAAGAAATTACACAAAAAAGGGTACCTAAATCAAAACTAAAAACCAAAATGCATAAAATTTCTTTAATTGAGGTGGTGACAATGAGTAGTCCTCATAAAATGAGTGTAGAAATTGAGTGGTTTTAGTACATTATATGATTAAGGAACAACTTCTATCCTTTTACCAAGTTATTAGTACTATGTTTACTTGTTAGAGTAGGAATGAGAAGTGTTAATTCCTCCTACTCCAGTACTTATTTGTATATTTTAAAGGGATGTAAGAATTTCACTCTGTGACTCCCACTTATTTTTGAAGTAGGGAGTGAGATTCCCAATCCAATGGGAGAAGATCCACTCCCACCTTTTCCTTTTTTTACTTTTCTTTTATTAAATTTAATACAATTATATTTAGTAAAATAAAATAAATAATATCATATTTATATAAATAATATTATTTTATTATTTTATAAACTTCCATTTATTAAAAAGAATAATATTAATCTTATTTAAATAAAATATTATTATATTTAGTTAAAAATAATAGTTTACATCAATTCTAAGTTAAAATTATTTAAAAATAATATTATTATATTCATAGAGAATTGATAATGTTACAATATATTATCTTTATTTGAAAATATAATATTATTATATTTATTTAATATTACTAATAAATAATAATAAATAGTTTATTATAAGAAAATATTAATTTTGTAATATGTTGTTAATAATAATGTTTCATTTTTGTTGCTCTCATCAATAATTTTTAATTTCTAAAATTAAAACTAATAAAAAATTATTATTTACTTAATTAATAATATTAATAATTATTGTTAATTTACAAATATAATGAAATAAATATTTTATTTTTCAAATATATTTTATTTATTAATTTTGTAATTAAAAAATATAATTCTTTAAGTTCTTTCTTAAGTAGAAACATCATATATATTAATTTATTGTTAATAGAAACAAAACTAAATTTTTATGACTTAAAGATAGGTGTTGAATAGAGGCCATCTCATAGAACACAAAATTAAAAGCAATGGTGATATCATAATTTTTTGCACTAATACGAGAGTATCACACTAGAATTTTTTCCGCATTATAAAAAGTTTGTATTCAAGGATAAATAAGCAACATCTGGAACAAATTTTACAAAAAGCCTCCAGGACATGTCATATTAATTTTGTGATACGAAAAATAGTATATTAGTCACTAGATCTTCTTTCCACATTACAAAAAATTAGAAATGCAATCTAAATCGATATCAATTACTAATTTTATAGTGAATGGGTAATACATGAAAACAAGGAGTATTTTAATAATTTAAGAAATTGTTAGTCATTTACCCTAAGTTTACTTTGTATCCAAAAATACTACGGAAACTTTAACTTATTTAGTTTTTTAACCTTAATTTATTATTTATATGGGAGCTGCTACCTTACATGTAATGTAAGGTACAACCTCTCACAAACTGAGTTGTAGGTCCCACTTGAGCCCACAGCCTTGTGAGATGATGTCATGTACCTTACATTACATGTAGGATAGTAAAATCCCATTTATATTAGTCGTTCATAAAAAAATAGAATTGCCTCATAAAATGACAAAATTAAAACAAACACAAATGACAATATCAGTCATTTTATAAGGATAATCAAGTCTTTTCGGCACCAAATTACATATTCAATCATTTTAAATGTTATAAATTATTTTTAGACTGAGTGACAAATCCTGGTTATTTTAACAATCATGGCCATTTAATCCATCTAAACATGATATTCCGAGTAGACTGATGTTTGCGTAGGAGAATAATGTAAAAAAAAGTGGCACTTTTATTAAACTGAATAAATTTCACAATTTAAATTAGAAAACAATAAAATTTCATAATTAACATTATGAAGTGGAACTATAAACAAAGCGTGGATGATTTGCAAGTAGACTGATGTTTTATTTTAAATTCCTAATTAGTCATGGAAAACAAAGCATCATTGCACTACATTCACAAACGCATATGAATGCATTACAGTCTAACCGGACAAATAGTCAAACAAGGAGTTGTTAAATTCTGACAGGGCTTTTGAATTTTTTTTTAATTTTATACTAAATCATCAGTTCGTGAGACTAATTAAATAATTAAAGTGAAAATTTTAATATTTTAACTGCACTGATTTTGTCATTTGTGCATATAATATTTTTTTATTTCATTATTTTATTCCCGGAATTGAATTCCATTACCCTGCTGTATCCTCCACGAAAGCAACATAACAAAATATCATTACAAACTAAATCATACAAACTGTACCTCACAAGCAGATTTTTTTTTCCTTCTTATATATTTTCTTTTCTTCTTTTGTATTTTTTGCATCCTCCCAACTGGAGCTTGACAAAATTTGACATGACCCGATTACTCGACACAAATACGACATAAATAAATGAATATGAGTCGTCAAATTTACCATGATTATTAAATGGCTTGGGTCCGGGTCAACACGATTTTTTTTCGTATCGAGTTAGGGTTAAAATTCTTAACCTATTTACCTGATCAATGACCCGATTATATTTTTTGTGTCGGGTTATTAGGTAATTCGATTATTTTTTCATATCGGGTTTGAGTCTCAATATTTTGATACGATTATTAAATGAGTCGGATTTAAGTCGACCTAAATTTAACACGACCCAATGACCCATTTTGTCAGGTCTACTCCCAAGAGCTATAGCCTCTAAACCGTTTAAGAAGTCTAATATTTATTTAACAGCTAGCATGAAATATTTGTATTGCATTCACCATTAAGCCCATTAACCAACGTCTCATTCCTCTCCTTTTTTTTTTTTACTCCGTTTTCTCTCTGTGTTCTCATTTTCGTTTCTTGACCTTGTATTGGGAGGCATCCTCAAAAACAAAACAAAACTTCTATGCAAGAAACAAGAACACATCGATCCTGTGAATGGGCCATCCATCCACGCTTTATTTATAGTTCCACTTCATAAGGTGTGTTTAGCTTTTGAGTGCTGCTGTTTGCCCCGAAATCGCGCCCCGAAATCGCACCCCGAAATTAAAATGCACCGTTTGCTCTGAGTTAATCACGTGTCTTGCTTTATAAAAGAAAAAGTTGGGGAAAGAAAAAGCAAAAGTTGTTTCTTCACGTTTCTTCAGTCAAACACGTGGGCCTAACTTGCTAAAAAGTTGGGGAAAGAAAAAGCAAAAGCAACGTTTCTTTGTTATTTCCTTCTTCTTTGTTACTCATTTCCTTCTTCGCTATTTACTTTGCATTCGGGCAGATCTGAAAGAGAGAGGAGTTCATTGCTTTACAAAACTCTACATTACGAAACTTGTAAGTATTTATTATTTTTACATTAATTTATTGAGTTGTTTCATTTTAATTTATGAATGTTAGGTTATTTCATTTTAATTTATGAATCTTGAGATGTTTTATTTTAATTTGTGAGCTCAACCATGAGTATTTATATTTAAATTTACTTAACCGTGAGCATTTGTATGTAAATTATTGTATTTTATTTATTTCAATTTGTTGAGCCGTGATAAGTAATTAATAATGATTAATTTGCTGAATCGTTAATTAAAAATATCTATTTATATTTTTATTTGTTTGTAAACTTAATGAATTAGGGATAAGTAATTAATAATAATTAATTTGCTGAATCGTTAACTAAAAAAATCTATTTATATTTTTATTTGTTTGTAAACTTAATGAATTAGGGATAAGTAATTAATAATAATTAATTTGCTGAATCGTTAATTAATAATATATATATTTTTTATTTGTTTATAAACTTAATAAATTAGGGATAAGTAATTAATAATAATCAATTTTGGTATAATTTATTAAATTTGCAGCAATAATTGACGAGATTGATGAATTAGAGGTTGATGAAGTGGAGGTTGATGAAGTAGAGGAATTTCAAGATTTACAGGAGGCTAATTTTGAAGGAAATAATGAAAATTTGGTGGAAGAGCCTACGGTTGGGATGTGTTTTAATAGTCCAGATGAAATGTTTGAATATTACAAAGCTTATGGCCAACAAGAGGGATTTCCAGTGATGCGGAGATCTTGTAAAAAAGGGGATGACGGGAATATGAGATATGTGACATTTAGTTGCGGGCAAAACGGCAAGTCCAAAGGCAAATCCAATCAGGTTTTGCGGCTTCAACCTAATCAGAAAATTGGATGCAATGCTAAAATTGGAGGACGTTTTGTTGGTGGAAAATGGATAATTGGAAATTTTGTCCTTGAACACAACCATGCTATAAGTCCGAGCAAGAGTAGGTATTATCGATGCAACCGTACCATTAGTCCTTATGTAAAAAAGCAACTGGAAATAAATGAAGAAGCAGGAATTAGAATGGCTCAAAGTTTCAAGTCTATTGTCGTTGAGGCTGGTGGCTATGAAAATGTCGCATTCTTAGAAAAAGATGCTAGAAATTATGTTGATAAAGCAAGGCGATTAAGGCTTGGAGAAGGGGATGCGGCTGCAATTCAGAAATATTTTTAGAAAATGCAAGCAGAAAATGATGGATTTTTCTTCAGTTTTGACTTGGATGAGGAGGGTCGGTTAAACAATGTATTTTGGGCAGATCCAAGAAGTAGGGCAGCCTACAAAGACTTTGGAGATGTTGTTACATTTGACACCACGTACCTTACGAATAAATATGACATGCCATTTGCTCCTTTTGTTGGAGTTAATCATCACGGTCAGTCTATTTTGTTAGGATGTGGGTTGATTTCGCATGAGGATACAGAGACATTTACGTGGTTATTTCACACATGGCTATCATGTATGTCCGGCTCTCCTCCCCTTGGAATCATCACAGACCAAGACAGAGCGATGCAAAATGCAATTGAAATTGTTTTTCCAAATACTAGGCATCGATGGTGTTTGTGGCATATTTTGAAAAAGGTGCCCGAGAAGTTGGGAAGGTATGCAGAATATCATGCCATTAGATTTTCATTGCATGCTGTTGTTTATGATTCATAGACTCCTATTGAATTTGAGGAAGCTTGGCATGACATGTTAGATAAATATGATATTACTGATAATCAGTGGTTAAATGGTTTATATGAGGAAAGATATCGTTGGGTTCCATGTTTTGTGAAAACAACTTTTTGGGCTGACATGTCAACCACTCAACGTAGTGAGAGTATGAATGCTTTTTTTGATGGGTATGTTAACTCAAAAACAACTTTGAAGCAATTTGTGGAGAAATACGAGAAAGCAATGGAAAGTAAAATTGAAAAAGAGTGGCAAGCAGATGCTAGGTGCTTCAGCCAACGGATGCCATGCCGTACTAATTTCGCAATGGAAAAACAAGTTGAGGAAGTATATACTATTTCCAAGTTTCAAGAATTTCAACAGCAGCTGATGGATAAGATGTATTGTGAGGTTTTCAATTGTGGGGGATCAAAATATGAAGTCATCGAAAATGATGGAAAGAGTAAAGAGAAAACTTTTCAAGTTACATCTTTTACAAAGCCAAAATTTACGATTTGGATTCTTTGTTGTACATGACGTTAATAACTCCATGTAATTACCGCATCCGTTACATAGCTGCTGTGAGTTTCGAATTTCACTTGTGCTAGTTGACATTGTGGTTAATTGATTTCCGAAACTACGAAACAGAAAAAAAAAATCGAAAAAAAATTAGAACATACAACAATTACAGCACCAGTTACACACAAATAAAACAGAAATTAAATTCCCAGGGTGTCAAAGTGTCCAATTCCTAGGGCTGGAGGAAAATAAAATAGAAACATGAGAAAAGCTCTCTCGAGATTGGTTGCTCATTCCTTGCTTCCACCATTTATTTAGCATTTTAATCAAACTCAAATAAGCCAATCAATTCAGGCATACATCAAAAACATACCAATCTAAACATTTTTAACTAATAAAAAATTATTAAAAAATAGAAGAAACAAGAGTAAGTCAAACAAAAAATCACTATGTTCATAACCAAACACCAAGCAACCCTCTGTTTCAACCCTGAAGAAACAGAACACCACCTCCCCAGAAGAAATGACCAAAACAAGCATAACACAGATAATTAAGGATCTAAGCACAGTAGCAGCAAAGCACAACCGATATTCATCATTCCAAACATCCAAATCCAGTATCCGACTCGATAGCAAGCGAAATATGTAAAATCTGTCCAATTTAATTTTTGTAATTTACAAAATGTTATAGCAACCACACCCACAGTATCCGACTCGATAACTAATTCAATTAACAAAAAATAATTAAATAAATAAAGCTACCTCTACCACAAGAAGCCAGTATAAAACCACCAATCAGATGATGATACATGCATCAAACACAATAACGAAAATTGAACGAGAGCAAGAGAACGAACCATCGAACAAGAGTTGAGTTCAGATCTGAATGACTTAAGTGATGAATCTGCCTGAAGAAAAAGAGTGCTGCTAACTGGAAAGAGAAATGAAAAGTGAAAGCAAAATGTTTACCTTGCTTTATGGGAAAGTGAAATGGAAAGTGAAAGCTCAGAGTGCTGTTAACTAGAGAAGTGAAATGGAAAGTGAAGACAAAATTTGACAACAGGAAAGTGAAATGGAAAGTGAAAGCTCAGAGTGCTGCTAACTAGAGAAGTGAAATGGAAAGTGAAGACAAAATTTGACAACACGTGTGGAGATAAAATTTTCCCAACTTTTTCCTTTATAAAGCAAGACACGTGATTAACTCAAAGCAAACGGTGCGTTTTAATTTCGGGGCGCGATTTTGGGGCAAATAGCTTTTTCCTTAGCTTTTTTCCTTTTTCTAATTGAATCGGGAGCCATCATTTGTAGCGGCCCCAAAAGAATAACATTATTGTGAGTAATGTATCCTACTTGCAAAATAAACGGCAGAATGCCGTTTGTGGACGGAAATGGAAAGAAAAGGACAAATGTTTCTCTTCTTCTATTTTGGTAATTCTCTTCTTCTTCTTCAACCCTAAATAATCAAAAGCTCTCCAATGGCTTTCGTATCCTCAACTCGTTCATTTCATTTTACATCAATTTCAATATCAGCTCTTAGATGTAATTTCTCATCTTCGTTCCCTCATACAAGAAAACCCACATCTTCAATTTCGGAAAATGAACCCTCATATCCGACTACAACAGCTAAACTGAAGGAGTCCCTACGACTGACAGTCAAAGACCGAGCCTCACTCGAAAAATTCCTCAAAGAAAGGTGCAAATCATCAGGTCAAGGTGATATTAATCTTATTACTCCTAATGAAGCCTTGTGTATCTTTGATTACATGCTCCGTATGCACCCTTCTCCGCCTCCTGTCTCTTCCTTCAATATTTTGTTTGGTTGTCTTGCTAAGAATAAACATTATGATACTGTCCTTTCACTCTTCAAGAGGCTCAATTCAACTGGGTTGTTTCCAAATCTTTGTACTTACAGTATTTTGATTAACTGCTTTTGCAAAATGGGTAGAGTTTCTCATAGTTTTGTTGTTCTTGGGAGAATCCTCAGGTCTTGTTTTACTCCAAATGCTGTGACCTTTACTTCTTTGATTAAAGGTTTGTGTGCGGAGAGTAGAATCGTGGAGGCTGCTGCATTGTTTACGAAACTTAGAGTGTTTGGTTGTGAGCCTGATGTTTTTACATACACCACTTTGATTAATGGATTGTGTCGAACTGGCCATACAATTGTTGCTCTAAATTTATTTGAAGAGATGGCTAATGGAAATGGGGAATTTGGTGTTGTTTGTGAGCCAAACACTGTTACATACAATACTATTACAGATGGTCTTTGTAAGGAAGGTTTTGTGGACAAGGCCAAGGAACTGTTTTTGCAGATGAAGGGTAAGAATATTAACCCCGATGCGGTTACTTATACCTCTTTGATTCGCGGTTTTTGTTATGCTAATGATTGGAATAAGGCCAAGCATTTGTTTATTGAGATGATGGATCAAGGGGTACAGCCGGATGTTGTGACTTTCAATGTGATCATGGATGAGCTCTGCAAGAATGGGAAGATGGAAGAAGCAAGTAGGCTGTTAGAATTGATGATTTTGAGAGGATTGAATCCCAACACATCTACTTATAACACATTAATTGATGGTTATTGCTTAAGTGGTAAAATAGATCGTGCGAGGGAATTATTTGTTTCTATGGAGAGTAACGGGTGCATGCATGATGTTGTTAGTTACAACACATTAATAAATGGGTACTGCAAGACTAAGGATGTAGAGGAATCTTTAAATCTATATAGCGAAATGCTTTCTAAAGGAATTAGGCCAACAGTTGTTACATATAACACCTTGTTTCATGGCCTTTTTGAAATACACCAGGTTGAGCATGCTTTAAAACTGTTTGATGAGATGCAGCATAATTATGTGGCAGCTGATACCGTTACGTATAATAACTTTATTGACGGGCTCTGCAAGAATGGTTATATTGTAGAGGCAGTTGAACTATTTCGTACTTTGAGAATTCTCAAGTACGAACTTAATATCGTATCCTACAACTGCCTCATTGATGGATTGTGTAAAATAGGCAAACTGGAAACTGCTTGGGAACTGTTTAGTAGTTTGCCTCATGTAGGCCTAATGGCAAATGTTGTAACATATAACATCATGATCCATGGGCTTTGTAATGATGGGCAAATGGACAAGGCACGTGGTTTATTTCTTGATATGGAAGCAAAGGGTTTGGAACCCAATTTTGTCATATTTAATACGCTTATGCTGGGTTTCATCCGCAATAATGAGACATCAAAAGTTATTGAACTCCTTCACAGAATGGATAAGAGAAATGTAATGCCAGACGCATCTATACTTTCAATTGTTGTGGACTTGCTTGTAAAGAATGAAATTGGTTTAAACTCGATTCCACAATTCAAGAGACAAGTAAGTAGACGGGTTGAATCTTGATTTAGTAGTGTGTCTCTTCTGCTTTAAAACCAGATCTGGGGAATCCCATTCTTATTACAACGTGTGAAGGAGTGTTGTGTATTGTTGGCATGTTCCCAGGTTCTGTTCATGGATTCTGTTTACAGACATGGCCGACTCTTTGTCTCATCGGATAAGTTTCAAATAATTCTGGCAACTTTTTGTTGTAAAATTACTTTTTTATCATTTAATTCATATGTTTTCCTTCTATAATGCCTCTTTCTCATTACCTGCAAGTGCAAAATTTTTAGGCTCTTCCTCTTAGACCTCTTTTTCTTCTGTAAAAAGATAATTTTTTTTTTTCATTTTTTCTTGCAAGGGTACAGGTTTATGTTGAAACTTTCGGTTAGTTAAATTGATTGTCTTTGATATTGGAACTTCTAGTTGAACTAGTTTGCATTTTGAATACATGAGATTACCAACTGTAACGGGAATTGGTGCCGAATTGATTTTGTTATAAGGTTTTTCAGTCTGTGTTCATCTTTTATTTCTGTTAATAATTAATAGCACAGCTTGTCTTCTCTGCTTCTTTGGTTCCTGTCAATTGTCAAATATAAACTTGTAAAGACATTTTGTTTTGGCATGGCACATGCTAGATTTTGTTTTTGGTTTGAATGATACTACACATCTAAGTAATTGTCCAGATTTTTTTCATTCCTAGTGACATGGCACTCAATTGAATGGTGACTCGTGAATCATGATTGTGTGTGTTGGTATTTTTTATACTACGTGTTGGCAAGAGAAAGTTAATCCTTTTTTTTTTTTTGGCTTTTGGATTTTGTTTCCTTATATATATATATATATATATATATATATATATATGTATACAGTTATTAGCTTCGACAACTTGAGCTTGCAGTCTTGTGAGTTTAGAACCTGCCAAAGTAAGCATACACATGACAATGAAGAATTGAAGATTGTAAACGGTTATTAGCTATTGTTGTGAGTTTAGAACCTATATATTGTATACAGTTATTAGCTATTGTTGTGAGTTTAGAACCTATATTTTGTATACAGTTATTAGCTATTGTTGGAGCCTTGAAGTGTGAACTTATCATCGTTGCCTACAGTTGCCTCATTGATGAATTGCGTAAAATAGGCAAACTGAAAATTGCTTGGGAACTGTTTCAAAGTTTGCCCCGTACAGGCCTAATGCCAAATGTTGTAACATATAACATCATGATTCATGGGCTTTGTGACGATGGGGCAAATGGATAAGACACATGATTTATTTCTTAATAGACCATTCTCGGGGCACAAAGGGCGTGATGCCCAATTGTGCCATATTTACTATGCTTATGCGAAAGAATGAGACATCAAAAGTTTCTTCACTCAATGGATAAAAGAAACGTAATGCCAGATGCATCGATAGTTTCAATTGGTGTGCGCTAACTGGTTAAGAATGAAATTAGTTTAAACTCGATGCCAAAATTCAAGAGACAAAAGTTAATTAGATGAGTTGAATGTTGATTTAGTAGCCTTGAAGTTTTCAAAATGTTTCCTGCTGGATAAATTGAACTTGTATGCACACATGTGAACTAAAAGAAAAATGATATACCATTGTGGAATCGAAATTCTTTTAAATGGAAAAAAGTTTGTCAGGATCGCCTGATTTCGAATTGATTTTAATAGAAAACGTGCTTTAAGCATGTCCTTCGGCATGAGGTAATACTATAAAGTTTTTTTAAGCAAGGTTATAAATTCTAGCAATTGAGTCTCAATTTGATATTTATATTCATCTGGTATAGGGTAGAATATTAATTTTATCAGTTATAAAAATTTATTATCTAAAGGATGAACAACACTTAACAATTGAGAATGAAGTGGTGACTCAATTGTCAGGAGTCCAATCACTTTTTTCTCTTTTAACTTGCTATTTCTTTTGTCCGAAATTATCTGAAGTTCCATGCATGCTCCAATAGAACAAATAATACAGGTTATGATCAACTTTTTTTTTTTCAAATAAAGGAACCACCTGCATCGATACTCCATAAGCAAGTTTTTCTTTTGGCTGCCCCTTATATTTGTCACACCCCTTGTACTAGTGCCCAATGAAACCACAACAAAAGCAAAAATCTGACAATCTCTCATATACTACTGTAATTAGAACATTATGAAGTTGTACCCAAAGGCAGCATGAGTAAATGATTGTTTTGTTATTTCCCCAATTCCACTTGCCTCTTTTAGAACTATCAGAGCTCGTTCAAAAAGGCACGGCCCACCTGATAAAATTCTCATCTTATCAACTTCAAAGGCAAATTTAACATAAAAATCTTACTCCCAAAATTTTCAATTTCACCTATTCTGCTATTCTGCATACTTATTGTAATGCTCACTTGAGACCCTCTCTAGTAACTCCTCTTAGATGTAAGATTTTGCCCAGCAGAGAGCCCTCAACTAGCTCTCTCCCATTCCCTTTCATGACATTACCAACAACTACATTACTTTTTTTTCCTTCTTCTAATGTAATAACTTTACACTTGCAGATTAGTTCTTCTGTTTCCATGAGGCACTAAAATATAAATCCATTATGATAACTCGAGTATCTACCACTTCCTCTGTAATTAAGACTCAACAACTCAAATGAAAAACTTAAAACTAAAAGAGACACCCAACTTGTGAGCAACTTTCGCAGTCTTATGGGCTACTACCCTTTCATTCTAGATTCTCGCTCAGAGAGAGAGAACCTGTGAAGAAAGACTTCTATAGGTAGGAGAGCGCTTACACAGTAGATTATTTATATTTCTTTGGACTGACTTTTTTACTTTATCAAAGACAAAAACAACATAAACAAAGACAGAAGATTAACAAAAGCATCAATTGCCAAAGAGTAGAGAGTATTATTATATTTTAAGAACATAGGTTATGGCCAACTTAAAAGAAGCAGTTAGGGCTTGTTGGGTACTGTTTTAGAAGCCTTATTTTCATTTTTGTTTTGGGAGTATAAATATAATACATATTCAGTGGGTTGAATCCAAAAAATAAGTTATAAAACAAAGAATTGATATTCACTTTTACAGTTATAAAATTAAGAACCGGTTGAACATGTTCTCAAACAAATTACAAATTAAATTAAAAAATAAACCCAAAAACAAAATCTAAAAAGTTATCTTCCTCTTCCAAAATCTTATTCTCTCCCTCTCGTTATCTGTTCACAACTCTTCCTTCTTCATGGTTGATACTTCTCTTTTAACCACAACCACAACCCTTCTTCATGGTTGCATCGATCTCTCTCTCTCCCCTTTCCCTTTATCTAGGTAATCTAGTCCTTTTGGCACCAAATTACATATTAAATTATTTTAAATATTATAAATTATTTTTAAATTGAGTGAGGAACCCTGGTCATTTTAACAATCATGGCCATTTAATGTGATCATGATGAAGATGTTGCTGACAATCCGAATTCGCGGGCGAATTCTCTCCACCCTGGGGGGAATGATGAAGAGTAGGAATCCATATTATACTAGGATTAGTTTCCTTATTAACTAAAGTTTAAGACTTTTAAATTCCTTTCTAATTTAGAATTTTGTTTCCCTTTCAATTTAGGATTTTGTTTTTCCTTCATGAATTAGGATAATTACTACTACTATAAATAGCTCCCTCTTGTAACCTTTGAAGGAGAGAATTTTGAGTTTAATAATATTTCAATTTTCAAATCTCTTTGTGAGTATTTGAACAGTTAATTCTTGGTATTCTACGGAATCAACGAGTCTTAACCCCTAAATTCACGGTATTCTTTTGAATCAACGTGAATTTAGTTGTTCTTTTGTTCCGGTATTCTCTAGAATCAACGGAATATTTTGAACATTAAACTTCCGCTGCATCAGTTTGGTATCAGAGCAAAACCTGGTATCACCAATCTAACTTCATCTACCACAAAACCTTTCCTTTTTCCCTTTTTGATTTTTTTCGTTTAGCTTAAAAAAAAAAAAACATAACTTTTTCAGACAAACCACCACCACCATCATACTTACCAACCCAAAATCTTTCAGATCCACCCATCCTTACTCGATTTCTGACCACTGTCATCGGAAATCTAAAACTTTTGCTTAATTACAGTTTCGGCCTAAAATTTTTATTTACTTTCAGTTTAGCCCCACTACCTTTTTAAACCCGAATTTAAAAAAAATGCCTCCAAGAAAAGCTCGTGATGCTCATACTACAACTTACAATCAAGAAGATGTTTCGAAAGATGAATCCCTGGCTAGTATGACAGCCAAAATTGATATGTTAGCTGCACAAATGGCACGAATGGCAGAGTTACTTGACGAACGCCATCGTACTCCAGAACGTGAAGACAAATCAAGTGGAAGCTTTGCTAACCCATTCTCTGGGCGTCGACCTAGAACTGAGTCTACTGATGACAGAAGATGGGAATCTGGGTTGAGAATTGACATTCCCGAATTTCAAGGAAGTGGTCGACCTGAAGAATTATTGGATTGGATTAACGCCATTGAGGAAGTTTTCGAATACAAAGAAGTTCCTGAAAATAAACTAGTTTCGCTTGCTGCAACTCGATTTCGTGGAAGAGCAGCAGCTTGGTGGCAACAAACTAAGCTCACAAGGATTAGGCAAGGCAAAAAGAAGATTGATTCTTGGGAAAAGTTCAAGAAGCACTTGCGTGGAGCATTCTTGCCTCATAATTACGCCAAACTGTTATACCAACAGCTACAGAATTTAAGGCAAGGTAATCGATCAGTGGATGATTACACTACAGAATTCCATTGGTTGGTGGCACGCAATGACTTGACAGAGACAGAAGAGCAACAGGTTTCCCGCTATATTGGAGGCCTACGATCTCAATTTCAAGACCAATTAAATTTACTTGACCCATACTCTGTTTCAGAGGCACACCAACAAGCCTTGCAGTTGGAGAAGCAATTTAGTCGACGTACTAATGACTCAAGCTTTCGGGGTGCTCGAAGTGTTGTTCGTGATAATTCAAACCCGACTTCCCAATTTCGTACTTTCACTCCTCCAAATCCTCCAAATAAAACTAGTAAGCCTAGTGAAATCGGTCAAAGCAGCAAAACCCAATCCTCGGGTTCGGGATTACGCTGTTTTAATTGCGGAGAAAATGGGCACCGAATGACAGAATGTAAAAAGGGAGGAAAATATGGTAAAGGCTTATTCGTAGGCACAGAGGAAAGCGAAGACTATCAGGAGGAAGAAACTGAAGAGTTTGCTGTAGAACCAACTTTTGATAGTAGTGGTAGCGCTCAATCTGTTGAAGAACATGGTGATAGCGGACCAATGTTGATCGTGAACCGTGCATTCTTCACTCTTAAAGGTCAAGACAAAGACAAGTGGCTACGACAAAATATCTTTCAGACTACTTGCACAATTGGGGGTAAAGTATGTCGTATGGTCATAGACTCCGGCAGTTGCGAGAATGTCATTTCAGAAGAAGCCATAACAAAGCTAAATTTAAAGACAGAACCTCATCAAACTCCATACAAGCTCACATGGCTGAAGAAGGGGAATCAAGTGACAGTATCGAAATGTTGTTTAGTTTCCTTATCCATTGGTTCAATTTATAAAGACAAAATTTGGTGTGATGTTGTGGCTATGGATGCTTGTCATCTATTACTGGGTAGACCTTGGCAATATGATCGAAACGTAGTGCATGATGGGAAGAGAAACACCTACAGCTTTATGTTTAACAACACCAAGATCGTTCTCCTACCTAACAAGGAGTTTACTCTCCAGCAAGACTTGGGTAATTATTTGTTAAGCAAGAAGCAATTTATAGATGTTGTAGCAGAGACAAAGAGAATCTACATTTTATTGGGAAAAAAGAGTAACGGTAATTCAAAGATTCCTGAAGCTGTGACACCTATTCTGGCGGAATTTCAAGATTTGTTCCCCAAGGAGCTACCACAAGGTTTACCACCTCTTCGGGATATACAACACCAAATTGATTTGGTACCAGGTTCTACACTACCAAATCGACCTCATTATCGTATGAGTCCTACAGAACATGAGGAATTAAGGCGCCAAGTAGAAGAGTTACTAGAAAAGGGATTTATCCGTGAAAGTCTTAGTCCCTGTGCAGTCCCTGCTTTATTGACTCCAAAGAAAGATGGTTCTTGGAGGATGTGCGTGGACAGCCGAGCTATCAATAAAATTACAGTTCGATATCGTTTTCCAATCCCTCGATTAGATGACTTGTTAGATCAACTCAGTGGAGCAACAATTTTTACCAAACTTGATTTGAAAAGTGGCTGCCATCAAATTCGAATACGACCTGGAGATGAATGGAAAACAGCTTTTAAAATTCACGAAGGGTTATACGAGTGGTTGGTAATGCCGTTTGGCTTATCCAATGCTCCGAGTACTTTTATGCAAGTCATGAATCAAGTTCTTCGCCCTTTCATTGGAAAGTTTGTGGTTGTTTACTTCGATGATATACTTATATATAGCACCAGCCACGAGTTACATCTACAACATTTGAGAGAAGTGCTTTCAGCCTTAAGAGCAGCAAGTTTATACACAGCAGTAAACAAGTGTATTTTCTTAACAGAGAAAGTATTATTTTTGGGATATGTGGTGTCGAAAGATGGTATATCTGTTGACCAATCAAAAATGGATGCTATTCGAGATTGGCCTCCGCCAACTACTTTATCCGCCACCAGAAGTTTCCATGGATTGGCCTCTTTTTACAGGCGATTCATTCCTCATTTCAGTACTATTATGGCACCAATCACGGATTGCATGAAAGGAGGAAAATTCTCTTGGACAGAGGCA
Organism: Citrus x clementina; assembly: GCF_000493195.1. NCBI lineage: Eukaryota > Viridiplantae > Streptophyta > Magnoliopsida > Sapindales > Rutaceae > Citrus > Citrus x clementina. Next base: position 6,365,691 of record NW_006262022.1, read on the forward strand.
GCTACTAAGGCATTTGAGATTATCAAAGAAAAGTTGATTACTGCCCCAGTACTTGCTCTACCAGATTTTTCGCTCACTTTTGAGGTACATTGTGATGCTTCTAAGGTCGGCATTGGAGCTGTTCTTAGCCAACAAGGTAAGCCTATAGCTTATTTTAGTGAGAAGTTGAATGGAGCAAAGGCACACTATAGCACTTACGACGTGGAATTTTACGCAGTAGTCCAAGCGTTAAAACATTGGCGACATTATCTAATTCATAAAGACTTTGTTTTATACACTGACCATGCCGCGTTAAAATACCTCAATAGTCAAGACAAACTCTCTCACAGACATGCCACGTGGACAGCATTCCTTCAACAATTTACTTTTGTGGTGAAGCATACCTCTGGTGAATCCAACCGGGTAGCAGATGCACTTAGTCGACGAACTTCTTTATTGACACAGATGCATAATCAAGTTCTCGGATTTGACACATTTCGAGAGTTATATGCTTCTGATCCTTACTTTGCTCCTATACTAGAAGACGTTGTTGCAGGATTTCGCTCAGATTATCATTTACATGACAAATTCCTTTTCAAGAGTAATCAGTTGTGTGTTCCTGACTCAAGTTTGAGATTGAAAATCATTGCAGAGTTACATAATGAAGGGCACATGGGTCGTGACAAAACTCTGGCTCTAATAGCCAACACTTATTTTTGGCCTACTATGAGGCGTGAAATCTATCACTATGTCGAGACTTGTCGCATTTGTCAAGTTTCCAAGGGCGCAGCAACTAATGCTGGGTTATATATGCCGCTACCGATTCCAACACAACCTTGGGCTGACATTAGCATGGATTTTGTTTTAGGATTACCCCGCACTCAGAGGGGTATGGATTCAATATTTGTTGTTGTTGATCGATTCTCGAAAATGGCTCACTTCATTGCTTGCAAGAAGACTACAGACGCTTTGACTGTTGCTCGCCTATTCTTCAAGGAAGTCTATAGATTGCATGGTTTACCAAGTTCTATAGTATCTGACCGGGATACACGATTTCTTAGCCATTTTTGGAAGACATTATGGAAATTGACTAACACTCGCCTGAATTTTAGTAGTGCTTACCACCCACAAACAGATGGTCAAACTGAAGTTGTCAACCGCTCTTTAGGAAACCATCTACGTAGTCTAGTTGGCGATAACTTGAAGATGTGGGATCAAAAGTTATATCAAGTCGAGTTTACTTATAACCGTGCAGTTAAGCGTAGTACTGGTTTAAGCCCTTTTCAGGTAAATTACGGATATAATCCACGAGCTCCCATTGACCTGGCTCCAGTTCCAAATTTAGTTCGCAAAAGCGGTAAAGCAAAAGACTTTATTGAGCAGCTTCAGAAGATTCATGAAACTACGCAAGAGTCTTTGAAGCAGACGACCGAAGGTTATAAAATTATGGCAGACAAAAAACGTCGAGCTTTGGAATTTCAAGTGGGAGATTTTGTTTGGGTTATCCTAACTAAAGATAGATTCTAAGTTGGTGAGTATAATAAACTTTCTGCCAGGAAAATCGGCCCTTTAGAGATTATAGAGAAGATAAATCCTAATGCCTACAGATTAAAGCTTCCTAGTCATATCCGCACTGCAGATGTATTTAATGTTAAGCATCTTATTCCTTACAGAGGTGATCATGATGAAGATGTTGCTGACAATCCGAATTCGCGGGCGAATTCTCTCCACCCTGGGGGGAATGATGAAGAGTAGGAATCCATATTATACTAGGATTAGTTTCCTTATTAACTAAAGTTTAAGACTTTTAAATTCCTTTCTAATTTAGAATTTTGTTTCCCTTTCAATTTAGGATTTTGTTTTTCCTTCATGAATTAGGATAATTACTACTACTATAAATAGCTCCCTCTTGTAACCTTTGAAGGAGAGAATTTTGAGTTTAATAATATTTCAATTTTCAAATCTCTTTGTGAGTATTTGAACAGTTAATTCTTGGTATTCTACGGAATCAACGAGTCTTAACCCCTAAATTCACGGTATTCTTTTGAATCAACGTGAATTTAGTTGTTCTTTTGTTCCGGTATTCTCTAGAATCAACGGAATATTTTGAACATTAAACTTCCGCTGCATCAGTTTGGTATCAGAGCAAAACCTGGTATCACCAATCTAACTTCATCTACCACAAAACCTTTCCTTTTTCCCTTTTTGATTTTTTTCGTTTAGCTTAAAAAAAAAAAACATAACTTTTTCAGACAAACCACCACCACCATCATACTTACCAACCCAAAATCTTTCAGATCCACCCATCCTTACTCGATTTCTGACCACTGTCATCGGAAATCTAAAACTTTTGCTTAATTACAGTTTCGGCCTAAAATTTTTATTTACTTTCAGTTTAGCCCCACTACCTTTTTAAACCCGAATTTAAAAAAAAATGCCTCCAAGAAAAGCTCGTGATGCTCATACTACAACTTACAATCAAGAAGATGTTTCGAAAGATGAATCCCTGGCTAGTATGACAGCCAAAATTGATATGTTAGCTGCACAAATGGCACGAATGGCAGAGTTACTTGACGAACGCCATCGTACTCCAGAACGTGAAGACAAATCAAGTGGAAGCTTTGCTAACCCATTCTCTGGGCGTCGACCTAGAACTGAGTCTACTGATGACAGAAGATGGGAATCTGGGTTGAGAATTGACATTCCCGAATTTCAAGGAAGTGGTCGACCTGAAGAATTATTGGATTGGATTAACGCCATTGAGGAAGTTTTCGAATACAAAGAAGTTCCTGAAAATAAACTAGTTTCGCTTGCTGCAACTCGATTTCGTGGAAGAGCAGCAGCTTGGTGGCAACAAACTAAGCTCACAAGGATTAGGCAAGGCAAAAAGAAGATTGATTCTTGGGAAAAGTTCAAGAAGCACTTGCGTGGAGCATTCTTGCCTCATAATTACGCCAAACTGTTATACCAACAGCTACAGAATTTAAGGCAAGGTAATCGATCAGTGGATGATTACACTACAGAATTCCATTGGTTGGTGGCACGCAATGACTTGACAGAGACAGAAGAGCAACAGGTTTCCCGCTATATTGGAGGCCTACGATCTCAATTTCAAGACCAATTAAATTTACTTGACCCATACTCTGTTTCAGAGGCACACCAACAAGCCTTGCAGTTGGAGAAGCAATTTAGTCGACGTACTAATGACTCAAGCTTTCGGGGTGCTCGAAGTGTTGTTCGTGATAATTCAAACCCGACTTCCCAATTTCGTACTTTCACTCCTCCAAATCCTCCAAATAAAACTAGTAAGCCTAGTGAAATCGGTCAAAGCAGCAAAACCCAATCCTCGGGTTCGGGATTACGCTGTTTTAATTGCGGAGAAAATGGGCACCGAATGACAGAATGTAAAAAGGGAGGAAAATATGGTAAAGGCTTATTCGTAGGCACAGAGGAAAGCGAAGACTATCAGGAGGAAGAAACTGAAGAGTTTGCTGTAGAACCAACTTTTGATAGTAGTGGTAGCGCTCAATCTGTTGAAGAACATGGTGATAGCGGACCAATGTTGATCGTGAACCGTGCATTCTTCACTCTTAAAGGTCAAGACAAAGACAAGTGGCTACGACAAAATATCTTTCAGACTACTTGCACAATTGGGGGTAAAGTATGTCGTATGGTCATAGACTCCGGCAGTTGCGAGAATGTCATTTCAGAAGAAGCCATAACAAAGCTAAATTTAAAGACAGAACCTCATCAAACTCCATACAAGCTCACATGGCTGAAGAAGGGGAATCAAGTGACAGTATCGAAATGTTGTTTAGTTTCCTTATCCATTGGTTCAATTTATAAAGACAAAATTTGGTGTGATGTTGTGGCTATGGATGCTTGTCATCTATTACTGGGTAGACCTTGGCAATATGATCGAAACGTAGTGCATGATGGGAAGAGAAACACCTACAGCTTTATGTTTAACAACACCAAGATCGTTCTCCTACCTAACAAGGAGTTTACTCTCCAGCAAGACTTGGGTAATTATTTGTTAAGCAAGAAGCAATTTATAGATGTTGTAGCAGAGACAAAGAGAATCTACATTTTATTGGGAAAAAAGAGTAACGGTAATTCAAAGATTCCTGAAGCTGTGACACCTATTCTGGCGGAATTTCAAGATTTGTTCCCCAAGGAGCTACCACAGGGTTTACCACCTCTTCGGGATATACAACACCAAATTGATTTGGTACCAGGTTCTACACTACCAAATCGACCTCATTATCGTATGAGTCCTACAGAACATGAGGAATTAAGGCGCCAAGTAGAAGAGTTACTAGAAAAGGGATTTATCCGTGAAAGTCTTAGTCCCTGTGCAGTCCCTGCTTTATTGACTCCAAAGAAAGATGGTTCTTGGAGGATGTGCGTGGACAGCCGAGCTATCAATAAAATTACAGTTCGATATCGTTTTCCAATCCCTCGATTAGATGACTTGTTAGATCAACTCAGTGGAGCAACAATTTTTACCAAACTTGATTTGAAAAGTGGCTGCCATCAAATTCGAATACGACCTGGAGATGAATGGAAAACAGCTTTTAAAATTCACGAAGGGTTATACGAGTGGTTGGTAATGCCGTTTGGCTTATCCAATGCTCCGAGTACTTTTATGCAAGTCATGAATCAAGTTCTTCGCCCTTTCATTGGAAAGTTTGTGGTTGTTTACTTCGATGATATACTTATATATAGCACCAGCCACGAGTTACATCTACAACATTTGAGAGAAGTGCTTTCAGCCTTAAGAGCAGCAAGTTTATACACAGCAGTAAACAAGTGTATTTTCTTAACAGAGAAAGTATTATTTTTGGGATATGTGGTGTCGAAAGATGGTATATCTGTTGACCAATCAAAAATGGATGCTATTCGAGATTGGCCTCCGCCAACTACTTTATCCGCCACCAGAAGTTTCCATGGATTGGCCTCTTTTTACAGGCGATTCATTCCTCATTTCAGTACTATTATGGCACCAATCACGGATTGCATGAAAGGAGGAAAATTCTCTTGGACAGAGGCAGCTACTAAGGCATTTGAGATTATCAAAGAAAAGTTGATTACTGCCCCAGTACTTGCTCTACCAGATTTTTCGCTCACTTTTGAGGTACATTGTGATGCTTCTAAGGTCGGCATTGGAGCTGTTCTTAGCCAACAAGGTAAGCCTATAGCTTATTTTAGTGAGAAGTTGAATGGAGCAAAGGCACACTATAGCACTTACGACGTGGAATTTTACGCAGTAGTCCAAGCGTTAAAACATTGGCGACATTATCTAATTCATAAAGACTTTGTTTTATACACTGACCATGCCGCGTTAAAATACCTCAATAGTCAAGACAAACTCTCTCACAGACATGCCACGTGGACAGCATTCCTTCCACAATTTACTTTTGTGGTGAAGCATACCTCTGGTGAATCCAACCGGGTAGCAGATGCACTTAGTCGACGAACTTCTTTATTGACACAGATGCATAATCAAGTTCTCGGATTTGACACATTTCGAGAGTTATATGCTTCTGATCCTTACTTTGCTCCTATACTAGAAGACGTTGTTGCAGGATTTCGCTCAGATTATCATTTACATGACAAATTCCTTTTCAAGAGTAATCAGTTGTGTGTTCCTGACTCAAGTTTGAGATTGAAAATCATTGCAGAGTTACATAATGAAGGGCACATGGGTCGTGACAAAACTCTGGCTCTAATAGCCAACACTTATTTTTGGCCTACTATGAGGCGTGAAATCTATCACTATGTCGAGACTTGTCGCATTTGTCAAGTTTCCAAGGGCGCAGCAACTAATGCTGGGTTATATATGCCGCTACCGATTCCAACACAACCTTGGGCTGACATTAGCATGGATTTTGTTTTAGGATTACCCCGCACTCAGAGGGGTATGGATTCAATATTTGTTGTTGTTGATCGATTCTCGAAAATGGCTCACTTCATTGCTTGCAAGAAGACTACAGACGCTTTGACTGTTGCTCGCCTATTCTTCAAGGAAGTCTATAGATTGCATGGTTTACCAAGTTCTATAGTATCTGACCGGGATACACGATTTCTTAGCCATTTTTGGAAGACATTATGGAAATTGACTAACACTCGCCTGAATTTTAGTAGTGCTTACCACCCACAAACAGATGGTCAAACTGAAGTTGTCAACCGCTCTTTAGGAAACCATCTACGTAGTCTAGTTGGCGATAACTTGAAGATGTGGGATCAAAAGTTATATCAAGTCGAGTTTACTTATAACCGTGCAGTTAAGCGTAGTACTGGTTTAAGCCCTTTTCAGGTAAATTACGGATATAATCCACGAGCTCCCATTGACCTGGCTCCAGTTCCAAATTTAGTTCGCAAAAGCGGTAAAGCAAAAGACTTTATTGAGCAGCTTCAGAAGATTCATGAAACTACGCAAGAGTCTTTGAAGCAGACGACCGAAGGTTATAAAATTATGGCAGACAAAAAACGTCGAGCTTTGGAATTTCAAGTGGGAGATTTTGTTTGGGTTATCCTAACTAAAGATAGATTCTCAGTTGGTGAGTATAATAAACTTTCTGCCAGGAAAATCGGCCCTTTAGAGATTATAGAGAAGATAAATCCTAATGCCTACAGATTAAAGCTTCCTAGTCATATCCGCACTGCAGATGTATTTAATGTTAAGCATCTTATTCCTTACAGAGGTGATCATGATGAAGATGTTGCTGACAATCCGAATTCGCGGGCGAATTCTCTCCACCCTGGGGGGAATGATGAAGAGTAGGAATCCATATTATACTAGGATTAGTTTCCTTATTAACTAAAGTTTAAGACTTTTAAATTCCTTTCTAATTTAGAATTTTGTTTCCCTTTCAATTTAGGATTTTGTTTTTCCTTCATGAATTAGGATAATTACTACTACTATAAATAGCTCCCTCTTGTAACCTTTGAAGGAGAGAATTTTGAGTTTAATAATATTTCAATTTTCAAATCTCTTTGTGAGTATTTGAACAGTTAATTCTTGGTATTCTACGGAATCAACGAGTCTTAACCCCTAAATTCACGGTATTCTTTTGAATCAACGTGAATTTAGTTGTTCTTTTGTTCCGGTATTCTCTAGAATCAACGGAATATTTTGAACATTAAACTTCCGCTGCATCACTTTTATTCTACTGAATAAATTTCACAATTTAAATTAGAAAAGGATACAATTTAATAATTAACTATTTTCTGAACTATTTGAATTATCATTTGTATCGGTCCCAAAAGCATAACATTATTGTGAGTAATGTATCCTACTTGCAAAATAAACGGCGAAATGCGGTTTGGGGACGGATTATCGAGGTATTTGTTAATATTCGGAAATGAGAAGAAAAGGTCAAATAAAATTTTAACTTATTATTATTATTATTTTTAAAGATTGTAACTCAGATGATTAGACAAATAAAGGAGCTAAAGGCCACTTGGCGGCTTCACTAGGAGCTGTTTGAGTTTAAACCGTACCCATCGCAAGTACTAGGGCCTAAACTCTCCAATTGATCACCAACCCAGCAATGCATGTGCACATAAAATTCTATTTTGGTAATTCTTTTCTTCTTCTTTAACCCCAAATAATCAAAAGCTCTCCAATGGCTTTCGTATCCACAACTCGTTCACTTCATTTTACTTCAATTTCAATATCAGCTCTTAGATTTAATTTCTCATCTTCGTTCCCTCATACCGGAAAACCCAAATCTTCAATTTCGGAAAATGAACCCTCGTATCCGACCACAACAGCTAAACTGAAGGAGTCGCTACGACTGACGGTCAAAGACCGAGCCTCACTCAAAAAATTCCTCAGAGAAAGGTTCAAATCATCCGGTGAAGGTGATATTACTACTATTACTCCTAATGAAGCCTTTTGTATCTTTGATTACATGCTCAATATGCGCCCTTCTCCGCCTCCTCTCACTTCCTTCAATAGTTTGTTTGGTTGTCTTGCTAAGACTAAACATTATGATACTCTCGTTTCACTCTTCAAGAGACTCAATTCAACTGGGTTGTTTCCAGATCGTTATACTTACAATATCTTGATTAACTGCTTTTGCAAAATGGGTCGAGTTTCTCATGGTTTTGTTGTTCTTGGGAGGATCCTCAGGTCTTGTTTTACTCCAGATGCTGTGACCTTTAATTCTTTGATTAAAGGTTTGTGTGCGGAGAGTAGAATAATGGAGGCTGCCGCATTGTTTACGAAACTTAGAGTGTTTGGTTGTGAGCCTAATGTTTTTACATACAATACTTTGATTGATGGATTGTGTCGAACTGGCCATACAATTGTTGCTCTAAATTTATTTGAAGAGATGACTAATGGAAATGGGGAATTTGGTGTTGTTTGTGAGCCAAACACTGTTACATGCACTACTATTATAGATGTTAGAATTGATGATTCAGATTGGTGTGCGTCCAGATGCTTCTGTCTATAACACATTAATGGACGGGTTTTGCTTGACAGGTAGAGTTAATCGTGCGAAGGAACTATTTGTTTCTATGGAGAGTATGGGTTGCAAACATACTGTTTTTAGTTACAGTATTTTGATAAATGGTTACTGCAAGAATAAGGAAATAGAGGGAGCGTTAACCCTTTATAGTGAAATGCTCTCTAAAGGAATTAAGCCAGATGTTGTTATATATAACACCTTGTTTATTGGCCTTTTTGAAATACACCTGGTTGAGCGTGCTTTCAAGCTGTTTGATGAGATGCAATGTGATGGCGTGGCAGCTGATACCTGGGCATATAGAACCTTTATTGATGGGCTCTGCAAGAATGGTTATATTGTAGAGGCAGTTGAACTATTTCGTACTTTGAGAATTCTCAAGTGTGAACTTGATATTCGAGCCTACAACTGCCTCATTGATGGATTATGTAAATCCGGCAGACTCGAAATTGCATGGGAACTATTTCGTAGTTTGCCTCGTGTAGGCCTAATGGCAGATGTTGTAACATATAACATCATGATCCATGGGCTTTGTAATGATGGGCAAATGGACAAGGCACATGGTTTATTTCTTGATGTGGAAGCAAAGGGTTTGGAACCCAATTTTGTCATATTTAATACACTTATGCTGGGTTTCATCCGCTGTAATGAGACATCAAAAGTTATTGAACTCCTTCACAGAATGGATAAGAGAAATATAATGCCAGACGCATCTATACTCTCAATTGTTGTGGACTTGCTTGTTAAGAATGAAATTAGTTTAAACTCGATTCCACAATTCCAGAGACACAAGTAAGTCAATGAGCTGAATGCTGATTTACTTGCATGTATTTTCTGCCTAAAATCTGGATCTGGAGAATCCCATTCTTATTACAACACGTGAAGTATTGTTGCGTAGTGATGGCATGTCCCAGGTTCTGTTCATAGATTCTGTTTGCAGATATGGATGACTCATCAGATAAGTTTCAAAGTCTGGCAACTTTTTGTTGTAAAATTACTTTTTATTATTCAGGTCATATGTTTTCCGTCTATAATGCATCTTTTTCATTAGCTGGAAGTGCAAAGTTTTTATGCTCTTTCTGTGTGACCACTTTTTCTTCTCTAAATAGATAAAATGGCATCTAGTTTTTCATTTGTGAGGCTACTAGGTCTATGCTGAAACTTTCTGTTAGTTAAATTGATTGTCTTTGATATCTAGAACTTCTAGTTGAACTAATTTGTACTTTGAGTATATGAGATTGCTGGCTGTAATGGGAATTGATGCCAAATTAATTATGCATCAAGTTTTTCAACGTGTTCATCTTTTATTTCTGTTCACATTTTGGCTCTGGACATGCTGGATTGTTTTTGGTTTCAGTGATACAAAACATCTAACTAATTGTCCAAAGTTTTTCATTCCTTGTGACATAGCATTCAATTGAATGGTGACTCATGAATCATGATTGTGTGTTTTGGTATTTGTATACTATGTATTGGCAAGACAAAGTTTGTTGAAACTGAGAAACTTTTTTCCGCCTTCCATTCTTGTTTCATATTCTTATGCTAACAAATCTTGATCCTGATGAGTCTCCTCTTTTCTTTACAACCCCCATATAAAGTCTTGGCCATAAGCCTCAAGGCCTATTGGCTATTGCAGCAGTGAGTTCACTCTCTGGAATCAAATCTTTCAAATACGAGGAAATTTGAAAAAATTGCAAATGTCTACAAAGCAAATGATCGAAAGGTCCTTTTTGTTATCACTCACACAACATTACTCAGACTTTGTCAGAGTATCCATGTTTTACAGTTGGTCCTGTTGTGCAAACAGCATTTCTGATTATTCCAGAAGACAATTCTTCGGAGCATGTATTTGAGATGCATGTAGAGCGTTGGAATTATATGATTAATTCTCTTTAATTTCCAGCCATAGTTCTATGCAGGCCAGTTAATCCCCTTTTTTGTACCCCCCCCCCCCCCCTTCCTTTTTTGCTATGGACTGTATTTCCTTTTTTTTCTAGTTTTTACTTGCGTTGACAATTTGAGCTTGCTGTCTTGTGGTTTTAGAACCTGCTAAAGTAAGCGTACTAGTGACAATGAAGAAGGGGAAGGGTTTACTCGTCATTTTCTTTTTGAAAGCAAAGCGTTTAATGTGGTGATTTTTTTTTTATCTACGTTGTGAAAAAATTTGACTGATTTTGAAGATCCTTAAAGATCGTCCATCTTGGTTCTGGCATTGTTGCAGCCTTGAAGTTTGCAAAACGATTCCTGCTGGATAAATTGAACAGCTGCCTCTTTGATGGATTATGTAAATCTGGCAGACTTGAGTTTGCATGTGAATTGTTTCGTAGTTTGCCTCGTCCAGTCCTAATGGCAGATGCTGTAACATATAACATCATGATCCATGGGCATTGTGACGACGGCCGAATGGATAAGGCACATGATTTATTTATTGAAATGGAAGAAAATGCTGTGGCACCCAATGTGATCACATTTGGTACGTTTATCCATGGTTTTAGCCAAATCAATGAGCCATCAAAAGTTATTGACCTTCTTCACAAGATGAGGGAGAAAAAAGTGATGCCAGATGCATCTTTAGTTTCAATTGATGTGGACTTACTTGTAAAGAATGAAATTAGTCTGAACCCGCTTCCGTCATTTCCTGTCCAAGAGCGACAGGGGGAAATTGATGGGTCAAATGTCAAGTTGTAGCAGCATGTGCTTTCAGCCCAAACTCCTGATCTGCAGCATCTCATTCATGTTACAAAATGACATGTCGCCTGGTGACAGCATGTTCTCTACGGTGCTGTTAATGGATTCTGATTGTTCTTGTGATCTGGAGAGTTTCATTCATATTACAGATCCTGATCAGGACGAGCTAGCATATGTGATCACCAACTGTACATGGTTGTTAATCCCCTTTTTTGTAACCAACCCCCCCTCCCTCTTCATCATTTATTTCTGTTAACAATTAATAGCACAGCTTGTCTTCGCAGCTTCATTGGTTCCTCTCAAAAATAATCTTGTAAAGGCAATTTTTTTTTGGCATGGTAAATGCTAGATTGTTTGTGGTCTGAATGATACTACACATCTAAGTAATTGCCCAAATTTTTTGTTCCTTGTTACATGGCATTCAATTGAATGAGGACTCGTGATTGTGTGTATTGGTATTTCCGTATTTGTTATACTATGTATTGGCAAGACAAAGTTTCTTGAAACTGACAAACTTTTCTCTATGAAGATTGAAGACAATATGGTAAGATAAAATTTATCAAAAGCATATATGCTTGCCAGGGATGGACCTTTGATTATTAGTCCTCGCCTTTCGTTCTTGTTTCATATTCTTCTGCTAACAAATCTTGATCACGATGAGTCTTCTTTTTTTATAAAAATAAAAACCCACACGTAAAGTCTTGGCCATAAGCCTCTAGACCTATTGGCTGTTGCAGTGGTGAGTTCACTCTCAGGAATCATATCTTTCAAATTCGAGCGAATTTGAAGAAGCTCGAATTTGAAGAAATTTCAAATGCCTACAAAGCAAATTGCGTAAAGGTCCTTTCACTTATTATTGGAGAAGACCATTTGTTGAAGCATGTATTTGAGATGCGCGGAGAACCTTTGGAATTATATGATTAATTCACTTTAATCTCCAGCCATAGTTCCATACAGCCCAGTTAATCTTTTTTTTTTTTTTTTTGGCTTTTGGATTTTGTTTCCTTTATATATAAAGGAAATCGGGACTCAATTGTTGGGAGTCCAATCACTTTTTTCTCTTTTAACTTGCTATTTTTGTTGTCCGAAATTATCTGAAGTTCCATGCATGCTCCAATAGAACAAATAATACAGGTTATGATCGACTTTTTTTTTTTTTTATTTTCCAAATAAAGGAACCACCTGCATCAATACTCCATAAGCAAGTTTTTTTTTTGGCTGCACCTTATATTTGTCACACTCCTTGTACTAGTGCCCAATGAAACCACAATAGAAGCAAAAATCTGACAATCACTCATATACTACTGTAATTGGAACATCATCTTCACCTTCAAGTTCTAAATAAATAATTTTCTTCAGTGGTTGTGTGATATCAATTGAGATGCTTACTCTGGCATACTGACCAATGCACTCTTCTTCCTCGTCCGCATCAACTTCTTCAACTATACCAATTGCCTCTCCCAACGCTCTGATTATTTGCTGGTCTATACACCCAACTGGGATACTATGAAGTTGTACCCAAAGGCAGCATGAGTAAATGATTGTTTTGTTATTTCCCCAATTCCATTTGCCTTTTTTAGATAGGGCTGGGCAAATAACCCGACCCGATCCGATCCGAAAACAATCGGGTTCGGATCGGATCGAGTTTTTAACATAACCCGATCGGATTTAATTTCGTCAACCCGATCCGATTCGAAAATCCGATCGGATTTGGCTATTGAAAAAAAAAATAAAATAAAACACCCACACACAAAGGGGTGAAAAACACAACACTGACACTCAAACTCACTGACACACACCCACCCCTCATCCACACACACACACTGACACACCCACCACCCACCCCCCACCCCCCATCCACAAAAAATCGCAATAGATAGCCTTTTACTCACATTTCAGATTTCACAGCCTCACGCTTCACTCTTTTCTTTGGTTCTTCTCCAGTTTTCACCCTTAAATCTTCACAGCCTCGCTTTCTTCTTTTTAAGTCTTCACTCTTCAGTTTTCACAAATCGATTTCTCACACAATCGGGTTTCACAGATCGGGTTTCAGTCACAAAAGCAAACCGATGGTCACTCAAAGACGCAGCGCAAGAACCGAAGATCATTTGCAGACACAGCCACCGGATCTGTGGTTCCGTCCGTCACCAAGTTTCTCGCCTCCAAGCTCCACTTTAACCCAGCAACCTGACTTCTCCAACCCGCAACCCGAGCCTTGTGTTTTGAAATTTTGATGGTTTTTCTTGATGTTGTGATTATTATCATATATAAATTGTAAAATTTTAATGTTCACCAGCCAATGATAAAGAAAATCAGTTATAAAGAAAGCTGTAATGTATTTTTTTTCCAATGATGGGCATAAATTTTTTCACTTTCTAGTCCAAACTAATTTTAATCCGAATCCGATCCGAACTGAACTCAACCCGATTTTTTGACCCGATCCAAATATATATTCGGATCGGATCGGATCGGATTACAAGTTCGGATTGAATTCGAATGAATTTCTGCCCAACCCGAAATTCGATCGGGTCGAACCGAACCCAATCCGAATTCGATTTTGCCCAGCGCTACTTTTAGAACTATCAGAGGTCGTTCAAAATGTCATGGCCCACTTGATAAATTTCTCATCTTATCAACTTCAAAGGCAAATTTAACTTATTCTGCTATTCTGCATACTTGTTGTAATGCTCACTTAAGACCCTCTCTAGTAACTCCTCTTAGATGTAAGACTTTGCCCAGCAGACAACCCTCAACTAGCTCTCTCGCATTCCCTTCCATGACATTACCAACAACTACTTTGCTCTCTTTTCCTTCTTCTAATGTAATAACTTTACACTTGCGGATTAGTTCTTCTGTTTCCATGAGGCACTAAAATATAAATCCACTGTGATAACTCTTGAGTATCTACCACTTCCTCTGTAATTAAGACTCAACAACTTAGATGAAAAACTTAAAACTAAAAGAGACACCCAACACGTGAGCGACTTTTGCAATCTTATAGGCTACTACCCTTTCATTCTAGATTCTCACTCAAAGAGAGAGAACCTGTGAAGAAAGACTTCTACAGGTAGGAGAGCACTTACACAGTAGATTATTTATATTTCTTTGGACTGACTTTTTTACTTTATTAAAGACAAAAACAACATAAACAAAGACAAAAGATTAACAAAAGCATCAATTGCCAAAGAGTTGAGAGTATTATTATATTTTAGGAACTTAGGTTATGACCAACTTAAAAGAAGCAGTTAGGGCTTGTTCGGTACCGTTTTAAAAGCCTTATTTTCATTTTTGTTTTGGGAGTATAAATATAATACATATTCAGCAGGTTGAATCCAAAAAAATAAATTATAAAACAAATAATTGATATTCACTTTTACAGTTATAAAATTAAGAACCTGTTGAACATGTTCTCAAACAAATTACAAATTAAATTAAAAAAATAAACCCCAAAACAAAATCTAAAAAGTTATCTTTCTCTCCCAAAATCTTATCCCCTCCCTCTCGTTATCTCTTCACAACACTTCCTTCTTCATGGTTGATACTTCTCCTTTAACCACAACCCACATGAACTGTGCACCGATCTCTCTCTCCCCTTCCTATTTATCTAGGTCTACTTCAATGCTCTCTTCCTCTCGGTGGATGTTACTTGTTCATCAACTGCAATCCATTGTCGCAAGGTACTACGTCTGAATATTTGACCAAAAACATGTCAGGACAAAGTGATGTCTATCATGGTTTATTGCTGCAAGTGCATTATTTTCTTTGTACTAAAGTGAATCTTTGATGTATTTATTAAATTTGGTGGAGCAATCTTAGTTAATTTTGATTATTTATATATGCATTTAATTTCATTTTTAATAATTCATGTGCAGGAAATATGGATTCTTGGCTTTGCTTGGACTGATGGTTTGCGCAATTTCATTTGGAATCAATCAGCTTCGAGGATAAACTCTTGAAGTTCATCCTTTCTTGTGCATGGGACTTGCTTTTCTTCCATCCAACTTTTTTGTTCTCTTTTTCTATGGTAGCAGTTTTTTGTTTTGTGTTGGTGGGAAACTTCATGCTGCATTTTTGTCAAACTCTGTTGACATACCCTAATCAGTACTGACTTTGCTGCATGGCGAAAGCATAAGCTCATAGTTGACATTGTTGTTATTAGAGCTTGTTTCCATAAAATAAGTGTAATTTGAAAGTACATTGTACCCTATTGAATTTGAATTATCCCCAACAAGTGTTGATGCATGATGTCTATCATGTAATTTTTTTTATAATTATTTTGTTTAAATTATATGTGTTGTAATATATAACTTAATTATAGTGTAAAAACAATGGCAATGTAATTTTTTGTATTAATGCTAATACTAAAACTTTATCATCATGAAATTTTTTATAATTATTTTATTTAAATTATTTATGATATGTTTGCGTATTAATTAAATAAACAATTAGTTTTTACTAAAAACTATGACTTACATGTTTAGTAAAAATTGTTCATGAAAATAGTACTACAAAACACATTTTCTCTGATTTTATCTTTTTCAATTGTGTTTATCAAACACATGTTACTGTTTTCAATTTTAAAATACAAGCTATAGAAAATGATATCAGATGCCTATTTAATTCAAAATGATGCAACTGCAAAACACTATTTTTATTCTCATTTTTGTTTTCAGAAAATACTAATTCAGAAACGATAACAAACAAGAACTTAGTTTTAGTACGAATAATGTTGTGTTAGTTTTACATGCTTACATGCACCCTTAGATTTATTAGAAGTATCAACCCAACCCCCTAGTTACCGTTGACTGATATTTAACCCGTTGACTGATGTTAACTCTTGAAAGTAACTATAACATTTATATTGTAATCTCACTTTATTAACTAATAAATTTTAAAAATATAAACAGATCAATAACAACAAAATAATTAAAGTTGAAATCCAAGAAATTACCTAAAAACCATACATGAAAACCAAAATGCATAAAATTTCATTAATTTAAGTTGTGACAATGAGTAGTCCACATTATATGCAAAAACTTGTTGTGAAAATTTTAATATACTCGCAAGCGCACGAATCTAGAGATAGAAAAGTGGTAACGAGGTCGATCCTACAGGGATTGTTATAAATTGAAAAGTCTAATTTAAATCTAAAATTAATATTAATTCTAACCTAGTTGAGCAAATTGAGTTTTAAGAGAAATTAAACTAATTAAACTAAGAAAACAATTAAAGTAAATGAGAATTTAATGAGATAAAAATTACCAAGGTTTCGGAATCCACCACTATTCAATTAGTAATTATCTAAATATTAATTAATCCCCAATTTTAGAGTGACAACTCGAAATCAATCTATGTCATCTCATGGATATAACAATTAAGCCCAAGTAATTAAATCTAATGTAGGTTCTTTTTCTACTTAATAATACGATATCTAAGTATCCCATGTAAACATATTGAATAACAAAGAGTCAAAGTTTACTAAGCACTCTATGTAAACAATTTAATGAAAGACATAGAGTCAAAAATAATCATGTATAAACTTTATAGATCCAAGCATAGAATTAATCGAATATTAATCCTAACAATCAATAATGCATGACAGAATTGATGAAAAGATTTTATTAACATCCAATTAATCATGTGAAATAAAAACCATAATCATCAAAGAACATATATAGGGAATTAATTAAATAAAAAGATAATTATTTCATTGAATAGGGTTTCATCCTTAACCTCAGTATAAGAAAATTAGCTAGACATACTTGAATTGTGAGCAACAAAAAAAATAAAATCAGCCATGGAAGCCGAAATATTGCTACTGCCGATTGCTCTCTTCCAGCCTTTTGTTTCTGTCCTCTGGCCGCCTCGCTCTCCAAAAGCCAAAACTCCCTTTTATAATCTTTGAAATGGGCCCCATCTCTTAAATCCTAAAGCCAAAAGGCTTGCCTTTTATTTCCTTTAGCTCTCACACGTGACCACCTTTGGAATTGCTTTAAGATTCCTTTTCCAATTATGAAAGCCAAGTGCGGGTCCCATTTAAATTGCTTTCCAAATATTACAAAGCCATGCACGTGTAACTTAACTAAGCTAAAGCCAATGTTATGCTTAAATTCTTCTTCATGTGCTAGATCAATTAATTTACTAGCTTCGGTTTCCTCGGCTTCACTTCCACATGCATGTATGTCTAATTGCTTCTAAAATCAATTAATTAACGCTTCCAAAATTGAGCTCCCTTATATCCTTTTTTATCCATAATCTTCAATTAATCCCCTATTCAATAAAATAATTTAATTAATTAAAAATAACAAATAAAAATAACTAGTAATTATATAATTAAGGGTAAAATATGTATATAAATTATGCTCATCAAATACCCCCAAACTTAGATTTTGCTAGTCCTCGAGCAAAACTAAAATTTAAAACAAAAATAAAAATAACAACACAAAAAGTAAATCCTAACTAAACCACTTTCGCAGGTAATCGAGATTGCATTTAGCACATGCAACAAGCCTTTAAACCCCTAGGCGGCCCTAGTGGACGAGTTATAGTCTCGTGAGGGCTTCAGTGATGATACCCACAAACATCATTTTAAAAAAATAAATAAATTAAATTAAATCAAAAGAACGAAAAACTTTAAATAAACCATGAAAAATAGCCCCAAAGATTGCAAAAATTATATAGCTCAAAGAAAATTTCAAATATTAGCAAAGTTCTAACTTTAATTCAATAGTCAATCCCACCTCTCTTTCAATTCTTGTAGTGTGTGTGTGAAATCAATTCAATCAAATCCATTCCCAAAATCCTCAACATCAACAGCCTTCGCCTCAAACAAAGAACAGAGTAGGTCAAACTAATCTTATCATCTTGATCTCCAATTTTTTTCTCTCACAGGCTTTTATGTGCATTTTCTTTTGATTTTTTTTTCAGCACATGCACTTGATTTTTTTTTTTCTTCTCTTTTTTTTTTTCAACCATAGCCAGGAGCTTTCACTCTACCCCTTAAGGTAGCCTTCTTCTCATGGTAGATTATCTTCTACATACTTGTGGTACATAGGCCCAAATTACTCAAGGATAGCTTCACTCTTAAGGGTTATAGGTAGCTATTTCTGACTTTGGTGCCCGTGTATACTATTTTGTATTGTGGAGATAAGAATCAAGACAAACAGTCATTTACTCTATCTAAAATTCTCAACTCAGGCTGCGTCAATATCAAATTTCAAGTCAAAATTACGAAAGAATTGATATTAGTGCTCATGGTTTAAAGAATCTCAATCAAGAGGAACTAACACAAGAATCAAGTATAAACTAAGACAATATTCAACCCTTTCTAAAAACCATATTCATTGTCAATCAAATTTTTATCATTGGCTTTTCACATAAAAACAAAAAACAACAAATTTTTTTTTTAATTTTTATTTAAAATTTTCAATTTTTTTTTGTTTTTTTTTTTTAACAAACAAAACACACACTATTCCCACCCCCAAACTTATTTGGAAAATTGTCCTCAATGTTGCACAAACAAAAGATATGCATGCAAACAAATGAAAGAAATAATAATAATAATAATAATAATAATAATAAACATAAATAATAAAAAGAAAGTTGGAGAGAACACACCTGGATGGGCTGGGAAAGCTTTAAAAAAAAAGAACAACTAAAAAGAAAACATTAGAAAAGAAAAATACTAGAAAAGAAGAAAACATTAGAAAAGAAAAATACTAGAAAAGAAAAACAAACAAAGAGAAGAAAACCTACTATTAAAATAAAACAAGAGTGCATCTAAAAGTATCTCCTCAACTTCTGGTGTTCTTAACTCTAAAAATGATTTCAATCTTTGCCCATTGACCTTAAATAAATCACCGCCCATTGACCTTAAATAAATCACCATTTTTAGGGTTTTCAATCTCAATTGCTCCATAAGGGAAAACAGTACGAACTATAAAAGGACCAGACCATCGAGAACGTAACTTACCTGGAAAGAGATGCAATCGGGAATTATATAAAAGTACTTTCTGACCTGGTGTAAAGGCTTTTCTCAAAATGTGTTTGTCATGAAAGACTTTCATTCGCTGTTTATAAATCTTGGCATTCTCATATGCATCATTCCTGATCTCTTCAAGTTCTGCTAGTTGTAATCTTCTCTTGGAACCAGCCTGCTGCATGTCAAAATTGAATTTCTTGATCGCCCAATATGCACGATGCTCCAACTCTACTGGCAGATGACATGCTTTTCCATACACAAGTCGATAAGGTGACATCCCAATTGGTGTTTTAAAAGTAGTCCTATATGCCCACAATGCATCATCAAGTCTCAAAGACCAATCCTTTCTATCTAGCCTAACTGTTTTCTCTAGAATCTGCTTGATCTCTCTATTAGAAATCTCTACTTGGCCACTGGTTTGAGGATGATATGGGGTGGCAACCTTATGTGTAATGGAATATTTGTCCAAAAGAGTTTTGAAAGGTTTATTGCAAAAATGGGTGCCACCATCACTAATGATTGTTCTAGGGAAACCAAAACGAGACAGAATATTACTCTTCAAGAATTTCACTACAACCCTATGATCATTGGTTTTGCATGGAATAGCTTCAACCCACTTCGACACATAGTCCACTGCAACCAATATATACTGATAACCAAAAGATGGAGGAAAAGGTCCCATGAAATCAATACCCCATACATCGAAGATCTCAACCACAAGAATAGGATTGAGTGGCATCATGTTCCGCTTTGAAATGCTACCCATACGTTGGCACCTATCACACAAAGAACAGAAAATATAAGCGTCATGAAAAAGAGTAGGCCAATAAAAACCACACTGTAAAATTTTTGTTGCTGTCTTTTTAGCACTAAAGTGGCCTCCACAAGCTTGTTCATGGCAAAATGAGATAACACTTTGAATTTCATTATCGGGAACACATCGCCTAATAATCTGATCAGCACAATATTTAAATAAATAGGGATCATCCCAAAAGAAATCTTTCACTTTAGATAAGAACTTTGTTCTATCTTGCTTAGTCCAGTGCTCTGGGATTTGACCTGTAGCAAGGTAATTAACTATATCAGCAAACCATGGTACGACATTTACACTCATAAGTTGCTCATCTGGGAAAGACTCATTCAAAGGTAAAGATTCTGGAATAAATTTAAGATCAAGGCGAGATAAATGATCTGCTACAACATTTTCAGAACCTTTTTTATCTCTAAATTCAATGTCAAATTCTTGTAAAAGCAACACCCAACGAATCAATCTTGCCTTGGCATCTTTCTTAGTAAACAAATATTTTAAAGCAGCATGATCAGTAAAAATAATCACTTTACAACCTATAAGATAAGATCTGAATTTATCAAGTGCAAACACCACAGCTAGCATTTCTTTTTCTGTAGTTGAATAGTTCAACTGTGCATCATTGAGTGTCATACTAGCATAATAAATCACATAAGGCACACGATCTAATCTTTGTCCTAAAACTGCTCCTACAGCATAATCAGATGCATCACACATAATTTCAAACGGCAAATCCCAATTAGGTGGCTGAATGATAGGTGAAGAAGTCAACAATTTCTTAAGCTTTGCAAAACCATCAAGACAAGATTCATCAAAGATAAAAGGTGCATCCTTAACAAGTAAATTGCATAAAGGTCTAGAAATTTTACTAAAATCTTTAATGAATCTTCTATAAAAACCAGCATGTCCAAGGAAAGATCTTACTTCTTTTACAGATTTGGGATGTGGAAGATTAGAAATTAAATCCACCTTAGCTTTGTCGACTTCTATTCCTTTGCTGGAAATTATATGACCAAGAACAATACCTTGTTTTACCATGAAGTGACATTTTTTCCAATTTAGAACCAAGTTCTTTTCTTTACATCTCTGCAAAACTAATGTTAGATGCTGCAAACATTCATCAAAAGAATCTCCATAAACAGAAAAATCATCCATGAATATTTCAAGAAATCTCTCAACCATATCAGAAAAAATACTAAGCATGCATCTTTGAAAGGTAACAGGTGCATTGCATAAACCAAATGGCATTCTCCTATATGCAAAAGTTCCAAATGGACAAGTAAAAGTAGTTTTCTCCTGGTCCTCTGGAGCTATAGGGATCTGATTATAACCTGAATATCCATCTAGAAAACAATAAAAATCATGACCTGCAAGTCTATCAAGCATTTGATCAATAAATGGAAGAGGAAAATGATCTTTTCTTGTAAATGAATTCAATTTTCTATAATCAATACAAACACGCCAACCTGTAGTTACTCTAGTGGGAATTAATTCATTATTAGCATTAGTAACTACTGTAATACCAGATTTCTTAGGAACTACTTGCACAGGGCTAACCCAAGAGCTATCTGAAATAGGATAAATAATTCCTGCATCTAATAATTTGATTACTTCAGCTCTTACCACTTCTTTCATGTTAGGATTTAGCCTACGTTGCATCTCCCTAATAGGTTTAGCATTTTCTTCAAGATGAATACGATGCATGCAATCTACTGGATTAATACCTTTAATATCAGCAATGGTCCATCCTATTGCCTCCTTATGCTCTTTTAGAATACCTAACAACTGACCTTTTTGCTCAAGATCGAGGGAAGAAGAAATAATAACAGGTAGAGTGTCAGATTCTCCCAAGAATGCATATTCCAAAGTGTCGGGCAGTGCTTTGAGTTCCAATTTTGGTGGTGCCTCCGCAGGTGGGCCAATTTTCTTCTCAGAATGAGGCAGTAATTCTAACCTTGCCTTCCATTTAGTTGTGTCCGTAATTAGAGGTGCATCAAGTAAAGCGCTGACTTCTGCAATTGCACTGTCATCATTAAAAGATAAATCAGGATGAGTTAGACATGCCTCTAATGGATCATCATTATGATTTGAAATGAATGAATCTTCTACTAATTCCTCTATCATATTCGCGTCAACAAATTCATCTTCTTCTTGTGGCTGCTTGGTAACATTAAAAATATTCAATTCCATGGTCATATTACCAAAAGATAGCTGCATGTTTCCATTCCTGCAATTAATAAGAGCATCAGCTGTAGCTAAGAAAGGACGACCTAGAATAACTGGAGTGTGTTTCTTAGGATCATGTACATGCTGAGTATCAATAACGATAAAATCAACAGGATAATAAAATTTATCAATCTGTATCAACACATCCTCTATAATACCACGAGGTATTTTCATTGACCTATCAGCAAGTTGCAAAATAATAGAAGTTGGCTTTAATTCCCCTAGTCCAAGTTGCATGTAAACAGAGTAAGGCAAGAGATTAACACTAGCGCCTAAATCCAATAATGCTTTATCAAAACATTGGTTCCCTATAACACATGAGATAGTAGGAGAACCAGGGTCCTTAAATTTTGGTGGCATTTTACATTGAAGTAAATTGCTAGTTTGTTCAGTTAAAAACGCCTTTTTAGTGACATGCAAATTTCTCTTTTTAGTGCATAAATCTTTCAAAAACTTTGCATATGAAGGAACTTGCTTAATAGCATCGAGTAAAGGGATGTTTATACTTACCTGTCTGAAGATTTCCATAATCTCACCTGTTGAAGTCCCTTTCTTTACCTTTGTTAACCTTTGAGGAAAAGGAGCCTTGGGAATGTAAGCTGGCGGGCCACTCTCTTCAGGATCATTTGGTGATGAGTCTTGTGATGGAACTGAATCTGAAGAAGTAGGCTCAGATATCTTCCTTATTTGAACCTCTACTTTGTTGTCAAATAATTTTCCTCTTCTCAAGGTCATAACAGATTTTGCTTCTTCATGTTGATGGCTTGAACTCGATCCAACTTCGTGCACTCCTTTGAGATTAGGAATTGGTTGACTTGGAAATTTTCCTTTTTCTCTCTCAGCTACAGTAGTTGCTAATTGACCCAATTGATGTTCAAGCTTTAGAATAGCTTGAGTGTTTGACTGAAAAGCTTGTTGGGTTGACTGAATGAAACTTTGAAGTGTATCCTCTAAAGAAGGCTTTCTTTGTTGGGGTGCAACAAATTGAGACATAGGTTGTTGGGCAGGAGGATATACTTGGTTAGGATGGACAAATTGTTGATTGGGCATGTTAAATTGTTGTCCTCCTTGGTTTGACAAAGGTTGATTTTGTTTCCAAGAAAAATTAGGGTGATTCCTCCAATTAGGATTATATGTGGATGAATATGGATTATTGGAGGTTTTCTCATATGATTGTAAGGCATGTACCTGCTCAGAATAAGCCTCTTGATAGGCTGGTAATGATGGACAATTCTGTGCTGTATGAGACACGTTAGAACAAATAGCACAAACCTCATTAGCTACACTAGGATGATGATTCATTGATTGGTTCAGAGCTAAGGCATCTACTTTCCTAAAAAGTGTAGCTAGAGTGGATTTCACATCAAAATCATCCTTAACTTCATATAACCCCTTTCTAGAAACTTGAGATGATTTTTCTCTTTGATTTGAAAAATCCCACTGTTGAGAATTCTCAGAAAGTGAATTAAAGAAATCCCATGCAGCCCCTTCATGTAAGTTCAAAAATCTCCCACCATTCATAGACTCTACCATATGACGATTTGACATGGTTAAACCGTTATAAAAGCATTGTATAAGTCTCCATTTTTCAAAACCATGGTGGGGACACTTGAGGAGTAAATCATTGAATCTTTCCCAACACTCGTAAAATTGCTCACCCTCTCTTTGATAAAAATCACTTATCTCTCTCCTAAGGGCATTTGTTTTAGACATAGGGAAAAACTTGGTGAGAAACTTATTACTCAATTCATCCCATGTACTAATAGATCCAGCAGGAAGTGAATTCAACCAAGCTTTTGCTTTGTCTTTTAATGAGAAAGGGAACATACGAAGCTTAATTGACTCATCATTAAAATTTTGAAAACGGAATGTAGAGCATATGTCAAGAAATTCCTTAATGTGCAAATATGGATCCTCTCTCTCTAACCCATGGAAAGATGGTAAAAGTTGAATGACAGAGGGCTTGAGTTCAAAGTGTGTTGCTGTGGTTTGTGGCAACACAATACAAGATGGTTGGTTGGCTGCAAGTGGTGAAAAATATTCTCTAAGGGTTTTCTCTGCTTGCATTGGTGGAAGTATTGGCAATAGTCTATTTGGGTCATCCATCACTTCTAAAGAACTAGTTTGACTACTATCAATTTTTGACTCTCTTTTAACCAAACGATTTGTTAAATCACGTTCCCAAACACTCATAAACTAACTAGACAAGGAAAGAAAGAAAAAAAAAATAAAATAAAACAAATCAACAATAATAAAAATTAAATAAAAGAAATCAAACAACCAAACAATGAATTTAAAGACAAATAAATTTTATTTTTTTTTTTAATTAAAAAATAAAAAATAAAAAATAAAAGACAACCTAAATTATAACTAGTGGAAGAATCAAATCAACCTAGATTAAACTGACTTTCTAGCACAATCCCCGGCAACGGCGCCAAAAACTTGTTGTGAAAATTTTAATATACTCGCAAGCGCACGAATCTAGAGATAGAAAAGTGGTAACGAGGTCGATCCACAGGGATTGTTATAAATTGAAAAGTCTAATTTAAATCTAAAATTAATATTAATTCTAACCTAGTTGAGCAAATTGAGTTTTAAGAGAAATTAAACTAATTAAACTAAGAAAACAATTAAAGTAAATGAGAATTTAATGAGATAAAAATTACCAAGGTTTCGGAATCCACCACTATTCAATTAGTAATTATCTAAATATTAATTAATCCCCAATTTTAGAGTGACAACTCGAAATCAATCTATGTCATCTCATGGATATAACAATTAAGCCCAAGTAATTAAATCTAATGTAGGTTCTTTTTCTACTTAATAATACGATATCTAAGTATCCCATGTAAACATATTGAATAACAAAGAGTCAAAGTTTACTAAGCACTCTATGTAAACAATTTAATGAAAGACATAGAGTCAAAGATAATCATGTATAAACTTTATAGATCCAAGCATAGAATTAATCGAATATTAATCCTAACAATCAATAATGCATGACAGAATTGATGAAAAGATTTTATTAACATCCAATTAATCATGTGAAATAAAAACCATAATCATCAAAGAACATATATAGGGAATTAATTAAATAAAAAGATAATTATTTCATTGAATAGGGTTTCATCCTTAACCTCAGTATAAGAAAATTAGCTAGACATACTTGAATTGTGAGCAACAAAAAAAATAAAATCAGCCATGGAAGCCGAAATATTGCTACTGCCGATTGCTCTCTTCCAGCCTTTTGTTTCTGTCCTCTGGCCGCCTCGCTCTCCAAAAGCCAAAACTCCCTTTTATAATCTTTGAAATGGGCCCCATCTCTTAAATCCTAAAGCCAAAAGGCTTGCCTTTTATTTCCTTTAGCTCTCACACGTGACCACCTTTGGAATTGCTTTAAGATTCCTTTTCCAATTATGAAAGCCAAGTGCGGGTCCCATTTAAATTGCTTTCCAAATATTACAAAGCCATGCACGTGTAACTTAACTAAGCTAAAGCCAATGTTATGCTTAAATTCTTCTTCATGTGCTAGATCAATTAATTTACTAGCTTCGGTTTCCTCGGCTTCACTTCCACATGCATGTATGTCTAATTGCTTCTAAAATCAATTAATTAACGCTTCCAAAATTGAGCTCCCTTATATCCTTTTTTATCCATAATCTTCAATTAATCCCCTATTCAATAAAATAATTTAATTAATTAAAAATAACAAATAAAAATAACTAGTAATTATATAATTAAGGGTAAAATATGTATATAAATTATGCTCATCAATGAAGGAACAACTTCTATCATTTTACCAAGTTATTAATGTTATGTTTACTTACTGGAGTGGCCGTGAGAAGTATAGATTCCTCCCACTCTAAAGTTTACTTGCATATTCTAAGAGGTGTGGGAATCCCACTCCGTTGATCCCACCCAATTTTGAAGTAGGGAGTGTGATTCCCACTCCCACGAGGGAAGGTCCACTCCCACAACTTTCTTTTTTTACCTTTCTTTTATTAAATTTAATACAATCATATTTAGTAAAATAAAACAAATAACATCATATTTATTTAATAAATATTATTATTTTATTTTATAAAATTCTATTTATTAAAAAGAATAATATTAATCTTATTTAGATAAAATTATTATTATATTTATTTAAAAATAATAGTATTATATTTATTTAATATTAATAATAAATAGTTTATTCTAAGAAACTATTAATTTTGCACTATATTATTAATAATAATGTTTCATTTGTATTGCTCTTATCAATAATTTTTATTTTACATAATTAAAATTAAAACTAATACAAAATTTTGATTTACATAATTAATAATATTAATAATTATTGTTAATTTACAAATATAGTGAAATAAATATTTTATTTCAAATATATTTTTTATTAATTTTGTAATTAAAAGCTACAATTCTTTAAATAAGGGTAAAACCGTAATTTGAAACCATTTACTCCCCTTCTCATTCTAGTGAGCAAAAACAACTTGCTCCCACTCCACACTCTCAATCACAAGGTTCCCACTTCTCAAGATTTCCACTATAATCTAAAATGTAAACACCATCTAAAACGTCAAATAAAATTCTTAATTAAGTAAACCATAAGGTGATTGCGTATAAAAAAAATTAATAATCTTAATTTTCATAAGAATTTATGCTTGTAGTATTACTTTACTTTTTTATTAACCGTTGCTTCAACTTATGGTAGATATTAAGAGAACAATAATAATAGAGCTATAAATGTTTGCGTACTATCAATCAACTTAACAGTATAATTACCAACAAATCCTTAATACCATAAATAATTAAATTATTGGGGTTTTAAAATGACTCTCTAGACTTTGCATGATTTCTTTATATGTAGGTGCCATGGTTCCTATAAGTAATATCAGCCACACTTTTTGTTATTGTTAAAAAAATTTTATAGGTACAATTTGTGAATTTGTACAAAATGTGGTATTATACATTTGAAACATGAACCGACAAGACAATGTTGTGTCAATAATAAAGAAACAAAAAAAAATTGTATAAAATACAGATGTTGTAGTGTAACTTGGATTCTTTTTCTTTATAATTGCACCTATCATGTGATTATCAAAAAAAAAAAAAAGAACTCCTGAGATTTTAAAATTTTGTAATTGCACTATTTTTGGATTATCAGAAGACTTCCTCTCCTTAAAGATGCTCTTAATCCATAAATGGTGGAAAACATAATTCATGAAATGAATTTATTATTTTAGATAAGTTTCAAGTATGCATACCTTTTATAGCTCCATATTGCATAACTCCTCATTTCAATCAATGGATGCATTTGTTTACTTTTTCTTTCTTGTAAATTTTTGAATGGCCGTAATTCTATAAATAATTAATTAAGTGTTATTGTTATCATTATTTTGTAGATGCATATGTGGGGTGGGGACGTTGGGGGGCATGGATCTCAATATAGCAGAGGGCTAGAATATTTATTCTTTAAGAGGAACCAGAACCAACAACAATGCTTTAAGTTCCATTCCATTTTACTTTTGTGCACCAGATTGCATAAACAACATTGATTATCCAAGGTCAAAGTCTCTCAAATACTCTAGTTACAAGACAAAGCATGGGTTAGTAGCGGCCAAAATTTTCTTGCAACGAAAGGCTGGTAAACTGATGACAGCTGCTGGATTGTTTTGGGCCTTAATGGTTTTAATATTATTCTCTTAAAAACATATATGTTGATTAGAGACGAGAGGAAGAAGATGATCTGATTCAGCCAGTTGCAGAAGAAAGAGCACACAGTGGAGTTCAGATTTTGAATTCTCTTGTTAAATTGTTTTTAATTTACTACAAGGTAGAATATGTTGCATTGTTAAAAAATACTTTGAACATCCTATTTTTGTATTACAAATATACCAAAAATTAAATTAATTTTTTTTTCTTTATTAGTATAAACTAAATTTTGCATGAATCCTCATCCTTGTAAGTGGAATTCTATTGTGAAACTAATAGTCCTTCCTAGTTGAACTAACCATCACTTGGAACATATGTGTCATCTCTAACAACACCTTCCAAACCTGCAGCTACCTGCTTCTTAGCATTAGAAGCAGTATATGCATTGGCTTTCAACCAGCCATAATTAGGAGGAGGGCACCATTGTTTCTGTTTGTCAATTTCCTTTCTTGAATCATAAGCCATAATTAGGAGGAGGGCAAACTTCCACATAACATTCCAAATGGTATTGTGAAAAATTTTCACCCTTTTGGTAATAAAAAAGAACCTTATTTCTAGTTCTCTATTAACAATCTTACTAGGGATGGCAATTTGGTCCATTTAAATTGGATATCCATACATCCAATCTAATTGGATTGGATAATATCCATCAAAAATTTTTTGGACATGGATATGGATATTTTAAAAAAATATCCAAGTAAAAGTTGGATGGGTATGGATTCCCGATGGATATCCAATATCCAATTAATATCTTATTTGAAATTAAAAAATTAAAATCGTAAAACTAAAATGAAAAAAACAAAAACAAATGTCTAGAATCTAGATAGCAAAAACCTAAGATTATCACATCACTTGCCGGCCGGTCTTCGCTTACCGACGCTCTTCCCCGACTCCGACGCCGCTGTCCAGGGGTTCCATTTAGGTGCACCGGCGCTGTACCAATGGTTGATCAGCCGTAACTGCAGCTTCCAGCTGTTCTTGACCGCTTTTCTGCCTCGTTCCAGCTGCCATCGTCTCTGTCGTCGCTGCCACCACCGTCGTCCGTCCGCCTGTTCGTTGTCTCCCGCGCAAGGTAAGTTTTGATTGCTGAAGCTTAATAGTGTAATAAGCTGGATTTAAAGTTATGGCTGCGTCTGCTTTTCCTTTGCAAGGTAGTAGTAACAAAAACTTGTCTCAACTTAGCCGTCATTCTAGTCCGCGTGAAGTCATTGTTGGGTTAAATTTTCAGCACCAAATGTACTGCCACCTTCTTTACGGTCTAAGGAATTATGAATTTATCGATGGAATTATTTCTCCTTATGCTATAGGATTAATTAGAGCATTTAGTTTTTTTGAATCTAAGTGGAAGTAGCTATGTGATGATCTTGAAAATGGGTACCCGTGTTTGGATATTACTGAGGTTGCAATGCGAGATTTTGTTACTGAACCAGATTTGAAAATGGGTACCCGTGTTGCAACCAGATTTATCAAAAAGGATCCAATCAATTTGTGGAGAAAGTAATTTGACCCTAGGTTCCTAGAGCGTAGAGACAATCCATCTGCTTGATTAAATAATGTAACTTGGCAGCACCCTATATCAGATGTGTAATTGATCTCTATATGGTTCATGTTAAGCACTACTACTACTTCCAAACAAACGAGCTAGCTAGTTCTAGAAGTTTAGGGATTGTTAATAATTGCTCTGTAATGTCTTTTTTTCAGGTTAATTATGTCTAATTTTGATTCCGATCCTGCTGTTCAATTAAACCCTCAAGCCTCAAGTAATGTTAATGCTGAAAATCCACAAACTCATTCAATTAGTGGAGGTACAAAACGAGACTCGGAAGGACAACCTAGAAGCTCATTGAGACAAACATCTAGAGCTTGGGACCACTTCACAAGGAGAACAATTAATGGAGAAATGAAGGCAGTGTGTAATCATTGTGGCAAAGGTTTTGCTGGACAGCAATCAAGTGGAACTTCACATTTGTTAAACCATATTGATAGGTGTCCCAAACGGATACAAGAATCAGCTCTAGCTCCAGCTTCTAGCCCTAGTCAAGCATCTAAGGTCTACAAGAAAAAAGATGCTGAAACTTCAACAATTTCAGCATTTGATTCCACTGCATTTGATAAAGCACTTGCTAGACAGAAAATAGCAAGAATGATAATCATGCATGAGCTTCCTTTGAGATTTGTTGAGTATGAAGGGTTTAGGGATTTGATGAGTTTTGTTCAGCCTTTGCTTGGTAAAATTTGTAGGAACACTGTGAAAAGAGAAGTTTTTAAGCTGTTTGATTTTTAAAAGGCTAAGACAATGGCTTTGTTGGAGGATATTACTAGTAAAGTTTCCATTACTACGGATATGTGGACATCTAGCCATCAAAAAAAGGGATATATGGTCGTGACAGTGCATTTTATTGACAATTCGTGGACTCTACGAAATCGAATCTTAAGGTATCAGTTTAAAAGTTTAATAAATTTATTTATATTTTATTATATGAACTTTATTTTTATTTATTCTCATAGCTGTAATTCTGTTTTATTTTTTATGAATTGTGTAGATTTATATATGTGCCTTCTCCACATACTGCTGAAGCACTTTCTAATGAGTTGGCTAAGTGTATGTTGGATTGGAATGTAGATCGAAGGTTATCTACAATAACAATTGATAATTGTTCTACTAATGATGCTATGATTCCGCTTTTGTTGGCTAAGTTTCCTCCTGGTTCATTCTTATTAAATGGAAAATTATTGCATGTGAGATGTTGTGCTCACATTTTAAATTTAATTGTTAAGGATGGGTTAGATGCGATAGGAGATGGGATTGAAAAAGTTAGAAACAGTGTTAATTACTGGACATCATCACCTAAAAGGATAGAGCTGTTTGAGGATACGGCTAATCGCCAATTGAAGTTAAATTGTTCTAAGAGTTTAGTGCTTGATTGTAAAACTAGGTGGAATTCGACATATTTAATGCTTGAAGTTGCTTTGATTTATAAAGATGTTTTTACTCGTTTGAAGCATCGTGATAACCAATATAAGCACTTGCCTACTGAAGTAGAGTGGGAGTTGGCGAGAGTAGTATGTGAGCATTTGAAACCCTTCTATACTATGGCTGAGATGTTTTTTGGCACTAAATACCCAACAGCTAACTTATTTTTTCCAATAATTTGTGAAATTAGATTATCATTGAATGCTTGGCTTAATTCTTCATGTGATGTGATAAAAAATATGGCGAAAAGTATGTTAGAAAAGTTTGGAAAATATTGGGATGAAATCCATGGTGTAATGGTTGTTGCTGTTGTATTGGATCCTAGATACAAAATGGTTCTAGTGGATTATTTCTTTCCTCAGATTTATGGTAGTGATGCATCAACTCATATTGATAGAATCCGTACTCTCTGTTCTGACTTATATTCAGAATATAAAAAAAAGAGTATGGTTGGATCGAATTTGGCTGAAGGATTTGGTGAGTCTAGTGTTGTTTGTAATTCTAATTCTAGTTCAGTTGTGATGGGTATGTGGGATGTGAAAAAATTTAATGCATTCAAAAGCCAACATATTCATAAACGAGTTAAGTCGAAGTTAGATACTTACTTGGAAGAAGAGGATAAGACTACTCCAGACTTCGATATTTTAATGTGGTGGAAGGTGAATAGAAGTAGATATCCGATATTATCTGAGATTGCTAGAGATTTGCTGGCTGTTCCGGTCTCCACAGTTGCTTCCGAATCTGCTTTTAGTGCGGGAGGTCGATGTTTAAGCCCACATCGTAGTAGACTTCATCCGAGTACAGTAGATGCCTTAATGTGTACTCAGAATTGGATATGGGCTCAATTAAAAGGTATCAAATTCAGCTCACTTCTGCACTTATTTGATTTTGATAGTATTTGTTTTTTTTTTATTTTACAATTTTTTTAAAATTAGGTGAGATTCCTAAAGATAAAGTGATGAATGGGGAAAAAATAAATGGAGAAGTGACTGATAATGATGATGAAGAGGAGACCCAACCATGTTCTGAATAGTGTTTATTTTTCTTTTTTTGGTATGTGCTTGATGCTTATTGTGATGCTCAATTATTAATATCAAATTCAGCTCACTTCTGCACTTATTTGATTTTGATAGTATTTGTTTTTTTTATATTTTACAATTTTTTTTTAAATTAGGTGAGATTCCTAAAGATAAAGTGATGAATGGGGAAAAAATAAATGGAGAAGTGACTGATAATGATGATGAAGAGGAGACCCAACCATGTTCTGAATAGTGTTTATTTTTCTTTTTTTGGTATGTGCTTGATGCTTATTGTGATGCTCAATTATTAATATCATGGTTATACTTATTTATTTATTGCATCAGTGGAAGCAGCTAGTAATATTTTCAATTTTTTTTCTATTATTGTTGTGCCTAATTGAAGAGTATATTTTTAGGAAAGGACCTCAATGTTACAGATCCCTGGTGTTCTGTTCTGTGGCCCTGTCTTCTATTACCTAATCTTTTGTCCTGTGTTATTCATCTTAAGTTTCACTTGATTTGAAAATCTATCCGGCTGCCAAAGATATTTCATTTGTTATGGCCATGGTGGCAAATTATATGGTTTAAGCTGAATATTACAGAAAATGTAACTGCCTTGGTTGATGCTTAAAATACTTTGATCACTTCTGAGATTAAGAAATAATAAGCATGTGAGCCCTTTGCACAATAGACTGCCTACTATCTATATTATATATTTATTTAGTTAGGAAGTAAAGTGCTGAGAAACATACAATTGGAGGCTCTGTTTCAGAATTTCCTGTTTAGTTCATATCTGCTCTATTCATGCATCAAATGGCAGGTCTGGCTTTTTTCTGTCATTTTCTCATTCACTTCTTGTTATCAGTTGGTTGCAGTTCGAAAAATTCCTTGGGCAAACGCAAACCTGAATTATACTGGTCAAGCACTCATCATATCCGTAGGTAACTGTCACAACTGGCATTTCTAATTTTTTGTAATGTGGAAAGAAGATATACTGACTAGTATACTATTTTTGGTATCAAAAATTCATACGACATGGCCTCGAGGCTTTCTGTAAAATTTGTTCATGATATTGCTTATTTATTCTTGAATACAGACTTTTTGTAATGCGGAAAAAAATCTAGTGTAATACTCTCGTATCAGTACAAAAAATTATGATATCACCACTGCTTTCAAATACTTTTTTTTTTTTTCTGTGAGACTACCTCTGTTCAACACCTATCTTTAAGTCATAAATATTTAGTTTTGCTCAGGGGCGGACCTAAGAATTTATATTATCCCGGGCTAAATGTGTAATCAATATTTTTTGTAATACAAATGTGTATTACAAAAAATTAGTGTACTAAATTTACACTATGGGACCTAAGAATTTAGAATTAAACTCAAACAGCTCCTAGTGAAGCCGTCAAGTGGCTTTTAGCGTCTTTATTTGTCTAATCATCTGAGTTACAATCTTTAAAAATAATAATAATAATAAGTTAAAATTTTATTTGACCTTTTCTTCTCATTTCCGAATATTAACAAATACCTCGATAATCGGTCCCCAAACCGCATTCTGCCGTGTATTTTGTAAGTAGGATACATTACTCACAATAATGTTATGCTTTTGGGACCGCTACAGCCTACAAATAATGGCTCCCGATTGAATTAGTTCAAAAAATAGTTAATTATTAAATTTTATCCTTTTCTAATTTAAATTGTGAAATATATTCAGTTGTGAAAAAAAGAATTACCGATACAGAAGGTATTAACAATACCTTGATAATCCCGTTAATTTTACGAGTAGGTATTAACAATATGATGTCTCACTGTTTGTCTGATGGGCTCATAATTATTAGATTTTATTGTTTCTAATTTGGGTGGGGAAATTTATTCAGTTGGCTAAAAACCTAAGCTCTTGCGAGGCTTGTTTTATTATCAAAAACAAAAAAACAAACAAAAATTATTCAGTTGGCCTACAAATTGTAAATTAATGTGTCAATTTTCTCACGTTATCCTCCTGCTTAAACATAAGTCTACACAAGATTTCATGTTTAAATAGGTTAAATGTGCCATGATTATTAAATAATTTTAAATCATAAACATTTAGGTGGCATATGTTTCTTGTCTAAAATCTAAATATGTGTGAATTAGTCTGAATTTTGAGTAGAGCTGAATGTCTAAATCTTAATTATATGTTTGTTTTTTTATCTGAATCGTTAAAAATAAATATTAAGTTGTTTATCTTTTAACTTAAAAAAAATCTAAAAATTAGTATTTCTACATTTGTGCCCTAATATATTGTAAATGTTAATCAAATAATCAACATTTCAAAGAACATATAAAAGATAATATATCATCATAAAATAAATCATTTTCAATTGAACACAACCTTTTAATATTCTAAATTAGTATATGTCAATCAATTTTATTATAATTTATGATGTTTTTATACTAAGAATAGTCATTAAAAAATTATGAAGATAAATAATTCTAATATGAAGAAAATAAGATGGTAAAAATAGTAATAGTCTACCACTATATTATCATAAGTTATAGAGATGAGTAATAATACTAATTATTAAATTTTATTCGGGTAACGATGAAAATTAATTAATTAGATAGAGATATTTTGGAAAATATCTTTTAATGATATTATTCATACTTTTTAGATTAAGTAAAAAGCTAAAAAGTTTGGGATAATAATTTAATGAATGAAAATTTTTCGTTAAGTTGAAAAAACAAACATCTACTTAGTTTTTATTTATATTAACAACAAATTAATATATATGACGTTCTACTTAATAAAGAGAGAACCTGAGGTAATAAAACTGTTAAGAGAGAACTATAAATAAGGTGCTTTTGGATTATCAAAAAAGGTGAAAAACCATCACCAAACCATTTGGATGTTATTTGGAAGCTTGCCTTATCAAAAAAAGTTTTAGATGAAAATTTTCTCTTGGTGAGCAGCTAAAGACCTATTTTCAACAGCTGAAGATTTGAAAATTAAAAAAAAAAATGTTTCAGTATCCTAGATGTTAAATTTGCTATAGTAACGTGGATGACATATTTCAGAGAGTAAGATGGGGTGGAAATTTTGGCGAAATTCCCAGTTCGCAGTCAAATTTAAAGAGGAAATTTAGTAGACAAGGCCATTCTAAAATTTAGAGAAAGGAAACAAATGTATTTAAGTAGGGAATTATGCAATACGGAGTTATAAGAGGTATGCATATTTGAGACTTGTCTAAAGTAATAAATTCATTTTATGAACTAATTATTGGACCATTTACGGATTAAAGGCATCATTAAGAAGAAGAACATTATCAAGAGTCTTTTGATAATTCAAGGATAGTGCAATTACAAAATTTAAAAATCTCAAGAAGTTTTTTGATAATCACATGATATGGAATTATAAAGAAAAGGATCCGAGTTGCCTACGACATATGTATTTTATACAATTTTTTTTAATTATTGATTAGATTACTGTCTGTGCATGTTTCAAATGTTTAATACCGCACGTTATACAAATTCACAAATTGTACCCAAAAAGTTTTTTTTCACCAATAACAAAAAGTGCAGCTGATGGTACCTATAGGAACCAACATGATCACCCAGCACCTACACATAAAGAAATCATGCAAAGTCCGGAGAGTCCTTTTAAAACCCCATTAATTTAGTTATTTATGATTTTAAGAATTTATTTGGAGATGTAGTAGAGGAGCTATGATTTTAAAATGTTTGGTAAATACATAGTTTAAAATTTTATTTATTTGATAAAGAACTTATATTATTTTAAGTACTTAAAATAGTTTAATATGCAATTCGATGCTAAAAAGATAGAATTACCCTTACAAAATGACCATAGTTTTTATTTGTATTTGTTTCTATGTTGTCATTTAGTAAGGATAATTCTATCTTTTTAGTAGACAACTAATACAAATTATAAAATTAAAGTAAAAAACTAAACAAATTAAATCTTCCTAGTATTTTTTAATATAAAATAAACTTAGGGTAGATGGCTGATAATTGACTACACTATAATAAAAAAAAAACCTTGTTTTCATATAGGACCCACTCACTATAAAATTTATAATTGGTCGATTTAGATCTCATTTCTAATTTTTGTAATGTGGAAAGAAGATCTAGTAGAGACTTTCTTATATAACAAATTTGTATGACATGTCCCAGAAGCTTTTTGTAAAACTTGTTCCTAATATTGCTAATTTATTCTTGAAATTACTTAGATCTTATTTTCAATTTTTTGTAATGCAAAAAAAAAAAAACTAGTGTGATACTCTTATATCACTACAAAAAATTATTTAATATTACAATACCACATTCTTTTTAAATACTTTTTTGTGTGAAACGATCTCCATTCAACAACTATCTTTCAGGTCATAAATATTTAGTGTTTGTTATATTAACAAAAATATAATTTATACAAGGATTTTACTTAAAAATCATCCTAAAGTGATAGAACTCTTAAGAGAGAATCGAATTAAAGTGCTTCTAAGTTACTGGAATAGATGAAAGCTTTTTCACCAAATCATTTGCAATGTTATTTGGAAGCTTGCCTTGCCCCAAAAGTATTGGGTGATTTCTTTCTCTTTTTTTTTTGGAGAGCAACCAAAACGTACTTCGGTGAAAATCTATGGAATAAACAGAACGCTGACTGCAAGTAGATAAGGGTGTAGAACCCAAGTCGCGTTGGGAAATTAGAAGATAAGGTGCGTAGGTGAAATTTAATCTATCTAAATTTCGAGTAGACTTGTGTTTGAGTAGGAGGATAATGTAAGAAAATTTGGCACTTTTATTCAACTGAAGAAATTTTACAATTTAAATTAGAAACGATAAAATTTAATAATTAATTATTATTTGAACTAATTGAATCGTGCGCCATCATTTGTGTAATGTATCCTATTTGCAAAATAAACGGCAGGATGCGGTTTGCGGACAGATTATCCTATTTTGGTAATTCTCTTCTTCTTCTTCAACCCCAAATAATCAAAAGCTCTCCAATGGCTTTCGTATCCTCAACTCGTTCATTTAATTTTACTTCAATTTTAGTATCAGCTCTTAGATGTAATTTCTCATCTTCGTTCCCTCATACCGGAAAACCCACATCTTCAATTTCGGAAAATGAACCCTCGTATCCGACCACAACAGCTAAACTGAAGGAGTCGCTACGACTGACGGTCAAAGACTGAGCCTCACTCGAAAAATTCCTCAAA
Source organism: Citrus x clementina (assembly GCF_000493195.1). Classification (NCBI taxonomy): domain Eukaryota; kingdom Viridiplantae; phylum Streptophyta; class Magnoliopsida; order Sapindales; family Rutaceae; genus Citrus; species Citrus x clementina. The sequence goes on from NW_006262022.1 coordinate 6,402,765, forward strand.
GAAAGGTGCAAATCATCAGGTCAAGGTGATATTAATCTTATTACTCCTAATGAAGCCTTGTGTATCTTTGATTACATGTTCCGTATGCACCCTTCTCCGCCTCCTGTCTCTTCCTTCAATATTTTGTTTGGTTGTCTTGCTAAGAATAAACATTATATACTGTCCTTTCACTCTTCAAGCGACTCAATTCAACTGGGTTGTTTCCAGATCTTTATACTTACAATATCTTGATTAACTGCTTTTGCAAAATGGGTCGAGTTTCTCATGGTTTTGTTGTTCTTGGGAGAATCCTCAGGTCTTGTTTTACTCCAGATGCTGTGACCTTTACTTCTTTGATTAAAGGTTTGTGTGCGGAGAGTAGAATCATGGAGGCCGCCGCATTGTTAACGAAACTTAAAGCGTTTGGTTGTGAGCCTAATGTCATCACATACACCACTTTGATTAATGGATTGTGTCGAACAGGCCATACAATTGTTGCTCTAAATTTATTTGAAGAGATGGCTAATGGAAATGGGGAATTTGCTGTTGTTTGTAAGCCAGACACTGCTACATACAGTACTATTATCGATGGTCTTTGTAAGGAAGGTTTTGTGGACAAGGCCAAGGAACTGTTTCCGAAGATGAAGGATGAGAATATTAACCCCAATGTGGTTACTTATACTTCTTTGATTCACGGTTTTTGTTACGCTAATGATTGGAATGAGGCGAAGTGTTTGTTTATTGAGATGATGGACCAAGGGGTACAACCTAATGTTGTGACTTTCAATGTGATCATGGATGAGCTCTGCAAGAATGGAAAGATGGATAAAGCAAGTCGGTTGCTGGACCTGATGATTCAGATTGGTGTGCGTCCAGATGCTTCTGTCTATAACACATTAATGGATGGGTTTTGCTTGACGAGTAGAGTTAACCGTGCGAAGGAACTATTTGTTTCTATGGAGAGTATGGGTTGCAAACATAATGTTTTTAGTTACAGTATTTTGATAAATGGTTACTGCAAGAATAAGGAAATAGAGGAAGCGTTAAGCCTTTATAGCGAAATGCTCTCTAAAGGAATTAAGCCAACAGTTGTTACATATAGCACCTTGTTTCTTGGACTTTTTGAAATACACCAGGTTCAGCATGCTTTAAAACTGTTTGATGATATGCAGCGTAATCATGTGGCAGCTAATACATATAGATACACTACCTTTATTGACGGGCTCTGCAAGAATGGTTTTGTTCTAGAGGCACTGGAATTATTCCGTGCTATAAGAAATAGCAAGTATGAGCTTAATATCGTATCCTACAACTGCCTCATTGATGGATTGTGTAAAATAGGCAAACTGGAAACTGCTTGGGAAATGTTTCAAAGTTTGCCTCGTGTAGGCCTAATGGCAGATGTTGTAACTTACAACATCATGATCCATGGGCTTTGTAATGATGGGCAAATGGACAAGGCACATGATTTGTTTCTTGATATGGAAGCAAAAGCTGTGGAACCCGATTGTGTCATATTTAATACGATTATGCTGGGTTTCATCCGCAATAATGAGACATCAAAAGTTATTGAACTCCTTCACAGAATGGATAAGAGAAATGTAATGCCAGACGCATCTATACTTTCAATTGTTGTGGACTTGCTTGTAAAGAATGAAATTAGCTTAAAATCGATTCCACAATTCAAGAGTCAAAGGTAAGTGAGTTTAATACTGATTTAGCCACATGTTTCTTCTGCCTGAAAACCCAACCTGGAGGATCCCATTCTTATTACAACATGTAAAGGAGTGTTGTCTAATATAGGCATGTTCCTAGGTTCTGTCCATGGATTCTGTTTGCACACATGGCTAACTTCCTGTTCAACAGAAAGTTTTAAAGTCTTTCAACTTTATGTTGTAAAATAACTTTTTTATTATTCAATTCATGAGTTTTTCTTCTATAACACATCCTTCTCATTAGCTGGAAGTGCAAATTTTTTAGGCTTTTCCCGTATGGCCTCTTTTTCTGCTCTAAATAAAATGGCATTTTATTTCCCTCTTGTGAGGGTACAAGGTTTATGTTTAAACTTTCTGTTAGTTAAATTGGTTGTCTTTGATATAGGGAACTTCCAGTTGAACTGATTTGTAATTCGACTATATGAGATTACCAACTGTATTGGGAATCGATGCCAAATTAATAATGTCATCAGGTTTTTCAATCAGTGTTCATCATTTATTTCTGTTAACAATTAATAGCACAGTTTGTCTTCTCAGCTTCATTGGTTCCTCTCAAAAATAATCTTGTAAAGACAATCTTTCTTGGGCATGGAAAATGCTAGATTGTTTGTGGTCTGAATGATACTACACATCTAAGTAATTGCCCAAAGTTTTTGTTCCTAGTTACATGGCATTCAATTGAATGAGGACTCATGTTTGTGTGTATTGGTATTTGTTATACTATGTATTGGCAAGACAAAGTTTCTTGAAATTGACAAACTTTTCTCTATGAAGATTGAAGACAATATGATAAGATAAAATTTATCAAAAGCCTATATATGCTTGCCAGGGCCGGACCTTTGATTATTAGTCCTCGCCTTTCGTTCTTGTTTCATATTCTTCTGCTAACAAATCTTGATCATGAATCTCATCACATTTGGTACGCTTATCCATGGTTTTATCCGAACCAATGAGCCATCAAAAGTTATTGACCTTCTTCACAAGATGAGGGAGAAAAAAGTAATGCCGGATGCATCTATAGTTTCAATCGTCGTGGACTTGTAAAGAATGAAATTAGTCTGAACTCACTTCCGTCATTTCCTGTTCAAGAGCAACAGGGGGAAGTTGATGAGTCAAATGTCAAGTTGTAGCAGCATGTGCTTTCAGCCTAAAAACCTGATCTGCAGCATCTCAATCATGTTACAAAGTGACACGTCGCCTAGTGACAGCAAGTTCTCTACGGTGCTGTTAATGGATCCTGATTGTTCTTGTGATCTGGAGAGTCTTATTCACATTACAGATCCTGGTCTGGACGAGCTAGCTTATGTGATCACCAACTCTACATTGCCGTTGATGCCAAATTAAATATGGTATCATGTTTTTCAACTTGTTACTTACTACAGTCCTTCCATTGAATGGCCACAAGAAACTGTAAAATCACCCTTTGTCTTGTTCCCTCTTAATGATCCATCACTTTGGGAGCTAATGAATTAGTTACACCTTGTCACTTTATTGGTACTTGATTGTCATTTGTGCTTTGAATTCACAGCATATTTTATCCTTGCTGTACTCTTTGCATAATCACCTTTGAGGGCTGCTAGTATGTATAATTGAAAAACCTTATATAAATTATAAGCATTTATATTTAACTTCTTGTAAACGTCCAGTATATGTCTCTTCTGTGAAATGATTCATTCTCCATGCTGCTAGGACCTGGGCTTATGACTCTTCTGTGAAATGATTTACCCTCACCTGCAGACAGAAATTTATCACATTCGAGAAATCTTCAAACAAAGTGAAAAAAATGCCACAAACACGACATAAACTTAACTGTTTACATGAAAAGTGGCAGCAACTTGGTGAAATTACCGATTAAAATGTCCCTACTGTGAGGAAGGATGCTATACAACTGACTCGGAAAATGTAAAATGGATAACTTACGTCCAAAATGTCCCTGTATTGTTGGCATGTTCCCAGGTTCTGTTCATGGATTCTGTTTGCAGACATGGCCGACTCTCTGTTTCATTGGATAAGTTTCAAATAATTCTGGCAACTTTTTGTTGTAAAATTACTTTTTTATCATTTAATCCATATGCCTCTTTCTCATTACCTGCAAGTGCAAAATTTTTAGGCTCGTCCTCTTAGACCTCTTTTTCTTCTCTAAATAGATAAAATGGCATTTCATTTTTCTCTTGCGAGGGTGCAGGTTTATGCTGAAACTTTCGGTTAGTTAAATTGATTGTCTTTGAAATTGGAACTTGTACTTGAACTAGTTTGCATTTTGAATATATGAGATTACCAACTGTAACGGGGAATTGGTGCCGAATTGATTATGTTATCAGGTTTTTCAGTCTGTGTTCATCTTTTATTTCTGTTAATAATTAACAGCACAGCTTGTCTTCTCTACTTCTTTGGTTCCTGTCAATTGTCAAATATAAACTTGTAGAGACATTTTGTTTTGGCATGGCACATGCTAGATTTTGTTTTTTGTTTGAATGATACTACACATCTAAGTGATTGTCCAGAATTTTTTTCATTCCTAGTGACATGGCACTCAATTGAATGGTGACTCGTGAATCATGATTGTGTGTGTTGGTCTTTGTTATACTACGTGTTGGCAAGACAAAGTCTTTTGAAACTGACAAACTTTTCTCTATGAATATTGAAGACAATATGATAAGATAAAATTAATCAAAAACATCTATTCTTGACAGGGCTGGAACGTCTGTTATTAGTCCTCGCCTTCCATTCTTGTTTCATATTCTTCTGCTAACAAATCTTGATCATGATAGTCTTCTCTTTTCTTTTGCAATGGTGAGTTCACTCTCAGGAATCAGATCGAATTTGAAGAAACTGCAAGGGACTCCAAAGCAAATGGTGTAGAGCAACCTTCACTTATCACGGGCACAGGATTACTCTGACTTTCTGCATTTTACTGTTGGCTATGGTTTGATGCATTATTTATTGTTCTAAAATACCATCCTCGTTGGAAGTTCAATCATTACTGTTTTTATTCCCCCTCTTTTTACTTGCTCTTGCTATTTTTGTTGTCTGAAATTATCAGAAGTTCCATGCATGCTCCAATAGAACGAGTAATGTAATGTAGGTGCTGACCAACTCCAAATAAGTAGTTAGTTGCCTAGTAGTTGCTTTCCATGAAATTTGTTTTTGGTATGAATAATGTTGTCTTAATTTTACAAGCTTCCGTGCAACCCCTAATTTATTGGATGTATTAACCCAACCCCTCATTTAATATTAGATTTACCCATTGATTGATGTTGACTCTTGAAAGTAATGTACTATTTATTTATTTGATATTAATGATTATATCATTTAAATAGTCTATTCTAAGATATTATTAATTTTCTCATTTAAATAAAATATTATTATATTTATTTGATATTAATGATTAATTATAATGAATAGTCTATTCTAAGAAAATATTAATTTTCTACTATGTTATTAATAATAATGTTTCATTTCTATTACTTTCATCAATAATTTTTAATTTAGATAACTAAAATTAAAACTAACAAAAAATTATGATTTACATAATTAATAATATTAATAATTATTGTTAATTTACAAATATAATGAAATAAATATTTCTTTTTTCAAATATATTTTTTTATTAAATTTTTAATTAAAAACTATATTTTTTAAATAAGGATAAAATTATAATTTGAAACTATTTACTCCCGCTCCGAGACAAAGTAAACACATAAATTGAATTTTAATTCTAATTCCATACTCCTATTATAGTGTAAGTAAATAATCTACTCTCACTCCACATTCTCAATCTCAGGATTCTTACTTCTTAGGATACCTCTCTATTCCAAAATGTAAACGCTAACAAAATATAAACCATATAGAGGCATATATATATAGAATCATATCATATCTCAAACGTCAAATAAAATTCTTAATTAAGTAAACCATAAGGTGATTGCGTATAAAAAAAATTAATAATATTAATTTTCATAAGCATTTATGCTTGTAGTATTACTTTACTTTTTATTAACCGTTGCTTCAACTTATGGTGGATATTAAGAGAACAATAATAATAGAGCTATACACGTTTGCATACTACCAATTAAATTAACACTATAATTTGGTTTACCAAACAGATCCTTAATATCATAAATAATTAAATTATTGGGGTTTTAAAATGTAGACTTTGCATGATTTCTTTATATTTAGGTGCCATGGCTCCTATAAGTAATGGCAGCCACACCTTTTGTTATTGGTAAAAAACTTTTCTAGGTACAATTTGTGAATTTGTACAACGAGTGGTATTAAACATTTGAAGAATGAACCGACAATGTCATATCAATAATAAAGAAAAGAAAACGAATTGTATAATACCCAGGTGTTCTAGTGTAACTTGGATTCTTTTTCTTTATAGGTGCACCTATCATGTGATTTTTTTTTTTGAAAAAAGAAAACAAAAAAAAAAAGAACTCTTGAGATTTTAAAATTTTGTAATTGCACTATCTTTAAATTACTAGGAGACTTCCTCTCCTCGAAGACACCTTTAATCCATAAAAGGTCCAAAAAATAATTCATGAAATGAATTGATTGTTTTAGATAAGTTTCAAGTATGCATACCTTTTATAACTCCATATTGCATAACTCCTCATTTCACTCAATGGGTGCATTTGTTCACTTTTTCTTTCTTGTAAAATTTTGAATGGCCCTAATTCTATAGATTATTAATTAAGTGTTATTATTATCATTATTGGCCGTAGATGCATATGTGGGGTGGGGCCGTTTGGGGGGCATGGATCTCAATACACCAGAGGGCCATAATATTTATTCTTTAAGAGGAACCACAACCAACAACAATACTTTAAGTTCCATTCCATTTCACTTCTATGCACTAGATTGCATAAACAACATTGATCATCCAAGGTCAAAGCCTCTCAAAGACGTTAGTTGCAAGAAAAAGCATGGGATTGTGGTCAAAATTTTCTTGCGGTGAAAGGCTCATACATTGATGACAATTACTAGATTGTTTTGGGCCTCAATGGTTTTAATATTATTCTCTTAAAAACATATGTTGATTAGAGACGAGAGGAAGAAGATGATCTGATTCAGCCAACTGCAGAAGATAGAGCACGCGGTGGAGTTCAGATTTTGAATTCTCTTGTTAAGTTGTTTTTAATTTATTGCAAGGTAGAATACGTTGCTTTCTTAAAAAAATACTTTGAACATCATATTTTTGTATTACAAATATACCAAAATTAAACTATTTTTTTCTTTATTAGTATAAACTAAATTTTGCCAGAATGGTTGTCCTTGTAGGTGGAATTCTATTATGAAACTAATAGTCCTTCCTAGTGCTAACTATCACTTTGAACAAATGTGGCATCTCTAACAACAACTTCCAAACTTGCAACTACCTGCTTCTCAGCATTAGAAGCGATATCCACCTTGGCTTTCAACTAGCTGTAATTAGGAGGAGGGTACCATTGTTTCTGTTTGTCAATTTCCTTCCTTGAAGCATAAGCCTTAATTAGGAGGAGGGCAAGCTTCCAAATAACATTCCAAATAGTATTGTGAAAATTTTTCACCCTTTTGGTCATAAAAAAGAACCTTATTTCTAGTTCTCTATTAACAATTTTATCACTTTAAGATCTCTCTTTACTAGAAATATCATATATATTAATTTGTTGTTAATATAAATACGACTAAATATTTATAATTTAAAGATAACTGTTGAATGGAGGTTGTCTCACACACACACACACACACAAAAGTATTTAAAAGCAACGGTGATATCATAATTTTTTGTACTGATATGAGAATATCAGTATTACAATATCAAAAGTATTACAATAGATTTTTTTTCCGCATCACAAAAAGTTTGAATTCAAGAATAAATAAGCAATATCGGGAGCAAATTTTACAAAAAGTCTCCGGGACATGTCATATGAATTTGTGATACGAAAAATAGTATACTAGTCAATAGATCTTCTTTCCACATTACAAAAAATTAGAAATGCGATCTAAATCGATATCAATTACTAATTTTATAGTGAATGGGTCCTTCATGAAAACAATGAATATTTTTATAATTTAAGAAATTATTAGCCATTTACCCTAAGTTTACTTTGTGTCCAAAAATACTACGGAAACTTTAACTTGTTTAGTTTTTTACCTTAATTTATAATTTATATTAGTCGCTCATTAAAAAAAATAGAATTACCTCATAAAATGATAAAATAAAAACAAACACAAATGACAATACTAGTTGCTTTATAAGGATAATCCAGTCCTTTCGGCACCAAATTACTGGTTAAATTATTTTAAATATTATAAATTATTTTTAGATTGAGTGACGAAGGATCATTTTAATACTCATGGCCATTTAATCTATCTAAACATGATATTTTGAGTAGACTTATGTTTGCTTAGGAGGCTGATGTAAAAAAAGTGGCACTTTTATTCAACTGAATAAATTTCACAATTTAAATTAGAAAACGATAAAATTCCATAATTAACTATTATTTGAACTAATTGAATCGGGAGCCATCATTTGTAGCGGCCCCAAAAGCATAACATTATTGTGAGTAATGTATCCTACTTGCAAAATAAACGGCAGAAGGCGGTTTGGGGACGGATTATCGAGGTATTTGTTAATATCCGGAAATGGAAAGAAAAGGGCAAATAAAATTTTAACTTATTATTATTATTAAAGATTAGACAAATAAAGGAGCTGTTTGAGTGTAAATCTCAAATCAAACCGTACCCATCGCAAGTAATGCATGTGCACATAAAATTCTATTTTGGTAATTCTTTTCTTCTTCTTTAACCCCAAATAATCAAAAGCTCTCCAATGGCTTTCGTATCCACAACTCGTTCACTTCATTTTACTTCAATTTCAATATCAGCTCTTAGATTTAATTTCTCATCTTCGTTCCCTCATACCGGAAAACCCAAATCTTCAATTTCGGAAAATGAACCCTCGTATCCGACCACAACAGCTAAACTGAAGGAGTCGCTACGACGGACGGTCAAAGACCGAGCCTCACTCGAAAAATTCCTCAGAGAAAGGTTCAAATCATCCGGTGAAGGTGATATTACTACTATTACTCCTAATGAAGCCTTTTGTATCTTTGATTACTTGCTCAATATGCGCCCTTCTCCCCCTCCTCTCACTTCCTTCAATATTTTGTTTGGTTGTCTTGCTAAGACTAAACATTATGATACTCTCCTTTCACTCTTCAAGAGACTCAATTCAACTGGGTTGTTTCCAGATCTTTATACTTATAATATCTTGATTAACTGCTTTTGCAAAATGGGTCGAGTTTCTCATGGTTTTGTTGTTCTTGGGAGGATCCTCAGGTCTTGTTTTACTCCAGATGCTGTGACCTTTAATTCTTTGATTAAAGGTTTGTGTGCGGAGAGTAGCATAATGGAGGCTGCCGCATTGTTTACGAAACTTAGAGTGTTTGGTTGTGAGCCTAATGTCATTACGTACAGTACTTTAATTAATGGATTGTGTCGAACTGGCCATACAATTGTTGCTCTAAATTTATTTGAAGAGATGGCTAATGGAAATGGGGAATTTGGTGTTGTTTGTGAGCCAAACACTGTTACATACACTACTATTATAGATGGTCTTTGTAAGGAAGGTTTTGTGGACAAGGCCAAGGAACTGTTTCTGCAGATGAAGGATAACAATATTAACCCTAACGTGGTTACCTATACCTCTGTGATTCGTGGTTTTTGTTATGCTAATGATTGGAATGAGACCAAGTGTTTGCTAATTGAGATGATGGACCAAGGGGTACAGCCTAATGTTGTGACTTTCAATGTCATCATGGATGAGCTCTGCAAGAATGGAAAGATGGATGAGGCAAGTCGGTTGTTGGACCTGATGATTCAGTTTGGTGTGCGTCCAAATGCTTTTGTCTATAACACATTAATGGACGGGTTTTGCTTGACAGGTAGAGTTAATCGTGCGGAGGAACTATTTGTTTCTATGGAGAGTATGGGTTGCAAACATACTGTTTTTAGTTACAGTATTTTGATAAATGGTTACTGCAAGAATAAGGAAATAGAGGGAGCGTTAACCCTTTATAGCGAAATGCTCTCTAAAGGAATTAAGCCAGATGTTGTTATATATAACACCTTGTTTATTGGCCTTTTTGAAATACACCAGGTTGAGCGTGCTTTCAAGCTGTTTGATGAGATGCAATGTGATGGCGTGGCAGCTGATACCTGGGCATATAGAACCTTTATTGATGGGCTCTGCAAGAATGGTTATATTGTAGAGGCAGTTGAACTATTTCGTACTTTGAGAATTCTCAAGTGTGAACTTGATATTCGAGCCTACAACTGCCTCATTGATGGATTATGTAAATCCGGCAGACTCGAAATTGCATGGGAACTATTTCGTAGTTTGCCTCGTGTAGGCCTAATGGCAGATGTTGTAACATATAACATCATGATCCATGGGCTTTGTAATGATGGGCAAATGGACAAGGCACGTGGTTTATTTCTTGATATGGAAGCAAAGGGTTTGGAACCCAATTTTGTCATATTTAATACGCTTATGCTGGGTTTCATCCGCTGTAATGAGACATCAAAAGTTATTGAACTCCTTCACAGAATGGATAAGAGAAATGTAATGCCAGACGCATCTATACTCTCAATTGTTGTGGACTTGCTTGTTAAGAATGAAATTAGTTTAAACTCGATTCCACAATTCCAGAGACACAAGTCAATGAGCTGAATGCTGATTTACTTGCATGTTTTTTCTGCCTAAAATCTGGATCTGGAGAATCCCATTCTTATTACAACACGTGAAGTATTGTTGCGTAGTGATGGCATGTCCCAGGTTCTGTTCATGGATTCTGTTTGCAGATATGGATGACTCATCAGTTAAGTTTCAAAGTCTGGCAACTTTTTGTTGTAAAATTGCTTTTTATTATTCAGGTCATATGTTTTCCTTCTATAATGCATCTTTTTCATTAGCTGGAAGTGCAAAGTTTTTATGCTCTTTCTGTATGACCACTTTTTCTTCTCTAAATAGATAAAATGGCATTTAGTTTTTCGTTTGTGAGGCTACTAGGTTTATGCTCAAACTTTCTGTTAGTTAAATTGATTGTCTTTGATATCTAGCACTTCTAGTTGTACTAATTTGTACTTCTGAGTATATGGGATTGCCGACTGTAATGGGAATTGATGCCAAATTAATTATGCATCAAGTTTTTCAGCGTGTTCATCTTTTATTTCTGTTAACATTTTGGCTTTGGACATGCTGGATTGTTTTTGGTTTCAGTGATACAAAACATCTAACTAATTGTCCAAAGTTCTTCATTCCTTGTGACATAGCATTCAATTGAATGGTGACTCATGAATCATGATTGTGTGTTTTGGTATTTGTATACTATGTATTGGCAAGACAAAGTTTGTTGAAACTGAGAAACTTTTCTCCGCCTTCCATTCTTGTTTCATATTCTTATGCTAACAAATCTTGATCATGATGAGTCTCCTCTTTTCTTTACAACCCACATATAAAGTCTTGGCCATAAGCCTCAAGGCCTATTGGCTATTACAGCAGTGAGTTCACTCTCAGGAATCAGATCTTTCAAATTCGAGGAAATTTGAAAAAATTGCAAATGTCTACAAAGCAAATGGTCTAAAGGTCCTTTTTGTTATCACTCACACAACATTACTCGAGTATCTACGTTTTACAGTTGGTTCTGTTGTGAAACAGCATTTCTGATTATTATAGAAGACAATTCTTCGAAGCATGTATTTGAGATGCGTGTAGAGCCTTTGGAATTAAATGATTAATTCGCTTTAATTTCCAGCCATAGTTCTATGCAGGCTAGTTAATCCCCTTTTTTGTTACCCCCCTCTTTTTCCTTTTTGCTATGGATTGTGTTTCCTTGTTTTTCTACTTTTACTTGCGTTGACAACTTGAGCTTGCTGTCTTGTGGTTTTAGAACCTTCCTAAGTAAGCGTGCAAATGACAATGAAGAATTGAAGATGGTGAAGGGTTTACTAGTCATTTTCTTTTTTAAAGCAATGCGTTTTATGCGGCAATCTTATTGATCTACGTTGGGAAAAAATTTAACTGATTTTGAAGGTCCTTAAAGATCGTCCATCTTGGTTCTGGCATTGTTACAGCCTTGAAGTTTGCAAAACGTTTCCTGCTGGATAAATTGAACTTGTACACACACATGTGAACCAAAAGAAAAATGATATATGTATCGAAACACTTTTAAATAGAGAAAAGTTTGTCTGGATAGCCTGGTTTTGAATCGATTTTAACAGAAAACGAGCTTCAAGCATGTGCTCCAACTACTCTGGCATGACATTGGCGATTGCCCTACATTTTTTTTAACTACTTTTGGTAATCTTTTTTGGTTTATGCTTTGCAGTAATAAAATGTTAATCCTTTCTTCTCATGAATGTTTTCTTGAACTGAAATGTTAATCATTTCTTCACGTTGAAGCATAAAACTACCATAGGCCCAGGGCCGCAATATATGGAAGAAAATGCTTGTTTAGTAGGACCCTTTAATTAGGATATTAGCCACTCAATTTGGAGATCTTATGGACCAACAATCTATCTGAAACGTCACATTCACATGTTTGATTGAAAGGGGAATTAAGGAATTCAAGTGGCTCAGAAAGGCAACCGACTCTACCCAACAATGGCAGAAAGAACATGAAAGAAAGAAGATCACATGAATCAATCAAAACCAAATGATAAAATTACTGATGCCCCTCCATGTCATTCAAGAAATGGATAAAATAGGAATACAAGTTCATGTTAGGATTATGTATTAAAAATAAAAATAAGAATGCATCATTATATATATGTGTAAGTAGACAAAGCATTGATCTCTGGGGATTAGCTAGCCTTTAACAATCAGTGGTGTTCCCAGTACCGGGGTGACAGATTGTGTATTTGTCTCTGAATCTGGGGCATATCTAAAAAGCTAAAAGATTTACTTTCTATCTTCAAGAACAAGAGCATACCATTATGATCTGATTTAATCTAGTCCACTAACTTGGCTTTTTTTTTTTTTTAATTTATATACCATTTTGTGCTATCCATCTACATTGACAAGACATATTGCACAGTTTATCCTGAAAATCATCCAACACCAAGTTTCAATATCTTGGAGGATAATCACCTTCTTTTACCTATATACTTAGCTTTAAAGAAAATTATGTTATTTCATTAGAGTTATTTTCATGATTAGCATTACCATTTCAAGTCAAATGTAGCTCAATAATCTATAATAGTATATCGGTTCCTTGTTTATCAATTCTCTCTCTCCATTTCAGGTTTCATTCGGACCAAGTATTCCCTTTCTCATGTGTACGAGATGTCAAGCTTGGCAAGTTAAAAAGAAAATGAATAGTCATTTTCAATCAGTCTAGAACTTTCTCTAGGGGCAACTGGACCCCCAACTTCTCAATCTATTTTGTGTTTGGTGTGTGTAGAACTTTCTTGGCATGTTTTATCAGCCCTTCCTCTGGGTCATTTTGTAAGACGGGTTACACCAGCTAAACACATGGGAAGGTCATGTAGACTGGATGAATAAAGCTGCCCTGAGAGACCGTCATGGCGGCATGCTTTGCTGCTTGTTTTGTCTTGGGTTGGTCTATTTTTTCCATTACTAAAGCACATTTTTCACCGTTTTCTCACATGCTTACCATAATGTAAAAACCTTAGCTGCTGCGACATGACATGAGAGTATCACACTAGATGTTTGGGGGAAAAATAAGAAAGATAGCAGAACGCCACGTGTCGACGAATGGAAGAACTTCAGTGCAATCCGAGGTACCCGACATGATTAGAGGTACCCCGCACGATTAGAGGTACCTGCCATGATTTGAGGTACCCGGCACGGTCAGAGGTACCCCACATAACTCCAGAATAACTCGAGGTATCTCGCATAGACTGGGCTACCCCGTATAATTCAAGGTACCCGGAATAACTCCAGCATAATTCAAGGTACCCGACCTGATTAGAGGTACCCGGCGTGATTAGAGGTACCCGGCCTGATTAGAGGTACCCCGCATGATTAGAGGTACTCGGCGTAATTAGAGGTACCCGGCTTGAGTAGAGGTACCCCGCATAATTAGAGGTACCCTGCGTGATTAGAGGTACCCCGCATGATTAGAGGTACCCGGTGTAATTAGAGGTACCCGGCTTGATTAGAGGTACCCCGCATGATTAGAGGTACCCTGCGTGATTAGAGGTATCCGACCTGATTAGAGGTACCCCGCATGATTAGAAGTACCCGGCGTGATTAGAGGTACCCCGCATGATTAGAGGTACCCGGCGTAATTAGAGGTCCCCGGCTTGATTAGAGGTACCCCGCCCAATTAGAGGTACCCGGCGTAATTAGAAGTATCCTGCTTAATTAGAGGTACCCCGCGTAATTAAAGATACCCCACACAAATAGAGGTACCCCACACAAATAGAGGTACCCCGCACAATTAGAGGTACCCCACATAAATTGAGGTACCCCACGTAACTCGAGGTACCTGGCAGATCAGATGCAAGAGAATCCTCCGAAAATATCCGCCATGAGAAACGTCTCCACCTCTTAAAAGATATTATTCGATTTTGTCAGAATTAGGAATCAAGAACGTCGTACAAAAAGGGGGGGACAGCCGACCTGCTACCTCTGCCAAAAGTGAAGGACATTGTCTCAAGGACAGTGGTCCTCAGCCGCCTACCCGACAGTTACAGCAGAGGTACCCTGGACCACTCTCTAGCGCGCGCCACGTTTCTAAAGGATGAGATACACCGCGAACATGCACATAACTGCCCAAAAATCATAAAAATGTAAAAAGACGTTAGCCAAAAAGGGTACGCCACGTGGCAGCTGAGGTACTCCATATATAAAGGTGCCTAGGTTTCATTCTCCACCATGTTCTCACTCACCATGAACACTCACACTCTAAAAAATAGGTTTTCTTCAACCTTAAACCATAATTTACAGAGGGCTAGCTAGCTCTCTTTGCCATAAAAGCTTGAGTTTGCTAACTTGAGCGTCGGAGTGTGAACACCGGGGTACCCCGGCTTCACTTCTAACCTCTATTTCACTGTTTTGCAGGCGTGATTTGGAAGGACACCTCTCTTGTTTTTTACCTTCCACCATTGTTACCACTCTCTCTCCCCTTCTCACCTCCCCCGAATTTCAGATACACCGCACCGCACACAACAAACTAGTGAGGTACCCCATCTCCCCCAAAAACATAAATTCATTGTTTAAGATAGATTTTGGATTTTCCTACCCCAAAATCAGTTGAAAACAATTGGCGCCGTCTGTGGGGAGTCGCACAAAAAGCCTCCACCACGGTTACCAAACTAGTTGTTGTGTGTACTCTAATACATGGCACCCGACGTACCTCCCGAAGGTTTAATGGGGGATCCTATAAGGATGAGAGATGACAGCAGCAGTGAAGGTAGTGATCCTGCAAGAAGGGTAGCCCGCATCAGCAAGGGTAAGGGTATCAAGCAATCGACGGGTGTTCGCCAAGAAGAAAAACCTATTTCGCACAAGCGTTTTGAGGATCTTGCCCACGCAATACTTAGGGCGGTCGGATCTCGGGCACCCGAAAGTTCACTAACACCAGTGACGCTAGAAGCTCCACCGCCTCAAACGGACGACCAAGCTATGGTCAGAAGAGGGGTACCCGAGGCCAGCAAGCCAAAGCATAGGCCATCGGGTACCCGTTCTAAGTTTCAAACCGTGGGCTCCCGCGACGAGCGTTCCACCGCCTCTTGCAATTCCCGCAGCAACCAGGGTATGAGGCGTGCAAAGCGTACCCACGAGGATCTCCGTGAGAAGTTAAACGCCAAAAAGGCTTCTCAAATGGCGGCGACATCATCGGGTACCCCGAGGGTACCCCTCGAACTTGTGGAAAAAATGGAGAACCTGGAAGCCCAAGTGAAGCTCCTCTCCGAGAAGCAAAACATCACAGCTGCTCCAACGCCAATGACCTACCAATCGCCATTTACTATGGAGATTCGGAAGGCAGCTCTCCCCGAGGCGTTCGCCATGCCTCAGATACCCCAATACTCGGGTACCACTGATCCCTCGGAGCATACTGAGTTATACCGCGACCAAATGCTTATCAAGGGTGTAGATGAGAGCGCTATGTGTAGGATGTTTACACACACTCACGGGCCCCGCGAAGTCATGGTTTCGCTCTTTGAAAGCGGGTAGCATATCTTTCTTACACCAATTGCTATCCAAATTTACTAAAGAGTTTTCCTACGCCTCCACTCAAGATAGGGTAGCCTCCAAACTTGCCTTTATCAAGCAAGGGGAAGCCGAGACTTTGGCGTAGTATGTGAGTCGTTTCCACCAAGAGGTGCTGCAAACCGGAGCATTCGGAAACCAATACACATTGACCCATTTTGAGAAAAATTTACGGTTGGGCAAGTTATGGCGTTCTTTTCAAAAGAAGCGCCCACTTTCATATGGGGAAGCCCGTTCCCGGGCGTTGCAGCAAGTGGAGATGGATGAGAAATGTCATTTGAAGCGCCAAGAAGATAAAGTCGAGGTCACAAAGAATAAGGAGAAGCCAAAGAGGACGGAAGCCCCAATACCAAGGGTACCCCAAATGCGGAGCCCTCCACAGGTTGCCTCGCGGGGATGAGTGTTTAACACTCAGAGTATCTCACGGGTACCCCAACCTCCAAGATCGTCACCACAAGAGCAGCAAGAGCCACCACCGAGGCCTCGGTGGTAGGGTACCCCATAACTAGTTACTCTAGAGTTATGCGGGGTACCCCATGGGGACCAGATTAAGCCCGTTCTCGGGCGTTGCAGCAAGTGGAGATGGATGAGAAATGTCATTTGAAGCACCAAGAAGATAAGGTCGAGGTCACAACGAATAAGAAGAAGCCGAAGAGGACGAAAGCCCCAATACCAAGGGTATCCCAAATGCGGAGCCCTCCACGGGTTGCCCCGCGGGGACGAGTGTTTAACACTTAGGGTATCTCACGGGTACCCCAACCTCCAAGATCGCCACCACCAGAGCAACAAGAGCCACTACCGAGGCCTCGGTGGTAGGGTACCCCATAACTAGTTACTCTAGAGTTATGCGGGGGTACCCTACGGGGAACAAATTAAGCCCAAATGTGAATTGGAGGCACCTTTGGATCCTCGAATACCCAAAGATGAAAAACGGGGTACCCCGGTTGAAGACTCGGTTTTAGTCTCGATTTGGGCCACCAATCCAACAAAGAAAAGTCATACTACTAGTAAAAGTATTGTTTATTATGATGCAAGAGGGTATCCAGAGATCACCTTACTCCAGGGTACCCGAGGTACCTGACCTATCTCCAATTATGATAATCTACTCAACATCAGAGTTGCCTTTATCATTATTTGTTCGCCATATTTGATTCCAGCGAATGGTGGATCATGAGGTTTTCGACTATATCGCATAAGGGTAGGCGAGTAGCTACCTTTATCTCAATCTATGTTGTCTATTTGATTCCAGCGAATGGTGGATCATGAGGTTTTCGACCATATCGCATAAGGGTAGGCGAGCAGCCACCTTCATATTTATTTATGTTGTTTATTTTATTCCATGCGAATGGTGGATCATGAGTTTTCGACCATCTCGCATAAGAGTAGACGAGTAGCTACCTTCATCTCAATCTATATTGTCTATTTGATTCCAGCGAATGGTGGATCATGAGGTTTTCGACCATCTCGCATAAGGGTAGGCGAGCAGCTACCTTCATCTCAATCTATGTTGTCTATTTGATTCCAGCGAATGGTGGATCATGAGGTTTTCGACCATATCGCATAAGGGTAGGTGAGCAGCCACCTTTATCTTTATTTATGTTGTCTATTTTATTCCATGCGAATGGTGGATCATGAGTTTTCGACCATCTCGCATAAGGGTAGGCGAGCAGCTACCTTCATCTCAATTTATATTGTCTATTTGATTCCATGCGAATGGTGGATCATGAGGTTTTCGACCATCTTGCATAAGGGTAGGCGAGCAGCTACCTTCATCTCAATCTATGTTGTCTATTTGATTCTAGCGAATGGTGGATCATGAGGTTTTCGACCATCTTGCATAAGGGTAGGCGAGCAGCTACCTTCATCTCAATCTATGTTGTCTATTTGATTCTAGCGAAGGGTGGATCATGAGGTTTTCGACCATATCGCATAAGGGTAGGTGAGCAGCCACCTTTATCTTTATTTATGTTGTCTATTTTATTCCATGCGAATGGTGGATCATGAGTTTTCGACCATCTCGCATAAGGGTAGGCGAGCAGCTACCTTCATCTCAATTTATATTGTCTATTTGATTCCATGCGAATGGTGGATCATGAGGTTTTCGACCATCTTGCATAAGGGTAGGCGAGCAGCTACCTTCATCTCAATCTATGTTGTCTATTTGATTCTAGCGAATGGTGGATCATGAGGTTTTCGACCATCTTGCATAAGGGTAGGCGAGCAGCTACCTTCATCTCAATCTATGTTGTCTATTTGATTCTAGCGAATGGTGGATCATGAGGTTTTCGACCATCTTGCATAAGGGTAGGCGAGCAGCTACCTTCATCTCAATCTATGTTGTTTATTTGGTTCTAGCGAATGATGGATCATGAGGTTTTCGACCATATCGCATAAGGGTAGGCGAGCAGCCACCTTTATCTCATGGACCAACAATTTATCTAGAATGTCACATTCACATATTTGATTGAAAAAGGAATTAAGGAATTTCATGTGGCCCGGAAAGGCAACCAATTATACCCGGCAATGGCAGAAGACATTATAGATTATCGATTATTGAGTTAAATATGAATGGTGGGATTTCATGTGGCCTAAAAAGTTAAACATGAATGTTCTACATAAGGTGATCTGTAACTCGAAGTTCAACAAAAAGTTTTAAAACTAGATATTATAATGGTGGGATTTTGTCTTTTATCTCTTGTTTCTCTTCCCTTAATCGTTTCTTGGCATGTTTTATCAGCTCTTCCTTTGGGTCATTTTGTAGGACGGGCTACACCAGCTAAACACATGGAAAGGTTATGTAGACTGGACTCTGGAGGAATAAACCTGCCTTGAGAGGCCGTCATGGTGGCATGCTTTGCTGCTTGTTTTGTCTTGGGTCAGTCTATTTTTCATATTACTAAGGCATATTTCCACCGTTTTCTCACATGCTTACCAGAATGTAAAAACCTTAACTGCTGCAAATGATTAAACATTTACACTTTATAGTAAAAAAAATTACATATTAAGAGAAATATTATATTTGCATGTTGATGTGAATTAGCACTAGAAACATGAGGCTTGCTAATTAGAATTGTTATATTGTCGAACTCAACTGTGGAGGTACTGGAGAATCCAGTATATCTGGCCAATGCAAGCAACCTTGTGTTGTATCTTTCAAAGTTTATGCGTTTTTCACCATCCAGCTCTGCAAACATAGTTACCAATTTCATGGGTTCCTCTTTGCTCTACTTGGTGGCTTTTTACTCTTTACTCTTTCATTCGCAAGGAGCTGGATGATGGCTGGAAATAAGGAAATTCTTTTTTTTTGTTTCACCCCAATTGTTCTTGTATTTGTATATTGCCATATATCATAAAATACAAATTTATGTATGTCAAAATGAAATCGATCTTAAAAAAAGAAAAAAAAATATCTCGCGTTACTGCCGCTTACACACCCCCATGCCGCAGCTGCTATTAATTCCGTTTGGCGCACCAGCATTACATCTTCTAGCTGTTCTTTCTTCCTTGAGTTGATTTGGTTCCTCGTTCTAGGCTTCAAGTTAATGTCGTCTTCAGCCATTCTAGAGTCGCTTACTTCTGATCTGGCTGTTGCTGTCTCTATCTCCTTCTTCATTAATTGCCATCAGCCGCATAAGGGAATGATGTAAGTTTATGTTTACGATTCCTAATGGTGATGAATAAGACATGGCGTAAGAGATGTTGTTAACTGAATTTATTATGTTTTCTAGGATCATATGCAATACAAATATATTTCTTGTATAATTGTTGTTTGTATATTGTATTTCAATCGGGCATGGCTATCTTTGTCTTACTCTTGTACATTTCTATTACTTTAGATAATTATTAAGGCGTAGATGGCTTTCACGGATAAATAATAAGCCATTTTAGGAGCTTTTCGTGTAAAAATATAGAACCTATATTGTTGAAATGTCGAGTATATTTAGTAGTTGATATTTGTTTATATTTTTACATTAATCTGGGATGAGATTTGAACTTTATAACCGAAATTGAATCTAAACCAAAATTAAGATAAGAATATTCAAACTAAATCGATCCAAAATGCAAACCTAAACCAAATTGAGCTAAATTAAATTTGATTTAGTTTGGTTTGGGTTTACTCTCTAAACCTGATTGGATTGACTTCTCCAACCCAATTAAGTTTTAGCCCAAATTGAAACCTAAACAACTTGAACCGAAACCCGATTTTCCCACCCTTATGATACAAACCCATCCAAAAACTAACGCAAGCCTAATCAATTTAATCTCCAAGATTAAATAGAAGCGCTACCCAATGCTCAATGAAAACATGAACCTTAGTATGTGAGGACGCTACAATCAGTTATGGATGATTTGATTATAAGTTAAGAGTTTGAATGACACGGAAATTTGATAAATTCAAAGAGTTTGTTTAAGAATAAAAAAGAATTAACTCTCTCACCAATTGCATCAAAATTTATTTGTCTTTGTTTATTAGATGCGAGTACATTATATAGGATTGGTTACAAAAATTTTTAGAAATAAATCCTAAACCGAAATCAAATCGGAATCCTAATCTAATGCAAATTAGAAAAGAATTTTAATTAAATCAGAATCCTAATCAAAGCAGGTAGGAAAGAATCTAAATCGAGTCAAAATTATAATCTAAGTAAATAGGAAAGAATCTAAATAAAATCATAATCCTAATCGGTTTAAATAAATTACACCAATTAAAATAAAAACTCAACAATTAAAAGAGAAATAACTTATTGTTTCTCCACCAGCCTCATCCAGAAACGGGAAAGTATTCAAAAAGAAAAGTAGTATATTTTTCAAATGGAAAAGTATCTGAAAAAGAAAAATAAGATATTTTCCCACCGTAATGTGCAAGCCAACTTCCTATTTTATGGAAGTGATTATTTGGAAACTTTAAGAGCCGTAATCATGCATTTATCACGTGCAATTCCTCCAATAGGCCTCCATAAATTTGATTGAGCCTCAATTACTTGAATAAACCCATTAAACGCTTCTTTAAATTTGTTTGTTCGAGCTCTAGTGACAGGTCCGACGATAACTTGAATAGGATCTAAATATATCTCATCCCACGTGCTTGTGAAAGTTTTGTCCTCAATCTCATCATTTTACTTCCTTAATCTCGACCCAATCTTTAACATTTTTTCATGCTAGCTTGACTTTACTATGACTGCCTTGAGATTTTCAACTGGTTTTTATCTCCCTTTCTTGAAATCTCTTTAAGTGCCAAGTTATCTACGTGGCTTTTTTAGTCGCGAACACATAATAGCACCTAACAATTCTCTAGTGACCCTTTACAACTTTCGCCACACTATTTACTCATTCTTTGAGTGCCATGTAATGGTTAGACATCATGGACTTGCAAATCCTCATAAAGGGTCTTCCAAAAATTATTTGATATGGGCTGTCTTCCTCGACTATTATAAAAAATCCGGCATGATGGTCTTATTAAATGGTCTGGAGCCGATCGTTACTAGCAGCTCTAGGCATTAAATTTCCTCTTCTATATCCTTTCAAAGAACTGTTGGTGTGCTTGTTGGGTAAAAATTCAAATTCTATAGGTGTCAATGTGTAAGTGTACACAACAAGTAATAGAATGATAAGTATTCAAGATCATCTCCACAGGGGTTGAAGTTACGGAAATTACTACAACAACCTTAACAATTCTACTTGAAGTGAAAGTAGATTGATCAATTAAACTAATAAGCTACCTAATAAAATGCAATAAGTAAATATGCAGAAAAGCAAACTCTCAGGTCAAACACAAAAATAAAATCAATAGGAATGAAGTAGTTGAGTGACTAAACTCTCTTAATGAAATTGATTATTTCTTGCAAATTTCGATTCAGTTGCTGCAGCATCTGCTACAGCACTGGGCAGAATCCTCATGCATCATCAGCTGTCGCATGTTGGATGTCTTATATCTATATGTAACCTAACAATGACCAATTGTTATGCCAACATAATATATAACATTACACATTTGGGTTCTATTTACCCTATAAGGTGAATCCCTACATCTAGTTCATCACTAATTTTAGATTAAGTATGACCCTTTTTGGAATCAAGTTGAACTCAATCTAGGAACTCAATCTAAAACTAAATATTGTTCTGATATGTTCTACTAAGATATGTCATTTTGTGGCTCTTTCCTAGCTTGTACTATTAAATGGGTGGTCAGCCAAAATAATGACTTTAAATAAATACTATCACAACAAAATGTTATAGCAAACATGCAGCCAGGGACGTAGCCATGATTTTGATCAAGTTGGGGCACATTTAAAATAAAAAATGACTTGAATGCGCGATTGCTCGTGTGGTAAGTGTGGGCCCCACAAACTCCAAATGGGAGCTTGCCACATGTATAATCGTGCTCCTTATAGAGTGTCTCTGCATGCATCTAATTAAAACGCTATTAAAATATAATACACTTCTAAAAATTTAGATGGCAATATATAACATTACAACTATAATATTCATTGATAATAAATTTACTTAGTATAATTGTTCTCAGTGAAAACTCCTCAATGAGATTTTATGAGTTGAAAATAATGCATTATCAATATAAGCAAAAATATATTTTTCAATATACAAGACTAGATTATAACTTAATTTGCTCTTAAAATCTTTTAATAATAACAAAAAATATTTATATATTGCAACACACAAAACAAAATGAATGCTAGATAAAATTCTAGATTTTAGAACTAGACAAAAGATTAATCAGAAAATTAAAAATTAGAATTGATTAGACTTACAACTTATGGTTCAATATCGAAAGACCAACTATTTGATTTTGCTTGAATAGAAAACAAAACGATTAAAGACTGGTCCATTAACCATTTTACTAACATTTTGTTGTGATTGTTTTTCATTTTAATATTTGTTCTTGTGTCTTTAATCGAGTTTCATGAAATGTTAATAACTAATTAAATTATTTATAATTAGAAATTTAAACTAGGGACAATATGAAATATTTTAAAATTACTAGAGCCAGTTTCAAATTTTACAATTCAGCTGGGGTATTTTTCATAAATAACAAATAAAATAAAATTTTTTAGTACAATTATAAAAAAAAAATTGAAAAGCCAGCAGGGGCATGTGCCCCAACTCGTCCCATGCTGGCTCCGTCTCTACATGCAGCAACATATAAATTCAGTTAAGGAGCCATTAAAGTTGTTTATCACTCAACCACAAGGAATATTAGTTCATGATTTTCAAAACGAAACTAAACAACAAAGTTTCAGCCGGCAAATACATTCTCATGTCAAAGAATAAAAATAAATCAAAATAAGAATAAGAAAGACTGAATTCCAATTGATTCCAGCAAACTTCTCCACTGATGCAGTCTTGATTCTTGCTCTTGAAATCTATTTTTCCTTGTTTCTTATCTATTTATGATCTTGGTTGACGGCCTCCTTTTTTCTTTTGTACATGTGCCTCTGTTATAGTCCAAAATTAGGGTAAACGGAAGTTCAGAGCGCGTATCTTCCCGATTAGGAAATTGCAGATTGCAATCCGTTAAGTATCTTGCGCGAAATCTTCTCCGTTATTGTTCCCGGATTGCTACATCACGGTTTGCTACAGCAATAGCTACAGTATATGCACTGTTCCAAATTTACTCCAATTCTTCTATAGCTGTATTCTTTTATCCTTTTTGCAAACCCATTGCTACAACATCATTCCCATGAAAATTTAGCTTCGGATTACCTACAATTATGCATATGTTTTAAAGACACAATTATTAGAAATCAAGCAAATTTTATTAAACTTAAACTAAAATGAATGTTAATGTAAGCTATCATTAAATGCACTAAAACACATCAATTACCCTCTAAGTAATCTTGATTTAAGTCTAAAAGTATTATGATAATCTTATTTCATAGAGTTATCAATGCTCTAACTTCAAGTTGCACAAATCTATAAGGATTCTTATGAATTCTTTGCTCATTATATTAGCTTTTAACACTAAAACATCTTCATGCAAGTATAGTATCCCTTCCACATCGTATTATGTCCAAATGATTGGAACTTGCTTGGTTCTTGCTCATTTTGTCAATGAAGCATTGAAGAGAATATCATGACTTGTTATTGCATACCTTTTGTAGTACTTCTAGGCTTTGTTAGAGTTATTTACTAGAGTTGGCCCTCTTACAATAACTCTAGCTACTGGTTCTTCAAAACTCATATCACTAGTATTCTTTTTTGTTGTATGCACTGTTGATCTGTCATTGGATAAGAACTGTCAATATACTTATTCAAATAATAATTTCTTACCAGAACTTCTACTTGTTTTTTTAAGTCGTGACACTGTGGTTTGGTGTCGCCATGGGTGTTATTCATCAGCATTATCCTATCTCTTAGGAAATTTTGGCAAGTAAGGACTAATGAAGGTAGGTTTTGGTTTTGGTTTAGTTGACCTTGTATTTTGAGTTGGGTTAACTTGGTTCATTATAGTGAGGATGGCTATCAACTAGTTATATCATTTCAAGTAGCTCTATTTAGAGGGGGATGGGGTTAATTTCTTTTTACATAGTATGAGAGATAAGAGTGGCCAAAATCGAATTTAGATTGGATTTGGATCAATTTGATCAGATATTAAATTTTTCGGATTGACTAAAAAAACTCATCTGAATGTACTCGAACTTGAATCTAATATGAATATATTTGGATCGGAAGAATAATTTGGCTTCAGTTAGATTTGGATCGGTTTGGTAAATCTAAAATTTAATTTTAATTTACAGGTCACTATACTCAATGGATAAGACATAATTTGTATATCTTTGTAATAAACATTCAATTTTGATATTCAACTACATAGATAGAAGAAAAATAAGTCATTTACATTACAATTATGGTGCATATCACTGAAAATTATCATGATAATTCATATTTTTCCAAACAAAATGAAAAGAAACCATAATTTAAACAACATAATAAGCAAATAGAATTTCTAAAGAAAAGGAAAAAAAGTAGATGTAAGCTAGAAAAAGAGAAATCATGTATTAGAGAAGAAAAGAGCATTTTTACACAAAAACAACTAACACCATAACTAATAAAAAAATCTCATATTCATTTTCCAATTTTCTCATAAGCTTACGCAACTCTTCCTCTTCTACTCTTCAAAATCATTTGCCAATTTTCTCATAAGGTGATCTCTGGTCTTTTGATGAGAAAATTACTTGAGTAACTTACGACTGCTTAGGTTTGGGATTTTGGGGAAAACAAGTTAGGTTTACACATTACAAACTTCACTAGTCAAATAGTCGAATTACATCCGAATTAGATTTGATCCGATTATAATCTCATCGGATTGGGTTGTTTCTATTTAATCAAATTACAACAATAGTCCATATTCAATTTGAATATGTTTGGATTGAATCAAATCCAATCAATCTAAATCCAATCCGATGCTGACCCTTATGGGAATAAATAGCCGTCCTTATTATGACTGCTCTACTCACTGATGGTTTGTCATGATGCCTAACTAGTCCACTTATTTTTTAGATCTCCTTTCATTTTGTTTTAACTCCTCAAGTTACTCGTCTCTAACTCTTGCTGCTTTTTCCTCTTTGATTTCAATATCCACCTTCACCTAGTCATCAGCAGCCGAATAAGAGTTTATTATTGGGTTCCTTAAGTTATACCACAATTGCCCTATCTTTACTCCCTCTTTTAATCCCTTCAAGGCCTGAAGATGATTGAAAGCTCCATGGTCAAGGATTGCTTTGTGATATCTCTTGAAAAATCTCTTAGAGTTTGATTTTCTTCTTACTCAAGCCTCATTGGCTCTATCATGTCATCCTCTGGTGTTATTGTTCCTAAAAAATGTTCAGCAAAGTCTCCATGCAATTGATCAGAAGTTCTGATGCTTCCCTATGGCAATTTGCGATACCAATCATGTGCATGCTATTCTAATGTCAATGGAAACACTCCACACCACTGTAGTGGTGTCAAACCATGTTTTCTAGTCATCTCATTAAATCGTTCTATATGCATAAAGGGTAACTCTTTCTGGAATATTTGAGGTTTAAAACTAATCCCTTGATATTGTTGAGCTCATGATTTTTGCTGAGAGCAAGATTCATTATCCATAATTATTCTCCAGCTCAGTGCTCTTTCAATCCTATACTTCTTCAATAATTCGTGCTAACCTATGCACCTTATCTTCTAATTTCCCAACGCGACTTGGGTTCTACACCCTTATCTACTTGCAGTCAGCGTTCTGTTTATTCCATAGATTTTCACCGAAGTACGTTTTGGTTGCTCTCCAAAAAAAAAAAAAGAAAGAAATCACCTAATACTTTTGGGGCAAGGCAAGCTTCCAAATAACATTGCAAATGATTTGGTGAAAAAGCTTTCATCTATTCCGGTAACTTAGAAGCACTTTAATTCGATTCTCTCTTAAGAGTCCTATCACTTTAGGATGATTTTTAAGTAAAATCCTTGTATAAATTATATTTTTGTTAATATAACAAACACTAAATATTTATGACCTGAAAGATAGTTGTTGAATGGAGATCGTTTCACACAAAAAAGTATTTAAAAAGGATGTGGTATTGTAATATTAAATAATTTTTTGTAGTGATATAAGAGTATCACACTAGTTTTTTTTTTTTTTTTGCATTACAAAAAATTGAAAATAAGATCTAAGTAATTTCAAGAATAAATTAGCAATATTAGGAACAAGTTTTACAAAAAGCTTCTGGGACATGTCATACAAATTTGTTATATAAGAAAGTCTCTACTAGATCTTCTTTCCACATTACAAAAATTAGAAATGAGATCTAAATCGACCAATTATAAATTTTATAGTGAGTGGGTCCTATATGAAAACAAGGTTTTTTTTTTATTATAGTGTAGTCAATTATCAGCCATCTACCCTAAGTTTATTTTATATTAAAAAATACTAGGAAGATTTAATTTGTTTAGTTTTTTACTTTAATTTTATAATTTGTATTAGTTGTCTACTAAAAAGATAGAATTATCCTTACTAAATGACAAAATAGAAACAAATACAAATAAAAACTATGGTCATTTTGTAAGGGTAATTCTATCTTTTTAGCATCAAATTGCATATTAAACTATTTTAAGTACTTAAAATAATATAAGTTCTTTATCAAATAAATAAAATTTTAAACTATGTATTTACCAAATATTTTAAAATCATAGCTCCTCTACTACATCTCCAAATAAATTCTTAAAATCATAAATAACTAAATTAATGGGGTTTTAAAAGGACTCTCCGGACTTTGCATGATTTCTTTATGTGTAGGTGCTGGGTGATCATGTTGGTTCCTATAGGTACCATCAGCTGCACTTTTTGTTATTGGTGAAAAAAAACTTTTTGGGTACAATTTGTGAATTTGTATAACGTGCGGTATTAAACATTTGAAACATGCACAGACAGTAATCTAATCAATAATTAAAAAAAAATTGTATAAAATACATATGTCGTAGGCAACTCGGATCCTTTTCTTTATAATTCCATATCATGTGATTATCAAAAAACTTCTTGAGATTTTTAAATTTTGTAATTGCACTATCCTTGAATTATCAAAAGACTCTTGATAATGTTCTTCTTCTTAAAGATGCCCTTAATCCGTAAATGGTCCAATAATTAGTTCATAAAATGAATTTATTACTTTAGACAAGTCTCAAATATGCATACCTCTTATAACTCCGTATTGCATAATTCCCTACTTAAATACATTTGTTTCCTTTCTCTAAATTTTAGAATGGCCTTGTCTACTAAATTTCCTCTTTAAATTTGACTGTGAACTGGGAATTTCGCCAAAATTTCCACCCCATCTTACTCTCTGAAATATGTCATCCACGTTACTATAGCAAATTTAACATCTAGGATACTGAAACATTTTTTTTTTTAATTTTCAAATCTTTAGCTGTTGAAAATAGGTCTTTAGCTGCTCACCAAGAGAAAATTTTCATCTAAAACTTTTTTTGATAAGGCAAGCTTCCAAATAACATCCAAATGGTTTGGTGAAGGTTTTTCACCTTTTTCGATAATCCAAAAGCACCTTATTTATAGTTCTCTCTTAACAGTTTTATTACCTCAGGTTCTCTCTTTATTAAGTAGAACGTCATATATATTAATTTGTTGTTAATATAAATAAAAACTAAGTAGTTGTTTGTTTTTTCAACTTAACGAAAAATTTTCATTCATTAAATTATTATCCCAAACTTTTTAGCTTTTTACTTAATCTAAAAAGTATGAATAATATCATTAAAAGATATTTTCCAAAATATCTCTATCTAATTAATTAATTTTCATCGTTACCCGAATAAAATTTAATAATTAGTATTATTACTCATCTCTATAACTTATGATAATATAGTGGTAGACTATTACTATTTTTACCATCTTATTTTCTTCAAATTAGAATTATTTATCTTCATAATTTTTTAATGACTATTCTTAGTATAAAAACATCATAAATTATAATAAAATTGATTGACATATACTAATTTAGAATATTAAAAGGTTGTGTTCAATTGAAAATGATTTATTTTATGATGATATATTATCTTTTATATGTTCTTTGAAATGTTTATTATTTGATTAACATTTACAATATATTAGGGCACAAATGTAGAAATACTAATTTTTAGATTTTTTTAAAGTTAAAAGATAAACAACTTAATAGTTATTTTTAACGATTCAAATAAAAAAACAAACATAGAATTAAGATTTAGACATTCAACTCCACTCAAAATTCAGACTAATTCACACATATTTAGATTTTAGACAAGAAACATATGCCACCTAAATGTTTATGATTTAAAATTATTTAATAATCATGGCACATTTAACCTATTTAAACATGAAATCTTGTGTAGACTTATGTTTAAGCAGGAGGATAACGTGAGAAAATTGACACATTAATTTACAATTTGTAGGCCAACTGAATAATTTTTGTTTGTTTTTTTGTTTTTGATAATAAAACAAGCCTCGCAAGAGCTTAGGTTTTTAGCCAACTGAATAAATTTCCCCACCCAAATTAGAAACAATAAAATCTAATAATTATGAGCCCATCAGACAAACGGTGAGACATCATATTGTTAATACCTACTCGTAAAATTAACGGGATTATCAAGGTATTGTTAATACCTTCTGTATCGGTAATTCTTTTTTTCACAACTGAATAAATTTCACAATTTAAATTAGAAAAGGATAAAATTTAATAATTAACTATTTTTTGAACTAATTCAATCGGGAGCCATTATTTGTAGGCGGTAGCGGTCCCAAAAGCATAACATTATTGTGAGTAATGTATCCTACTTACAAAGGGTTATTTTCAGGGACCTCCCCTGAGGTTTAGTGTATTTACAGTCGGATAGGAAGTATGCATGTAATTACAGGGACCTCCCCTGACGTTAGTATTCAAATACGTATGGCATCAGTATGTAAGGGTAAATGTGTAAAAATATACTTAAAATTAAAAACAAATCAAAAGTGAGATGATTTTGTTGATTCGGCCCTTTCACAGCCCTTCAAATGAGCCAACATCATCGGGACCCTCACCGCTCTCGACGCCGAAGTCCGCTGGTGGTCCTGCAATATCTTCTCAACCCAAGACCACGTGGCCGCCGCCATCGCACGTAACTCCGCCTTCGTCTTCGCTTGGAAGGGCGAGACCCTCTAGGAGTACTGGTAGAGTACTGGTGGTGCACGGAGAAAGCTCTAGACTGGGGTCCTGACGGCAGCCCAGATCTCATCATTGACGACGGTGGTACGCCACGTTGTTTATCCACGAGAGAGTCAAAGCTGAGGAGATGTATGAGAAGACCCGGAAGCTACTCGACCTGGCCTCCACCGACAACGCCGAGTTTCAGATTGGTTGTACCAGATGCAAGAAAATGGAACCCTCTTGTTCCCTGCCATCAATGTCAATGACTCTGTCACCAATAGCAAGGTAATTTACTTTGATTTGCTTCAGATCTCAAATTTATTTTATTTTATTTTATACCATCAATTCATTAAATGTTTGAAATATTGGAAGAAATTAAATACTAATGTTTGATAATGCAATGGGGGAAACAGTTTGATGACTTGTATGGATGCCGCCACTCGCTCCCAGATGGTTTGATGAGAGCTACTGATGTTATGATTGCCGGAAAGGTTGCTGTTGTTTGCTGTTATGGTGATGTTGGCAATGGTTGTGCTGCTACTTTGAAGCAAGCCGGTGCTTGTGTAATTGTAACTGAGATTGATCTGTACTAGGGTGTTAGGTTTAAATTTGTAGGAGTGTGTTTGGGTGGTGGGAAAGTTGGAGGAAAGAAACAGATTGGTTTCAATTGATTGAAGACCATTTGGGATTTGAATATAGTTATGGATGGGGCTGTGTGGATCATTTTGTATTTGATGCAGTTTTTAAGTTTTG
This sequence comes from Citrus x clementina, assembly GCF_000493195.1. Lineage (NCBI taxonomy): Eukaryota > Viridiplantae > Streptophyta > Magnoliopsida > Sapindales > Rutaceae > Citrus > Citrus x clementina. The sequence continues at coordinate 6,433,097 of NW_006262022.1, forward strand.
CTTGCTTTTTCCTCATGAGGGCTTCGGCATCATCTACGGATCTTCTGGGTTTCAGAGACTGGATTGGCAACTTTATCTCCCGAAAACGCCTCGTGAAAAATTTCATGTTCTTGGCAATCAACACTATTATCACTGTCAATACCGCCTCAGCCATTTACGAAGAAGAAAATGGGATGTTGATCAAACCCGTCATCAAGAATAAGGCAGCATTATTCAAGGGTCCTCTGATTACATCCATTTATGCTCTTCTTTTGAATTCACTTGCTTTGGTTGGATTGTTTTACTCTGTCTATCAACATCTATGTAATACAGTTCAGCTTCTTCAAAAAAAAAAAAAGTTTTGCTTGCTTTGCTGCATCTTGTTATCCTATTGTTTACTGATGAATGATTAAAAAATGTTTTTGTTTGGAGGTCAAGAAAAAGCGAGAGGAAGCGAGAGAAAATTTCAATGAAAACGGTGAACCAGTCTAAAAAATAACTTATTATTTTGAGGGGAAGGGTACTTTTGTAATTTTAACGGTCCACTAACAGTCAAACTAATTGGATACTAACGGCAGGGGAGGTGCTTGTAATTGCATGCATACTTTCTATCTGACTGTAAATACACTAAACCTCAGGGGAGGTCCCTGAAAATAACCCTACTTACAAAATAAACGGCAGAATGCGGTTTGGGGACGGATTATCGAGGTATTTGTTAATATTCGGAAATTTCCCAAAGAAAAGGTCAAATAAAATTTTAACTTATTATTATTATTATTATTTTTAAAGATTGTAACTCAGATGAATAGACAAATAAAGGAGCTAAAGGCCACTTGGCGGCTTCACTAGGAGCTGTTTGAGTTTCTATTGGTAAAATTCTATTTTGGTAATTCTCTTCTTCTTCTTTTTCAACCCCAAATAATCAAAAGCTCTCCAATGGCTTTCGTATCCACAACTCGTCCATTTCATTTTACTTCAATTTCAGTATCAGCTCTTAGATGTAATTTCTCATCTTCGTTCCCTCATACCAGAAAACCCACATCTTCAATTTCGGAAAATGAACCCTCGTGTCCGACTACAACAGCTAAACTGAAGGAGTCGCTACGGCTGACAGTTAAAGACCGAGCCTCACTCGAAAAATTCCTCAAAGAAAGGTGCAAATCATCAGGTCAAGGTGATATTAATCTTATTACTCCTAATGAAGCCTTGTGTATTTTTTATTACATGCTCCGTATGCACCCTTCTCCGCCTCCTGTCTGTTCCTTCAATATTTTGTTTGGTTGTCTTGCTAAGAATAAACATTATGATACTGTACTTTCACTCTTCAAGAGACTCAATTCAATTGGGTTGTTTCCAGATCTTTATACTTATAGTATCTTGATTAACTGCTTTTGCAAAATGGGTCGAGTTTCTCCTGGTTTTGTTGTTCTTGGAAAATCCTCAGGTCTTGTTTTACTCCAAATGCTGTAACCTTTAATTCTTTGATTAAAGGTTTGTGTGCGGAGAGTAGAATCATGGAGGCTGCCGCATTGTTTACGAAACTCAAAGCGTTTGGTTGTGAGCCTAATGTCATTACGTACAGTACTTTAATTAATGGATTGTGTCGAACTGGCCATACAATTGCTGCTCTAAATTTATTTGAAGAGATGGCTAATGGAAATGGGGAATTTGGTGTCGTTTGTAAGCCAGACACTGTTACATACAACACTATCATTGATGGTCTTTGTAAGGAAGGTTTCGTGTACAAGGCCAAGGAACTGTTTCTGCAGATGAAGGATAACAATATTAACCCTAACGTGGTTACCTATACCTCTGTGATTCGTGGTTTTTGTTATGCTAATGATTGGAATGAGACCAAGTGTTTGCTAATTGAGATGATGGACCAAGGGGTACAGCCTAATGTTGTGACTTTCAATGTCATCATGGATGAGCTCTGCAAGAATGGAAAGATGGATGAGGCAAGTCGGTTGTTGGACCTGATGATTCAGATTGGTGTGCGTCCAAACACTTTTGTCTATAACACATTCATGGATGGGTTTTGCTTGACGGGTAGAGTTAATCGTGCGAAGGAACTATTTGTTTCTATGGAGAGTAACGGGTGCATGCATGATGTTGTTAGTTACAACACATTAATAAATGGGTACTGCAAGACTAAGGATGTAGAGGAAGCTTTAAATCTTTATAGGAAAATGCTGTCTAAAGGAATTAGGCCAACAGTTGTTACATATAGCACCTTGTTTCTTGGCCTTTTTGAAGTACACCAGGTTGAGCATGCTTTAAAACTGTTTGATGAGATGCAGCATAATGATGTGGCAGCCGATACATATATATACAATACCTTTATTGACGGGCTCTGCAAGAATGGTTTTGTTCTAGAGGCACTGGAATTATTCCGTGCTATAAGAAATAGCAAGTATGAACTTGATATCATATCCTACAACTGCCTCATTGATGGATTGTGTAAAATAGGCAAACTGGAAACTGCTTGGGAACTGTTTCAAAGTGTGTCTCGTGTAGGCCTATTGCCAAATGTTGTAACATATAACATCATGATCCATGGGCTTTGTAATGATGGGCAAATGGACAAGGCACATGATTTGTTTCTTGATATGGAAGCAAAAGGTGTGGAACCCGATTGTGTCATATTTAATACAATTATGCTGGGTTTCATCCGCAATAATGAGACATCAAAAGTTATTGAACTCCTTCACAGAATGGATAAGAGAAATGTAATGCCAGACGCATCTATACTTTCAATTGTTGTGGACTTGCTTGTAAAGAATGAAATTAGCTTAAACTCGATTCCACAATTCAAGAGTCAATGAGTTTAATGCTGATTACTTGCATGTTTTTTTCTGCCTAAAATCTGGATCTGGAGAATCCTATTCTTATTACAACATGTAAAGGAGTGTTGTCTAATGTTGGCATGTTCCTAGGTTCTGTCCATGGATTCTGTTTGCAGACATGGCTAACTTCTTGTTCAACAGATAAGTTTTAAAGTCTTTCAACTTTACGTTGTAAAATAACTTTTTTATTATTCAATTCATGAGTTTTCTTCTATAGCACATCCTTCTCATTAGCTGGAAGTGCAAATTTTTTAGGCTTTTCCTGTATGGCCTCTTTTTCTGCTCTAAATAAAATGGCATTTTATTTCCCTCCTGTGAGGGTACAACGTTTATGTTTAAACTTTCTGTTAGTTAAATTGGTTGTCTTTGATATAGGGAACTTCCAGTTGAACTGATTTGTAATTTGAGTATATGAGATTACCAACTGTAATGGGAATTGATGCCAAATTAATTATGTCATCAGGTTTTCCAATCAGTGTTCATCATTTATTTCTGTTAACAATTAATAGCACAGCTTGTCTTCGCAGCTTCATTGGTTCCTCTCAAAAAAGTAATGCCAGATGCATCTATAGTTTCAATCGTTGTGGACTTGTAAAGAATGAAATTAGTCTGAACTCACTTCAGTCATTTCCTGTTCAAGAGCAGCAGGGGGAAGTTGATGAGTCAAATGTCAAGTTGTTGGAGCATGTGCTTTCAGCCTAAAACCCTGATCTGCAGCATCTCAATCATGTTACAAAAGGACATGTCGCCTGGTGACACCATGTTCTCTACGGCACTGTTAATGGATCCTGATTGTTCTTGTGATCTGGAGAGTCTCATTCATAATACAGATCCTGATCAGGACGAGCTAGCATATGTGATCACCAACTCTACATGGTTGTTGATGCCAAATTAAATATGGTATCATGTTTTTCAACTTGTTATTTTCTATAATCCTTCCTTTGAATGGCCACAAGAAACTGTAAAATCACCCTTTGTCTTGTTCCCTCTTAATGATCGATCACTTTGGGAGCTAATGAATTAGTTGCACCTTGTCACTTTATTGGTGATTGATTGTCATTTGTGCTTTGAATTCACAGCATATTTTACCCTTGATGTACTATTTCCATAATCACCTTTGAGGGCTGCTAGTATGTATAATTGAAAAACCTTATATAAATTCTAAGCATTTTTATTTAACTTGTTGTAAACCTCCAGTGTGTGTCTCTTCTGTGAAATGATTCATTCTCTGTGCTGCTAGGACCTAGGCTTATGACTCTTCTGTGAAATGATTTACCCTCACCTGCACACAGACATTTATCCCAATCAAGAAATCTTCAAACAATGTGAAAAAAATTGCTTGAAACACGACGCAGACTTAACCGATTAAAATGTCCCTACTGTGAGGAAAGATGCTATACAACTGACTCGGAAAATGTAAAATCGATAACGTACGTCCAAGATGATTAACTAGAAACACAGTTCAAAACTTGGGCTGTTTTTGGCTGCCCGGCCTTCAGAAGTCAATATTTATATGAACTTTTGAGGAGAAATTATACTAAAGGTTCAGAAGTCAATATTTATATGAACTTCAGAAGTCAATATTTTGGCTGCCCGGCCTTCAGAAGTCAATATTTAAAAATTTGGGGAAATTACCGATTAAAATGTCCGTACTGTAAGGAAGGATGCTATACAACTGACTCGGAAAATGTAAAATGGACAACGTACGCCCAAGATGATCAACCAGAAAGTAAGAGATTAGGATCACCAGTCAGTCAGATTTGGATAGAAAGTGAGAGATTGCTATTGCCGTGCCATTGCTTCAATCCTAAATGCTTTCATCTCCCTGAAAAGTATACAAATATAAGGGTTAAAACAGAATAGATGAAACCATATTGAGGAACTCAACTGAGATAGATGATAAATGAAAACTAACCAACCTTCAGCGCAAAACTCGTACATATCCCTTTAAGAGCTGACTTTCTCAGAAGTGATCACCACAATCGTTCACATCAAAAGTCTCCACTTGAAAATTTTATAACCATAGTACTCATTCCATTCAAACCAGATCCTTGAGATCAGTTCCTTCTTCAGGCAAGTGGCATGATCTTCCTCTTTAGGAGACTCAGCAGCAACCAGCTATATGCATAAACTTTCTTTGTTTGGCCTGGCCGGAAAGCCCTGCCGATTGCCTGGCGGCTCACTGATGGATTAAAGAGAACATCCAGAATAATAATTCAAATTTTTGTGGAATTACTTGTAAAGAATGAAATTGGTTTAAACTCGATTCCACAATTCAAGAGACAAAACTAAGCAGACGGGTAGAATCTTTGATTTAGTAGCATGTCTCTTCTGCTTTAAAAGCAGATCTGGAGAATCCCATTCTTATTACAACGTGTGAAGGAGTGTTGTGTATTGTTGGCATGTTCCCAGGTTCTGTTCATGGATTCTGTTTGCAGACATGGCCGACTCTTTGTTTCATCGGATAAGTTTCAAATAATTCTGGCAACTTTTTGTTGTAAAATTACTTTTTTATCATTTAATCCATATGCCTCTTTCTCATTACCTGCAAGTGCAAAATTTTTAGGCTCGTCCTCTTAGACCTCTTTTTCTTCTCTAAATAGATAAAATGGCATTTCATTTTTCTCTTGCGAGGGTGCAGGTTTATGCTGAAACTTTCGGTTAGTTAAATTGATTGTCTTTGAAATTGGAACTTGTACTTGAACTAGTTTGCATTTTGAGTATATGAGATTACCAACTGTAACGGGAATTGGTGCCGAATTGATTTTGTTATAAGGTTTTTCAGTCTCTGTTCATCTTTTATTTCTGTTAATAATTAATAGCACAGCTTGTCTTCTCTGCTTCTTTGGTTCCTGTCAATTGTCAAATATAAACTGGTAAAGACATTTTGTTTTGGCATGGCACATGCTAGATTTTGTTTTTGGTTTGAATGATACTACACATCTAAGTGATTGTCCAGATATTTTTTTCATTCCTAATGACATGGCACTCAATTGAATGGTGACTCATGAATCATGATTGTGTGTGTTGGTATTTGTTATACTACGTGTTGGCAAGACAAAGTCTGTTGAAATTGACAAACTTTTCTCTATGAATATTGGAGACAATATGATAAGATAAAATTAATCAAAAACATCTTATACTTGACAGGGCTGGAACGTCTGTTATTAGTCCTCGCCTTCCATTCTTGTTTCATATTCTTCTGCTAACAAATCTTGATCATGATAGTCTTCTCTGTTATTAATCCTTTTTTTATGTTTTTTTTTTGGCTTTTGGATTTTGTTTCCTTTATATATACATATATATATATTGTTACAGTTATTAGCATCGACAACTTGAGCTTGCGGTCTTGTGAGTTTAGAACCTACCAAAGTAAGCATACACATGACAATGAAGAATTGAAGATTGTGAACGGTTTACTTGTGCGGCTATGTTAGAAAAATTTGACTGATCGTGAAGATATTTAGAGATCGTCCATCTTGGTACTGCTATTGTTGGAGCCTTGAAGTGTGAACTTATCAATCGTTGCCTACAGTTGCCTCATTGATGAATTGTAGGCAAACTAAAAATTGCTTGGGAAGTGTTTCAAAGTTTGACCCGGCCCCCGTACAGGCCCAAATGCCAAATGTTGTAACATATAACATCATGATTCATGGGCTTTGTGACAATGGGGCAAATGGATAAGACACATGATTTATTTCTTGATAGACCATTCTCAGGGCACAAAGGGTGTGGTGCCCAATTGTGCCATAGTTACAATGCTTATGCGAAAGAATGAGACATTAAAAGTTTCTTCACTCAATGGATAAAAGAAATGTAATGCCAGATGCATCTATAGTTTCAATTGGTGTGCGCTTACTGGTTAAGAATGAAATTAGTTTAAACTTGATTCCAGAATTCAAGAGACAGTTAATTAGATGAGTTGAATGTTGATTTAGTAGCCTGAAAGTTTTGCAAATGTTTCCTGATGGATAAATTGAACTTGAATGCACACATGTAAACTAAAAGAAAAATGATTTAAGCATGTCCTTCGGCATGAGGTAATACTATAAAGTTTTTTTTTTAAGTAATTTTATAAATTCTAGCAATTGAGTCTCAATTTGATATTATATTCATCTGGTATAGGGTAGAATATTAATTTTATTAATTATAAAATTTATTATCTAATAGATGAACAATACTTAACAGTTGAGAATGAAATGGAGACTCAATTGTTGGGAGTCCAATCACTTTTTTCTCTTTTAACTTGCTATTTTTGTTGTCCGAAATTATCTAAAGTTCCATGCTTGCTCCAATAGAACAAATAATATAGGTTATGATCAACTTTTTTTTTCCAAATAAAGGAACCACCTACATCGATACTCCATAAGCAAGTTTTTTTCTTTTGGCTGCCCCTTATATTTGTCACACTCCTTTTACTAGTGCCCAATGAAACCACAACAGAAGCAAAAATATGGCAATCTCTCATATACTACTGTAATTGGAACATTATCTTCACCTTCAAGTTCTAAATAAATAATTTTCTTTAGTGGTTGTGTGATATCAATTGAGATACTTACTCCGGCATACTAACCAATGCACTCTCCTTCCTCGCCCGCATCAACTTCTTCAACTATACCAATTGCCTCTCCCAATGCTCTGATTATTTGCTGGTCTATACACCCAACTGGGACATTATGAAGTTGTACCCAAAGGCAGCATGAGTAAATGATTGTTTTGTTATTTCCCCAACTCCACTTGCCTCTTTTAGAACTATTAGAGCTCGTTCAAAATGCCACAGCCCACTTGATAAAATTCTCATCTTATCAACTTCAAAGGCAAATTTAACTTAAAAATCTTACTCCCCATATTTTCAATTTCACCTATTCTACTATTCTGCATACTTGTTGTAATGCTCACTTGAGACCCTCTCTAGTAACTCCTCTTAGATGTAAGACTTTGCCCAGCAGACAGCCCTCAACTACCTCTCTCTCATTCCCTTTCATGACATTACCAACAACTTCTTTACTCTATTTTCCTTCTTCTAATATAATAACTTTACACTTGCAAATTAGTTCTTATGTTTTCATTAGGCACTAAAATATAAATCCATTGTGATAACTCTTGAGTATCTACCACTTCCTCTGTAATTAAGACTCAACAACTCAAATGAAAAACTTAAAAGTAAAAGAGACACCCAACTCGTAAGCGACTTTCGCAATCTTATGGGCTACTGCCATTTCATTCTAGATTCTCGCTCAGAGAGGGAGAACTTGTGAAGAAAGACTTCTACAGGTAGGAGACCGCATACATAGTAGATTATTTATATTTCTTTGGACTGACCTTTTACTTTATCAAAGACAAAAACAACATAAACAAAGACAGAAGATTAACCAAAGCATCAATTGCCAAAGAGTAGAGAGTATTATTATATTTTAGGAACATAGGTTATGACCAATTTAAAAGAAGCAGTTAGGGCTTGTTCGGCACTGTTTTAAAAGCCTTATTTTCATTTTTGTTTTGGGAGTACAAATATAATACATATTTAGTGGGTTGAATCCAAAAAATAAATCATAAAAAAGAATTGATATTCACTTTTACAGTTATAAAATTAAGAACTTATTGAACATGTTCTCAAATAAATTAAAAATTAAATTAAAACATAAACCCCAAAATAAAATCTAAAAAGTTATCTTCCTCTCCTAAAATCTTATCTCCTCTCTCTCGTTATCTCTTCACAACTCTTCCTTCTTCATGGTTGATACTTCTCCTTTAACCACAACCCACCTAAACTGTGCACCGATCTCTCTCTTCCCGTCCCCTTTATCTAGGTCTACTTCACAACTCTCTTCCTCTCGGTGGCAGTTACTTGTTCATCAACCGCAATCCATCGTCGCAAGGTACTACGTCGGAATATTTTACCAAAAACATGTCAGGACAGAGTGATGTCTATCATGGTTTATTACTGCAAGTGCATTATTTTCTTTGTACTAAAGTGAATCTTTGATGTATTTATTAAATTTGGTGGAGCAATCTTAGTTAATTTTGATGATTTATATATGCATTTAATTTAATTTTTAATAATTCATGTGCAGGAAATATGGATTCTTGCCTTTGCTTGGACTGATGGTTTGCGCAATTTCATTTGGAATCAATCAACTTCGAGGATAAACACTTGTAGTTCATCCTTTGTTCTCTAATTTTGTTCATGGGACTTGCTTTTCTTCCATCCAACTTTTTTGTTCTCTATTTCTATGGTAGCAGTTTTATGTTTTGTGTTGGTGGGAAACTTCATGCTGCAATTTTGTCAAATTCCGTTGACATACCCTAATCAGTAATGACTTTGCTACATGGTGAAAGCATAAGCTCATAGTTGACATTGTTGTCATTAGAGCTTGTTTCCATAAAATAAGTGTAATTTGAAAGTACATTGTACACTATTGAATTTGAATTATCCCCAACAAGTGTTGATGCATGATGTCCATCATGTAATTTTTTTATAATTATTTTGTTTAACTTATATGTGTTGTAATAAATAGCTTAATTATAGTGTAAAAACGATGGCAATGTAATTTTTTTATTAATGCTAATACTAAAACTTTATCATCATGCAATGTTTTATAATTATTTTCATTAAATTATTTATGGTATATTTGTGTATTAATTAAATAAACAATTAGTTTTTATTAAAAAAAACTATGACTTACATGTTTATTAAAAATTGTTCATGAAAATAGTATTACCGAACACATTTTCTCTGTTTTTATCTTTTTCAATTGTGTTTACCAAACACATGTTACTGTTTTCAATTTTAAAATACAAGATATAGAAAATGATATCAAATGGCTATTTAATTCAAAACGCGGCAACTGCAAAACACTATCTTTATTCTCATTCTTCTTTTTAGAAACTACTAATTCAGAAACAATACCAAACAAGAACTTAGTTTTAGTACGAATAATGTTGTGTTAGTTTTACAGGCTTACATGCACCCTTAGATTTATTAGAAGTATCAGCCCAACCCCCTAGTTACTGTTGATTGATATCGAACCCCTTGACTGATGTTGACTCTTGAAAGTAACTATAACATCTATATTGTAATCTCACTTTATTAACTAATAAATTTTAAAAATATAAACAGATCAATAATAACAAAATAATTAAAGTTGAAATCTAAGAAATTACCTAAAAAACCATACCGAAACCAAACCTGAAAACCAAAATGCATAAAATTTCATTAATTTAGGTTGTGACAATGAGTCGTCTACATTATATGATGAAGGAATAGCTTCTATCATTTTACCAAGTTATTAATACTATTTTTACGTACTGGAGTGGGCCTGAGAAGTATAGATTCCTCACACTCTAGAGTTTATTTATATATTCTAAGAGGTGTGAGAATCTCACTCCGTTGATCCCACCCAATTTTGAAGTAGGGAGTGTGATTTCCACTCCCAGAAGGGAAGGTCCACTCCCACAACTTTATTTTTTACCTTTCTTTTAGTAAATTTAATACAATCATATTTAGTAAAATAAAACAAATAACATCATATTTATTTAATAAATATTATTATATTATTTTATAAAATTCTATTTATTAAAAAGAATAATATTAATCTTATTTAGATAAAATTATTATTATATTTATTTAAAAATAATAGCATTATATTTATTTAATATTAATAATTAATATTAATAAATAGTTTATTCTAAGAAAATATTTATTTTGCACTATATTATTAATAAGAGATATTATCATTTTTCCACCAAAATTATTCTGACACATCATGTTAGTAGCACGGTTTGGTAAAAACATCATTTTACCACCAAATGTTTAAATTGTTAGTATTTTTCCACAATTCTGTTAAAACTCAGTTAATATTTAACGGAAAATGCATAAAAAGTCAAATTTACCCCTGGAGCATAAAAGACAATTTTACCCTTTAAAAAGGAAGAACAACAAAAGATGATTTAATTATAAAATTACCCCCAAAAGACGACAAGACAATTTTACCCTTTAAAAAGGGAGAACAACAAAAGACGATTTAATTACAAAATTACCCCTAAAAGACGACACAGCTGGGAGATTGAGAGAGATATGGGTCAGTGACAGTAAGCGAGAGAGGGCAGAGATGGAACAAAAAACGAGAGAGAGGGTGGTTGATTTCGATTTCTAGGGCTTCCATATCCAAATTGCTTGTTTTTTTACAATTGCAAAACGCAACGTTTTGCCTTCGCATGAGATGTCCAAAATGCCCTTATGATGTCAACATTATTTTTATTTAGTTAACGGAATGGTGGGAAAATGCTAACAGTATAAATGTTTGGTGGTAAAATAATGTTTTTATGAAATCGTGGTACTGACATGATGTGTCGGAATAACTTTAGTGGGAAAATGATAATATCCCTATTAATAATAATGTTTTATTTGTGTTGCTCTTATCAATAATTTTTAATTTAAATAATTAAAATTAAAACTAATAAAAAATTATAATTTACATAATTAATAATATTAATAATTATTGTTAATTTACAAATACAGTGAAATAAATATTTTATTTCAAATATATTTTTTATTAATTTTGTAATTAAAAGGTACAATTCTTTAAATAAGGGTAAAACTATAATTTGAAACCATTTACTCCGCTTCTCATTCTAGTAAGAGGAAACAACTTGCTCCCACTCCACACTCTCAATCACAAGATTCTCACTTCTCAAGATTTCCACTATAATTTAAAATGTAAACACCGTTTAGAATGTCAAATAAAATTCTCAATTAAGTAAACCATAAGGTGATTGCATATAAAAAAATTAATAATATTAATTTTCATAAGAATTTATGCTCGTAGTATTACTTTACTTTTTATTAACCGTTGCTTCAACTTATGGTAGATTGTAACATATGCACTTTAATTTTCTTAATTAAGTGTATTATTTAATTTTTCCCATTCGATGTTAATTTTAAATTTTTCATGACATAAAATTGAGAAAATTCGAATACGATTCAATGGCCGTGTAGTTGGATTTTATTCAACACAGGTCCGACATTAACTTAGATAGTAGTAATCTTTAAAAAAAAAGCTAGTTTCTATAAATGGAATTGGGGGAGCTGATTTCCAAAAGAGGAAAGAAAGAGGGGCACACGAGAGAGAAGGGGGGAGAGAGAGAGAGAAGTTGACCCGTTTAGCCCGACCCGACTCCAACTCCCGTTTCTGGCCACCATTCCGATCAAGCTTGGTACCAATCTGAAGCTTGAGCGACGCTGGCCATATCCCTGTTGTCATCGTCACCGGAAAACAGCCACAATGCCGGTGAACACCGGTGATCGCTGTCAATCTCGTTGGAATTAGGTTGCACCATCAGCTGGGTTCGACTCCTCACGTCACCAGCTTTCATTTCCGACTAACCCCGCCACCTGAAACCTCTGTTTTGGCCATGAACGACCGCCGGAAAGCTCACGGCTTTGGGAGCACGATCTGCCACCATCGCAGCGTGTGGGAGGTCATCGTCGACGCCATTAGGCTCACCGAGGTCAGAACTATCAGACTTGAGCTTTCCGTCGTCATTGACTGAAGTCCGGTCACCGTTGAGCAGTGGGGGCAATTTGGTAATTTCACAAGACTTTAAGGTGGATTTGTAATTTGGTAATTTTAGGTTAGGGCAGTGAGGTAATTTAAGACTTTGAGGGTAATTTGGTAATTTAAGTTATTAAGAGCATTTTGGTAATTTCGCACTTCGAGGGTAATTTCTTAAATTCAAAACTTGTGATTAATTTTGTTATCCAAATTGAGGACAATTTGGTAGTTTAAGATATTGAAGATGATTTGATAAATTATGATTCCGATGGTACTTCGGTAAATTTCGGTGTCAGGGGCCTTTTGGTAATTTTTTGACATAAGGGTAATTTTGAAATTTTATGTATCCAGGAGTTTGGTTTTGAGCTTTATTTCATACTGTTAGTCATATTTCATGATACAGATAATAATTATATCGTTTATTTAATTAGGAGGACTCGCGAGCAAAAATCAACCTGCAGATGTTGGTGATACCGAGTCTAGACATTGTCACTGTGAGTGGAATATACAAAACATATTTTCATAGTATATTTTGATTTTACCATATAGTACAACATGTTTTGATAATAAGTATTTGATGCTTTGATTTAATGATTTTCTAGAAATTTGATTTTCATTCTACATGCTGATATTTATTATTATTGAAAATTAGTTTGATTAATGATTTTATTGTCATTTTTTTTAGTAAATGCATGATATTAGAATTGAGTGGGTTTGAGATATGTTGAATAAAAAGGAAATGGGATTTTATATGTGATTATATGTTTACGTGCATGTGTATAAAAGATTGTTTGGAAAATCATTGGAAGTACCTTTCCCCTTTCAGATACAGAGATACAAATAATATGAGATGAATATAGTGATACAGATGATATGAGATGAGAGGTTTTTAGGGTTCGTCTGAACACGCACAAAGACTTTGGGCCGTGTGTTTGGATGATTTTGCCTTTTAGGGGCTTATGCATACAATATGATGATTACATAGATACAGATGTTGAGATACATGAGATATAAGATGACATTTTCCTATATATCCGTTGTAGCTCCAAGGCATGATGGTTCCCTGATTGCCCGTTCGTCGAGGTCCGAATATGATGAGATTATTCCGTCTGGGTACTTGTTTGATGATAGTTTTTTGTATCTAGTATTTGATATTATAAGTATTATGATTTCATTGATTTTATGCAGATTTATGTAATATTATTATTTCAGTGCATGAATTGAATTAAATAAGTTTATGTAAGTTCTTATAAAATTTTGATGAAATTAACTTGGAAAAGATTAAATCATTTTAAATAAATTTATTTTTCCAAAAACTACTATCCACTCACTAAGCTCGCTGAGTTTTATACTCACCTCATTTTTATTGTATTTTTCCTCCCACAGGAGATTTGCAGGTACATCAGTCGACCCGGCAACGATAGTTAGATTGAAATTATGGCCACGTGATGGTGTTAGAAATCATAGATGTTTTGTTGGGACATGTTGAATTGTATAATTTATTACTTATTTGTGATTAAGGATAAATCATTATATTCTTGACATTATATGATTGAAGGATACTGATATTTAAATTGAGGAAGTTGGTTGTGGATGTTGATTAAATATTGTATTATTTTTGGGAGTATTAATTGTATAAATTGTAGGTTTGGGGATGTCATAATTATATAGGAGACTGTCGAATTTTTGGTAAAATTCTTAGATATCAAAATTCTTATTAGTTCGATTAGGCAAGATTAGATAGATTCATCCTGGGGATTCGGGGCGGGTCCTTTCATAGATATTAAGAGAACAATAATAATATAGCTATAAATGGTTGCATACTATCAATCAACTTAACACTATAATTACCAACAAATCCTTAATACTGTAAATAATTAAATTATTGGGGTTTTAAAATGACTCTCCAGACTTTGCATGATTTCTTTATATGTAAGTGCCATGGTTCGTATAAGTAATATCAGCCACGCTTTGTGTTATTGTTAAAACAAATTTATAAGTACAATTTGTGAATTTGTACAAAATGTGGTATTATAAATTTGAAGCATGAACCGAGAAGACAATGTTGTGTCAATAATAAAGAAACAAAAAAAAATTATATAAAATACAGATGTTGTAGTGTAACTTGTATTCTTTTTATTTATAATTTTACCTATCATGTGATTATAAAAAAAAAATTGAGATTTTAAAATTTTGTAATTGCACTATTTTTGGATTATCAGAAGGCTTCCTCTCCTTAAAGATGCCCTTAATCCATAAATGGTCCAAAAAATAATTCATGAAATGAATTTATTATTTTAGATAAGTTTCAAGTACGCATACCTTTACTAGCTCCATATTGCATAACTCCTCGTTTCAATCAATGGATACATTTGTTTACTTTTTCTTTCTTGTAAATTTTTGAATGGCCATAATTCTATAGATAATTAATTAAGTGTTATTGTTATCATTATTTTGTAGATTTTGTAGATTTACTAGCTCCATAATTCTATAGATAAGTTTCAAGTACGCATACCTTTACTAGCTCCATATTGCATAACTCCTCGTTTCAATCAATGGATACATTTGTTTACTTTTTCTTTCTTGTAAATTTTTGAATGGCCATAATTCTATAGATAATTAATTAAGTGTTATTGTTATCATTATTTTGTAGATTTATATGTGAGGTGGGGACGTTGGGGGGCATGGATCTCAATATAGCAGAGGGCCATAATATTTATTCTTTAAGAGGAACCACAACCAACATCAATGCTTTAAGTTCCATTCCATGTTCCTTCTATGCACCAAATTGCATAAACAACATTGATTATCCAAGGTCAAAGTCTCTTAAAGACTCTAGTTACAATACAAAGCATGGGTTAGCGGCCAAAATTTTCTTGCAATGAAAGGCTCGTAAACTGATGACAGCTGCTGGATTGTTTTGGGCCCCAATAGTTTTAATATTATTCTCTTAAAAACATATATGTTGATTAGAGACGAGAGGACAAAGATAATCTGATTCAGCCAGCTGCAGAAGAAAGAGCACGCAGTGGAGTTCAGATTTTGAATTCTCTTGTTAAATTGTTTTTAATTTACTACAAGATAGAATACGTTGCAGTGTTAAAAAATACTTTGAACATCCTATTTTTGTATTACAAATATACCAAGATTTAAATTATTATTTTTCTTTATTAGTATAAACTAAATTTTGCCTGAATTCTCATCCTTGTAAGTGGAATTTTATTGTGAAACTAATAGTCCTTCCTAGTTGAACTAACTATACGCATTGGCTTTCAACCAGCCATAATTAGGAGGAGGGCAAACTTCCAAATAACATTCCAAATGGTATTGCGAAAATTTTTTTACCCTTTTGGTAATAAAAAAGAACCTTATTTCTAGCTCTCTATTAACAATCTTACCACAAAGTTCTCTCTTAAGTAGAAACATTATATATATTAATTTATTGTTAATAAAAACAAAACCAGTAGCGGATCTACAGCTGGGCTAGGTCTAGAAAAAATCATTTAAACCCCTTGTCTTTTGATTCATTTTACATAAGGATAGACTTTTATTTTATTTTTATATAAGTCTCCAATTCAGTTACAATTATGTTTTTGTCAAATTTCATAGAATAATAGAGTTTTTACTTTATTTTCAAATATGTCCTTAACTCAATTATATTTTTTCCCAACTGGAATTAATGACTTATTTTATAAAATAATTAAATTATATATTTATTGAATAGATTGAAAACATTAGGGGTTTAAAATGTTATTACAACTTTAATTTGTTTTTAAAATTTTAATTTAACAAAGTATGTGAATGTAATATAACATCGTCACTATTATTAAAAATACTAAACACATATATAATAAAAATTATTAATAATTTCATAAATTTTTTATGTAAATGTTGACATTTTATTTATTATTTACATTAACTTAGAGGATAGGTTAGAAAGTAAAATTTGAGTATTTTAATTTGATTTTTTAAAGAGGGTTAGAGTGTCTGGCAAAGAAATAACGGCACACAAGTACCTTTTTGCTAGGTTAGAATTTAGTTTATTATTGAAACTCTTGACGACTAATATTTTTTTAATTTAAAAAGATGAATAGATTTTAATTGTTTAATTTATTTAAGCTTGGTAACTAAGGTGGCATTTGTTTTTTAACTTAATGACTTAAAGTGACTTAACTTAATTAATTAAGTTAATTAGAAGTATTTGTTTTTATAACTTAATGAGACTTTTTAGATAATTTTGACTTAATAAAATAAGTCAATTTTTTTTGACTTTTTACTTAATGGAGAAATTTGAATTAAGTCAATTATTTACTAATGTAAAAAAATATCCATATTTTATAATCTATTTTTCATGTCTATCACAAAACTCACCCATAGACATTTAAACCACATAAAAATATCCCTATTTTTTTATTTCTTATATTATATACGATAAAATTTGAAATTTATGGAATATAATTTTACTTATAAATGTTAAAATATTATGGTATTTAATATATTATTTATTTGACATTCAAATTTAATAAGGATACAAATGTAAAAGTACATATTTTCAGCCTTTTCAGTTGAAAAAAACAAACAACTTAATACTTATTTTCTGAGATTCAGACGAAAAAACAAACATATTATTTAGATTCAAACATTCAAATCTATTTAGAATTTAGACTAATTCAGGTCTATTCAGATTTCAGACAAAAAAAAAACGCCACCTAAGTATTTTTCAAACATAAAGTTCTACTTGCACTTTTTAAATAATTATAATTACATTTATTGATTTATTCTAATTTAAAATTCTTTATAGATTTATTAATTCTTATATAATTAGATGTTATTATAGGTTGCAATGTTAGATTTCATAATTAAAAAATAGTATTTTTATATTTGAATTATCTTTTGTTTTTTAGTATTTTTGTACAATTATTTTTGTTTAGAGTACATATTCGTAGAGTTTTTCGTGTCCCCATTATTTGATGTACTTCTTTTTACTTATGAATATTTATGTTCACTTCAAAATATAAAATTTTAAATTTAGCCCGGGGTAATATAAAATTTTAGGTCCGCCCCTGAGCAAAACTAAATATTTATGACTTAAAAGATAGGTGTTGAACAGAGGCAGTCTCACAGAAAAAAAAAAAAAAGTATTTGAAAGCAGTGGTGATATCATAATTTTTTGTACTGATACAAGAGTATCACACTAGATTTTTTCCCGCATTACAAAAAGTTTGTATTCAAGAATAAATAAGCAATATCATGAACAAATTTTACAGAAAGCCTCGAGGCCATGTCGTATGAATTTTTGATACCAAAAATAGTATACTAGTCAGTATATCTTCTTTCCACATTACAAAAAATTAGAAATGCAATGTAAATCGATATCAATTACTAATTTTATAGTACACAAAATCAAGGTATTTTTTCATAATGTAAGAAATTATTAGTTATTTACCCTAAATTTACTTTGTGTCCAAAAATACTACGAAAACTTTAACATGTTTAGTTTTTTACCTTAATTTATAATTTATATCAATCGCTCACTAAAAAAATAAAATTAGCTCATAAAATGACAAAATAAAAACAAACACAAATGACAATACCAGTAATTTTATAAGGATAATCAAGTCCTTTTGGCACCAAATTACGTGTTAAATTAATTTAAATATTATAAATTATTTTTAGATTGAGTGAGGAACCCTGGTCATTTTAACAATTATGGTCATTTAATCTATCTAAACATGATATTTCCAGTAGACTTATGTTTGTGTGGGAGGATAATGTAAAAAAAAGTGGCACTTTTATTCAACTGAATAAATTTCACAATTTAAATTAGAAAACGATAAAATTTAATAATTAACTATTTTTTGAACTAATTCAATCGGGAGCCATTATTTGTAGGCGGTAGCGGTCCCAAAAGCATAACATTATTGTGAGTAATGTATCCTACTTACAAAATAAACGGCAGAATGCGGTTTGGGGACGGATTATCGAGGTATTTGTTAATATTCGGAAATTTCCCAAAGAAAAGGTCAAATAAAATTTTAACTTATTATTATTATTATTATTTTTAAAGATTGTAACTCAGATGAATAGACAAATAAAGGAGCTAAAGGCCACTTGGCGGCTTCACTAGGAGCTGTTTGAGTTTCTATTGGTAAAATTCTATTTTGGTAATTCTCTTCTTCTTCTTTTTCAACCCCAAATAATCAAAAGCTCTCCAATGGCTTTCGTATCCACAACTCGTCCATTTCATTTTACTTCAATTTCAGTATCAGCTCTTAGATGTAATTTCTCATCTTCGTTCCCTCATACCAGAAAACCCACATCTTCAATTTCGGAAAATGAACCCTCGTGTCCGACTACAACAGCTAAACTGAAGGAGTCGCTACGGCTGACAGTTAAAGACCGAGCCTCACTCGAAAAATTCCTCAAAGAAAGGTGCAAATCATCAGGTCAAGGTGATATTAATCTTATTACTCCTAATGAAGCCTTGTGTATTTTTTATTACATGCTCCGTATGCACCCTTCTCCGCCTCCTGTCTGTTCCTTCAATATTTTGTTTGGTTGTCTTGCTAAGAATAAACATTATGATACTGTACTTTCACTCTTCAGAGACTCAATTCAATTGGTTGTTTCCAGATCTTTATACTTATAGTATCTTGATTACTGCTTTGCAAATGGG